>NC_135497.1:488983527-489319740 GCF_052857255.1 Amblyomma americanum | reverse complement strand
GTCACAAAAACAATGTGGTGTGACTGCACTATTTGCCCGAATGCTTACCGCTTGGACGGGTCCTGATTCCTTTACAGTTCTCTTCTCACATGGAACAGTTGCACAGTACCCCCCCAAAAACCTACCCACTGTAATCACGCCTATAATTATGACACGTGCCTTTCACGGCGTGTCCGCATGAGTGTTCCAAAAACGAAAACGGGTCAAGCTTGAGAAAACCGCTCGCACGGAAACGCGATGTGCAAGTAATTATGCCAGAGGACCACAGGCAGCTTGAAAGTAACTAGCGAGTTATACAATGGGAGGACCGAGCTCAAGGGGCATAGGAACTTTACGTTAGCCGCCCGCAGCGCCATTTCGGCTCAAAAGTGAAACGAAAAAGCTCGCAAAAATAGAGAGTTATAGCATATCGCTACCGTGTTTAAGTTACCGTTTACCGTGTTACCGGACTTTCCGGTTAGCGCGGCGCATGCCAGAAGACGTTTTAGCGTACCGTCTCTCCGGTAACAAGTTACCGCAAGGCTGAAGCGAGTGATGATGATGGCAGATGCCCAGCTTTTAACGGAATAAAAAAATACGGATGCATTGCAATCATTTCTATGAAGTGAGATGCTTCATGCACTTTAATAATCTTTTTCTCTGCATATAAAGATGTACCGACTACCGTTCAGCTAACAGCCGACTCAGCGGCTTTTCAAATGCGCCCGGGAATCACATTTGCATACCTCGGCCAGTGAACAATTTCACTACGTAGACCTCAGTAAGCTTGCATACACAGTGCACGTTGCATTGCGAGCGCTGTAAAAAAAGCACAACTACGACACCTGTTTGCAGTGCCGCGTCGTCGCTTTTTTGTGTGTTTGGATGTAAACACAGTGGCGCCATCTAGTGGCAGTAAGTTCGCGCCAACTCGGGGCCAGAGAAACTTTTTTATTTTCTGCAATTACTGATGAATATAGTTAGATAATTGCCAAGTCTTAATTTTTTTTCAAGAAAAAAAAATCATCGAAATGCAGAAAAATGTTACATCGGGCACAAAACTGATGAGCTGCAGTGTAGTCGTTGCTATTTGGCATGTAGTTTGCGAATTAAAAGCGAATGCCTTCATTTATAGGGAGAAATGGCGCCGAAGAACGCGTCGGCGGTGCTGTATTTGGTCCGAAGCGGCCGTGCAGGGCGCCGCCATGTTTGTTTACGAGCGAACGCTAACTCTCCGCAACGCTAAAAGGGATTCCGTAAAGTGCTAGCGGACCGGTAAGTGGCGGCGCATGCGCAGACGTCGCTTGCCGGGCCCGGTAAACGGTAACGTAAACACGGTAACGTTATGCTATAACTCTCTAATAACTGAATTTCCCGGTTCTCGACTGCTGACTCGAAAGACGCTGGTTCCATCTCGGCCGCGGCGGTAGCATTTCGATGGAGGCGAATTGCTGCAGACCCGTGTGCTGTGCGATGTCAGTGCACGTTAAAGAACCCCAGATGGTCGAAATTACTACGGAGCCCTAAACTACGGAGCCCGGGTCGCTTTGGAACGTTAAATCCCATAAAGCACCACGTTTATTTCCGGCAGAATAATTAGCAATAAATAAGAAAAAAAGCATCATGTTCTTAGGTCGCCACCACCGAAACTGTTGTCCATGGAGACCAAGCAACTCTTCTTCGCCAGAAGCGATCTTTGTGGTGCGGGCAAAAATTAAAAAAAAAAAGCCTCGAGCACCATTTGCCGCGAGACACAGCGGAAGACGAAATTCGCTCGAGAGCCCCCTTGAGTGCTTGTTGAGTTCCTCCCGCCGTACACACACATAAAGAAGGAAAAGATAACAAGGGGAAAAAGGCGCCAAACTGCTAACGGCATCGTTACTAGCGTTCGGTGGCAGTCATAAAAAGCTCATTCGGGGTGCTTTCTCTTTTCGATTCCCCCCCCCCCCCCCCCCCCCCCCCCCTCAGCCGGCGCGCAGCAGCAGTAAGTAAAGGGCGGTAATGCACTCGAAGCCATCAAACGCATGCTCGGGAGCCCCCCCACCCCCGTTATGGACCTTTGATTTAGGGCAGCCTGTTAGCCTCCCGCCATAAAGCACGGCGCATATCCCAGAGGGGGGCCCCGCTGCTGCACCAAGGTGAGCTCTCCCATCCGCTGCTGCACGAGAGCCGAGCGTGCACGTGCCAACCGACTACGTCATCAAACCCACCTGGGCGGCGAAAAAAATGAAAGAGGGGGCCGCGACGATTCCCCAATCTCGCGGTCGCTTCCCCGCCGCCATATCCGCGCCATTTCGGAAGCCAATTCCACAAGGCAGGGGAAGCCGGCCGAGAAAGCGCGGGCCAGCAGAGCGAACAGGCGCTAGGCGTAAAAACGTCCCGCGCAGAAATCCGCCGCCCACATACATCACTGAGAAGGCCGCCGAGAAGAAATAGGCCCCCCTTGCCCGGCGGTCGAAATAAACGGAGCCAAGCCAAGCGCGCTGACCACCAGATTTCAGGTTCAGCCAAGCGTCGCGGCCAGAGCCGGCCCGGGCGCCGCGCTTCGGCTGGGGCCCAATCCCATCCGTCGCGCCGCCACCAGGTGCTTCCAACATTGCGCCTGGATGGCCGCTTTCTTGCACCACCCCGCGCTACGCGTGCGCCGCGGTTTTCTGCGCGGTCGCGTGGCCCAGACTGCAACAATGCGACTGGAAACAGGCGCACTACGTACAGTTGTTACGCTCACGGCAGTAATGCTCAGGCAGTTTTTGTTGTTCGTTATGCGTTGCTGTATTCTCCACTGTGAAAAGACAGCGGTCTTCCTTCGTTGCCGAATTGCGTAGGATTGAACTGCAATTGTTGGTCGAAGGCAAGGACTGCTCACAAGTCCCCCAAGTCTCTCGGGTCTCCTAGCAGATATCTATTTTTGCGCAGTTAATGCCCACCCTTCCGACAATCTCTGGGGTCCCTTTGTCTTATTACTGCACCATATATGGAGAATTTCACGCAGTAATGGCAAACTTCTCCTCCAAACGGTCCGTTTCCACACTACTCTGGGGTGGACAGCTCAAGATACGTCTCAAACTAAATGGTCACATCCTCTGATTTGCTTCTTTAGTGGCTTGTTACGCAACAAAATCATGCAGACGGCCGAGTTTCCCTCTGAATGGTGAAAACTGGACGCAGATTGATGACTTGGTATTGCTAAGTAGCCTTACTCGAGGAGAAAACGAACAAAACGTTTCCTTCTTTCTTTTAAAAACAAAACAAGAACATTAGAGGTGACGACTTCACATGCTCGAGGGGCGCTGACTTGCCGCCTCACTCGACAGTTGTCGGGCGCGGCAATAGGAATTCTCTCGTTAAGGTATGGGTCTGTGCCAGCGCTGGACACGATACTACAAAGATACAGAGCCAAAACTGATTTCCGATAGAGATACTCGATACTTTGGTCTGGTTTCATGGAGCTTAACGTCCCAAAGAGACTCAAGGCTATGAGGGACGCCGTAGTGGAGGGCTTCGAATAATTTCTTTATCCTGCACTGACATCGCACAATACACGGGCCTCTAGCATTCCTCCTCCATCGAAATGCGACCGCTGCGGCCGGGATCGAATACACGCCTTTAGGGGCCGCAGCCGAGCACCATAACCAGTGAGGCGCCACGGCGGCAACAGCCTTCTTTAGGATAGAATTCCTTTAAGCACTGTTATCGGCGCAACTGGTTCCGTCAGAGCTTTAACATTGGACTGGTAACGTTGAAACAAAAACTGCCCTCAACAGCCTGGCAAAATCTTTGTTTTAAGGTAATTACCTTTATGCGAACCGGTCTGTGAGCACTAGACTACACACAAACTTTCGATTTTTTTTTGTTACTACAATATTCACCAAGTTGTCTGTGCTTTTGCCCTGCGCTAAAAGGTGCAGCGGCGTGTGCTTGGGAAAGCCGAACAGTTACTTCCCGAGCACTGTGCTTAACATATGTTTGAATTTTACCATAGAATGTTAAAGGCCACAAGGAAAACAAAAGTAAAATGGGTGAAAACTAGGCAAAGCATATCTTGCTAATCTGTTATTTAGAACCTACCTTTACTTTACAAAAACATCATTTGTTGAAACCACCGGTGCGAAAGAGCTGCGCGATGCGGCCGTGCTATACGCCAAGAAAATTAAAGCATCTGTATACAGGCACAGCCGAGCGCGTTGTCGTGATGTATAATGTGAAGCCGTTTTTTTTTTTTAACGAACAAGGGGGAAGCCTACCCACGTCGACTCGATGGTCCTGGAGGCACAGCTATAAGAAACGAAAGTTTCCCTGCCGCCTCTTCACAACGGTGAGCCTGTCTCCGCGTCCTGTCTGTCACCGAATGTGCACGAGCGCAACACGTACGTCGTCTATCTGTCAAACAACGAACGCAGAAAGGAGACCGACCGGGCCAACGGCATTGGCATCGTCTCTCGCTAATTCTACTCCATTGCTTTTCTCAGTGAACTATACGGCCTGGGCGAGCGCGCCGGCCCCAAGTCTGACACAGAGAAGTCTCAAAACATTGTTAAAAAACACGATGCACTAGAAACGCATTTTCGATAGCGATACTCCGTTACTTTCCTTTTTGGCCACCGATACCTC
The DNA here is from genome assembly GCF_052857255.1 of Amblyomma americanum. Lineage (NCBI taxonomy): Eukaryota > Metazoa > Arthropoda > Arachnida > Ixodida > Ixodidae > Amblyomma > Amblyomma americanum. The sequence continues at coordinate 489,315,150 of NC_135497.1, read as the reverse complement.
ATACCGATACTCGAAATGTATCAATCCCCAGGTGGTCGAAATTATTCCGGAGCCCTCCACTACGGCACCCCCTTCATTCTTTCACTCCCTCCTTTATCCCTGCCCTTACGGCGCGGTTCAGGTGTCCAACGATATATGAGACAGATACTGCGCCATTTCCTTTCCCCAAAAACAATTATAAACAATTATTATAATGTATCGAAACATAGTACCGAAGACACGTATCTTCGATACTGCCCATGCCTGGTCAGGGCTAGCTAGAAAACCACGTTTGAGGAAAGGCGCGCCTAAAGACACGGACGGATGAACACGAAAGACAAGCTCTCAGCGCCACTGCTGGCATCAAGAGGAGAAAAAAAAAAAACAAGCTTTAGGACATGCCTACCCAGAAACGTGCGTGACGATTTTTACTGATGCGGCAGCGTGACGCCAAGAAAAGGAGCCCCCTTTCCCCAGCAGCGGTTCAATTTAAGGCAAAAGGGGAGGAAAACAATAAGCCACTACTGGGGACAAAGGGCCTTTTCGTTGGCGTCACGGAACCGCGACATTTTTGCTTACTGACGCGCTGAACGTGGGCACAGCGCCAGGACACAGTAATCAGCTGGCGCAAAGTAGGGGATAAAGATAAAATAAATAAACCGAACACAACGCAGCTACGAGAGCCTCACATACTCGGGATAGGGCATAAACAATATGGCCGCCTTAGAGAGTCTTTGTCGCCCTGTTCTGAAGAAGGCACTCGGCAAATTTTTCAACCTTCGGCTCTCCTTGGCGTCATCACTTGGGCTAAAGGCGCTAAATGCCGACCACATGTTGAACGATTAAAGCCTTCCCAGCCTACGCCACAGTTAGAAAGGCGGTAGGGAAAGTGTGCAATTTGACCACTTGACGCCTCAGCGGTACCACTGACTGGTTGAAGCGAACTCGTGTCGGGCTGCACTAAAGGAGCGCTTCCGGACGCAGGGAATAGCAGGTCAAGCGAGACGGCTGGAAGCCAAAAGACAGCTCTAAAGTACGCGAGCTAAGGCATGCATTGCAGATTAATTTTGCTGCGGACGGAGGTACAGCGAACAACAGAGGCGACTTCTCGCGCCTGGTTGCCTGGCGAACGAGACACCTTTGGCTGACATGCGACTGCGGCTCGAATCGAAATGCAGAGTATGCGGGTGAAGAGAGAACGATGGAATATGCCACGCCCGTTGAGAGAGCGTAGAGACAGTTCACAAGGCGCGCAGTTGCTCAGCAGATGAGCTGCGAAATAAGATATAGTTGAGCGCAACTGACTCCGATTCACTGTTCAAACAACACCTGGTAACACACAGTCTTGGTAGAAATGCTAACCTGCGGATTTCCAAACGGAAGTGGCACTATGCACTTCGAAAGCGCCCACCGCCGCATTGCTCTCAGTGCAGCCGAACAGGAGAGTGGGAGACAACATGCGGCCGTCGGGAGCGGTGTCTTGATCCTGAAAGCGGCGCTGGCCATCTGAGGCACCCTGACAACAACCGCGCGCCACAGTGCAGTGCTCCCAGCGGTAAGAAAGAGCGCTGCAGAAAAGCCTAATTCGCCAGATAAGAAAGAAAAACGTAAACACAGCAGAGCTTTGTCCCTGTCGAAAGGCTGGCGTCGGAGACGCGTCCAAAGCGCAGGTACAGAAAGACGAGTTGTAGGCGGCCAAGATGGCGGGAAAGCGCTGCGCAACGCCCTGGTCCATTATTTGGGGAAGCGACGCGCAGCAGAATGAAGCAAAAAAAAAAGGCACCCCGGGTCACGAACCAAGGGCGATAATCAAACGAGCCCCTCCCGCGCGGGGGAGCAGGGCTGTCAATCAAACACGAGCCGACTCTTGCACAATGGCGCAGCACGCAAAAGAGGAGGAGGAGGAGAGCGGGGCTGACGGCGGCCGACCGCGCACGTCGCCGAGACGACAGACAGAAAGGGGGGGGGGGGGGGTGCTGAACCGACTACCGGCACGGCAAACATTGCATTGGTCACGTTAGAGGAGATAGGGATGACACTATAGCCGTGCAGTTGAGGAAGCCGGTGCAACTGGGGCCCCCATCAACGCGGAGCCTTGCACCGAAAAACAAAGAAGCAAGAGTCTCCCTCCCCTCACCGGCAACCGGAATCAGTCGCGTGCCAGTCACCCCAGGGGCGCCTCCGAGGATCGATCCCCGTAACAGCGCGGCCCTAAACTTCTCCAACCTCCATACACTGGCTCCCATTTGTGCTGCACACATTACGACGCCCAGGTTGCCGACGACACTACGTATTGACTCGATTCTAACGCGCATAAGATTTTCATGCTGGGAGATCACCTGGAGCAAGCAATATTTACTGCAATCGCTCGGCCGTCGCGACGAAGTCAACCCCCGGCAAAATCGCCACCCCTCACTCAACGCCATTTCATACTGGGTGCCGTCCTTGCTGACCGCGGTATACCGGATTCTGGACCCGCAAAGACCTGCAGCGAGGCACAGATGTTGCTTGGCGGAAACCGGCCCGCTTCTTCGCTTCCGCTCCTTGCTGACAAGGGGATCGTGTACGTGATACGGCGACTGATGACGTCAAAAGGGTTTCATTTTTGTACGTGATTCTAGCACGCCATTTAGAAGGAGCAGTTTAGCGGGTACAACAACAGCCGTGTAAGGCGTGAGGTGTACACCATCGCCACGTGTACCTCAAAGCGCGATTGAGGCGTCCATTGACCCAGTGAGCCAGTTACGCTCCTTTGCCTCAAAACCACCTTTCCCTTTCTCAGAACCAACAGAGATAAGGAAAGCCGCATAACTGCCTCAGTTTGTAGGCGGACACCACCGCCATCTCACAGCGTAATTGAGGTGTCCACTGACTCTGTGAGCAAGTTACGTGCCTTTACCTCGAAACCAACGCCATTGTTTTTAGACTGCGAATAAGACAACACTGGGAACTGGACTACTTGCTTCGTGCAAGCGGGCCATGGAGTCCGTGAAGTGTGCCGGGAACGACCCCAAGACCCCAACCGGGAAAAGGTCGAGAATGCACGTGAGCGTATGGATAGACTCCAAGGCGGGCCTGTGAGACGCCCAACAGGGCAGTCACCTGTTGGGCAGTCACCTGTGAAACGTCAAAATTGGCCAGCCATTTCAATCCTACCAGCTGCTAACGCCAATCAGCTTTCGCTGAATAATGCGCTAACGCTGGTAAGCTTAGAACTAGTAATTATTTTTTTCGAAAAAAAAAGGTGCGCGTTAGAATCGAGTAAATACGACAACAAAACATAAATTCATTGTTCTTCACAAATCTCGGGTGCTTCTTACGAGGTAGAAAGCAGGAATGTACATTTTCAGCAAAATCGATCGAGGAATTGTTCATTATTACTGCAGGCGCCGTGTACACGTGCCCCAAGAATGTCGCCCCCTAGCTCGGTGTGTGTGTGCGCGTCTGAGGTGGTGAAATCCTCCCCACCCGCCAGAGGACGTCGTCTGTCCGCCCTCTCGCAGTGCACGGCCCGGTCCGGGCGCGTGACTCCGCACCGAAAGGGTCGAAGAAGTAAAAAGCGGCGCCGTTAATTCAGCGCGACACTTACCCGGCGGCGTCGCTGGTAATTTTGTGCGGGGAAGAAGGGGCGTCGCTGTTCTCCGGACCGTGCCCGGGCATGAAATTAAAAGTGGGGAAGACTATGCCGCGACACGGGCACGTAGCCGCCCGGAACACGACGAGAGGGAGGAAGCAGAAACAAAGGCCTGCTGCGGTCGCCGCCTTAGCGAGCGTCCGCCTTGGCCAACTAAGGAAGGAGGGAAAAGCAACAGCGATGACGAAACGACACTTGGGGAAGTTTGCCGGAGAAGGAACCGCCTAGCGCTAATCCCCGCGAACATTACGCCGAAAGCTGCGCCAGAGTTAACGGCGACGCGAGGCAATTAAGGTGGCGCGCGGACGACAACACCGAGATAGGAGAAGAGCGCGCGGCAATACCGGGCCGGGCGACGCCACGAATGCTACCACGTCACCCGAGCGACGAGCCTTTTTCTTGCTGCCCCGACGGATTCCCCGAGTTTCCCCAATCAGAGAGAATAATCTTGTTTGGGCGCCGCTTTAACGGCCCTCGGAAACGCAATAAAAGGAGCGCGCCGGATGCCCCGCGCGCACCGGGGCAACCAATCTGGGGCTCCCCTTCGTGGTGCTCTAATGAAGGCGGCTTCCGCGTGTACGATTGTCACGGAGAAAACACTGGACTCCGTGACGGCGGTGTGCTCGAGCCTCCTCCTCGGGGATCTTCCCGCCTCGCGCAGGGGAGAGATATCGACACGGGGAGGGGAATTTCGGGAAAACAAAATGGACGCGAGAGCAGCTTTACGCGCCCAGTGCACTCGGTCGGAAAAATGCACTCTCTCGGAAGTCCAGCCGCGAGTGTGTACGCGCTCGTTCCTGGTGTGGAGAAGAAGCGCGCAAAACGTTAACTCGTAAGTGCGGCCGTCGTTAGAAGTGCGCCGGAGGCAAAGAACTCGGGAAGGGGGGGCGATTAGCGGGCACAGGTAGACCGGAGATAGGCGGACGAGGAAGCGGCAGCTGCTCCGCGTCAAATGCGACCGAGGTGGAAAAGAATGGACCCGAGCCAAGAATCCTGCCGGCGCCGATAAGGGAGGTCGTCATTACGCCCGGGGATTCCGGGGAGACAAAAGCGGCCCCATTTCCCCAGATAGCGGCATCCGAGGGACTAACGCAACACACGGGATGCGCCTAAGAAGAGGTGAGGGACGAGAGATTGAGTGGCCTCGCCGAGAGAAGAACGGCGGCGCACAGTCGGCACGCGGCGAAAAACGACCACTGGCTCTCAAAGCGGACGGTGGAAGGGACAGATTGCTTTCAGGCGCCGACCGGGGCAGAGACATGTACGAATCGCCAAAAAACGACCGCATTTGCGCGGAGGCGAGCATGCGAGAGCCGCTATCGCGCACGACCGCCGGAGACGACAGCGCCAAGACGAACGACCGATTCGTCCAGGGGTTGGCCCGATGCCCCGCGCCCAGTCTTTCTCTCCGCTGCGGAAGAAAAAAAAAAACATTTCCCGTCCATTTTTTTCCCATTCATAGTGGCCTCCTCACATTCGTTCTCTCGGAGGTGCCCTTACCAAATGTTTTTTTCAATACGGCTCGCATGAGAGCTGAATGCGAAACGGCGTCACTACGGCACGCCACTCAGTCGCTATCAATGAAGGGACGTAATTAGGGCCTGCTGTGAAACAGGACGACCTTCGTCTCTTCCCGTTTCTTGGATGATGACGACCAAAGCCCCAGAAGGACACAGGTAACCGTCACTACGGTGGCGCGCCTTTTCGGCTGCAGCCCACGAAGCGACCGCGAAAGGTGACCATGCACAAAGGCGGACGAAACCAAGTGCGCGCACACAATATGCCCCGCCCACACAGCTGCCGCTCCACGACAGCAGTGACGTCGGTACTGGGGCCCATCCCGAGAACAATCCCCCTGAGCGAAAAGAAGCAACTTTTCTGCAAGATTAGCTCAAGGTAACTTCCTCCTTAGGGGCTGTTGTACTGAGAATACACGACCCGCCGGCGTAGTTCACCGGCTGCGGCAACCGCCTTTCTGTGCACTTGCCACTACTAAACGCGAGCTCTCTCTGTGAGCGCGTAGGTATTTAACCCTCGTCCCATGGATTAGCCTCACTTTCGACCATGCTCCGGTTCATACATCAGGTGCAATGCTGTGAAAGGTGTACGGAAGTAGTCCGCACGGAAAAATAAAGGGAGGTGTGTTACTCCGTGTGTTGTTCGGTGGCCGAGTTCAAGAGAAAGCGACAGCGTGTCGTCAGCAATAATAGTGCATTTATTCAAGCTTATGACAAATGCGTCATGAAGTGAGCCTGCAAGCAAAAGATGTACCATGTTGCACTCGCCGCAAGGAGCGCACTACTTTTTGGTCGCGGATGCACGCAGCGCAAACAAGAGCGCCAGCCTTGACAGCGTTGCACCTGGTGTATGAAACGGAGTATAGTGACACTCTCTTTATCTTCATTCGCGCAGTAACATGCGCTGCATGTCGTGTTCGACGCGGAGAGTCTTAAGAGGGCCATTACACTACTTTTCAGTCTCAAGCTGTTTATTCCATTTCGTTCGCTATGCGTCTCGAAACAAGCGGGCAAAATATGAGCTCAGTTGGTGCGGCGAGTAATTTGTAATTTAATTTTTAAAAGTCCTCTCGAACCATGCGGCAGTCAGGCAACACTGGCGAGCTTGCGATCCACGACGACATAGACAGACGGTCACGTGCTTGCTAGCAGCTAAACGACACAACTGCGCACTGTGCGTAGGGCGCGTATACGGGAGCGGGTGCGGAAGGTTGAAGGGAGGAAGTCACGACAGGGGGACAAAGGCAACAAAGGCCTGTGTCGCCCCTTCCCTTTACTGTCTAGCTACTGCTTCTCGGTGGCTTCACAACACAATCTGTCACAGCCGTGTCAGTTTTGCAGCAAACGACGGCGCTATCAGTTCATGACGTCACTCAGGCTGCCTCAATGTGGCCCTCGCTGCCAAGGAGAGGGGCTTAGAGCCCATAACTTCGAATTGCAAATTGTAGCCGAATTGGGCACGTAGAGCCCTACTTCTTTTTTAAGTATGCATAACAACGTCGTGGCTAGTAGCTCCAACGTAAAACCGCGATCTGTTGGTAGACCATGTCATAACCCCCTTAAACACGCTTAACTCTTTCCTCACACAGACAATCGGTCGTATATGACCGACGTTTTGAAGCTGTCGTCAAAAATTCAAGACGGCGCTCCTGGACAAGCTGCGCCACCTAGTTCACTTCTATAACACCATATCTTTGATTTCAGTTCAGTTTCTTGTTTTTTTTTTCATTTTCTAATGCGAAGAGGCGACGTGAAGAATGCAACTTCGGCCGTACGTAGTCAGCCGGTGGAATCATGGCGTCCGTTTTGCCGCGTGCTCATCAAAGGTGAAAGGCTAAACTGAGCACTTTTGTCGGATTTTATGCTGTCTTTTTTTTTTAGGTCAGCAGCGGTGAGTTGGACAACCACGTGGAATGGTCGGATTTCAGCTCCAATTGCGAGGCTTATTGTCAGAGGCCCAGAACATCCGCGCGTGGAAGCATGCGTTTCATTTTGCCGCTCAGGTTGTATTTTATGCAGTGCGCTTGATTTGTAAGTGATGCGAGTATTTTATTTGGTGCTTTAGGGCATTTGCAACATATTGCCAAGATATTTTACCAAATGTGTCAGCAGATTTTTAATTAGGATGATGTCAAGGAAGGCCACACCCCCTTTTCACCCGTAGAACTCATTCCCTACAAACTGAAAAAAAAAGAGAGAAAAGGAGGAACTGCAAGGCACTGCTATAAAAGAAACAAGAACAGAACTGAGAACAAGCGTAATGTGCAGCACGTCCCACATCTACCTTTCCTGCAAGTCATAACGCGACTGCTTTCTCTAGTGGCACAACAGTCATATTGCCTAACTTGAAAGGCCACGGTAAGTGCAGTGTATTATGTACGCAGCTGAAAAACCCATGAATGGCAGCTAATGTAACATGAGCAACGATTCGCATTATTTATTTTCTTTTTCTAATAAATTTCCGGCAGAGTACAGCAGCTTCTTTTGCTTGTATTCTTTTTTGTGTGCTACCAGCATATTTAACCAACAAATTTTCCAACAGTTTTGCACACGCAACCCTGCTGTTCGGAAGAATTATCAATACGCCACAGTTTCATGTTACTTAGCGCTTGATTTTAATAATAATAATAATAATACTTTATTCGAACATCATGCGGTACATGATGACAGGGAGCCCGGAGTAAAAGCTGCCCATTGACAGCTTGACAGAGCCCTGGACCCCATCCCTACATTTCGGCAACAGCAATGAAGGTCGAAACGAAAACTTATTACACTGGAAGAAAAGGCAACACAAGCAAATCACGAAATAGTACTTCAAGGTGAAAAATTACACGATCACAAGCAGTAAAAAAAAAAAACACCAACACAACATTAGCAAAGCCAACCATGAACACTTTTTCATATTAGAGAGAGGTGAGTAAACATGCAAAACCAATACCGCTATCACAAAATATGTGTTTAAGAAGAAAAAACAAGAAAAAAATCTGGAAAAGCTATGTGTGAAGAGAAACAGTTCCGCTAAACGTTTGTGTGAGATATCAGGCAAATTGTTGTTCTGTTCTAGAAGTTCGTTTAATATTTAATATTCGTGGCAGCCTATTGTAAGACATTCGAAATCAGTCCCTGTGCGCTGGGCTGTACTACACTCGGGGTCAGCTTTCTGTGGCCATGCAGTGGAAGCTACGAGGCCAAGGCGCGAAGCTTCCACAAGTGTGCTCTTACCACGCGCTCACGAGGCAGCGAGGCGTTTACGCTGTCGGCGCGCGCTCGTAGCTTCCCCTGCGTAGCCACAGAAAGCTGTCCCCGAGTGTAGTTCGGAGCAGAGTTAGCGCCCCCTCTGTGAGTGGTCGCACGTGCCACACACTATGCTGCCAGGGTGGCGCTTGAGCCGTTATTTCCGACTAAAGTACGCTGGTAAATGAGACTGCGTCTTCTATCTTGATTCAGCTTGGCGCGCATCTCCCTGAGCCCAGCACAGAGCCGAATATATTGACGCGAAGCTTTGTAACGGTTGTTAATTCTTCACAGCTGCCGGCAAGCCGCTTTATCGCTTTGTTTGTGATGCAAGACGCGACCAGATTTACCTCCAATGATCGCACCCAGGCGGAGCCGATTCTCCACGTTGTTCCCGCATGTTGGTGTTACTTTGCCCGCTGTATCCCGAAAGTTCATTATCAGCTTTAAACTAAGCACGGTCTAGAGCGCCGGGCATTCTGTTCGACGACAGCCGCCAAGTGATTCAGTTCTTAGTGGGCGCAAGCCAGCCCAGATAAGCAGTCTTCTTTTGAAAGCCTCTTTTCGGCGTCTTCTTGACTGCCGTCATCACAATGCGACAATGTCGTCCCGAAGTTGTTTGTTTCATTTTCCGAGGAAACCCCTGTGTCGTGGACGGCTTCACTTTAGCGAAAGCCATGGGATGGGGCGATGTGCATGTGCTGTCAAAGCTGCGTTATGAATTAAATCTTCCTTCTCAGTTTGTTAATAGGCCGCCAAACTGCCACTTGACGAGGTAAAGCGCACTGACTTGACTTATTTAATAACCCCAGTGGACGCACTATCCGAAGGCATAGTTGTCACGGAAGTGAACACAGCTGCGCTGACCGACGGCATGGTTAGCCAGACATTTCACATGGGCCTGCACTGTTCTTGACGAGAAAAGGAAGAAAAACCGAGACCCGGCTCGGGAATTCTGGGGAAGCGCTATTTGTAAAATACAGGAAGGAGTACGTGGTAGACCTAAAATTGATAATAAGGGAGTAATTACTCATTGGCTTCCGCCCAAGCGCAACCATACGGCTACAATGGAAAGCCAAAGAGCGTTCTAAGAAAGTTTGCAGTTAAAGAAAAATTCGTCCTGGTCCAGGGCTCGAACCCGGGATCACCAGGTTTTAAGTGCGAAGTTTCTTTAACTTTTTCTTCTTTCTTTAACTGCGAAGTTTCTGAGACAGCTGTATAGCTTTGCTTTCTAGCCGTATGGCTGCGCTCGGGTGGATGCCAATGAGTAATTACTCGCTTATTACAAATCTACTCCACCTTGGGGAATGTCCCTCAGCGCTTGACCAACACCTAAAATTGACGTAGCAAACTGCCCTCTATAGTAGGATACAACAGCAGTTGTTAACACTGGGACACGATCCGCGGAGTATTGTATTACTCCGCTAACCAGTCGTAAAAGTAAACGAAATCAGCTTTTTAATGTTTTACTTTAACACACAAGCGAGGAATCAAAATTCTAGAGCTTATAACTTTTTCCTAGCGATTGGCGTCTAGTTCAGGGGACAAGAGAAGTTTTAACAACGGCCTACTTAACTGTCGTGGAGGAACTCTGTGCGGCGGTCCTGAGTGTGGGCGGAGCTTCACCGCAGACTTAAGTTATATCCGACTATAGATATTTTCTGAGGTGAAACCACTCGAGTGAAGAGAAGCAAAGCACGGACCGGGCGCTATGTGCTGGGTCATATATTTCATTGCGATTTGTTTGGCCCTCACACGTGCAAAAACCAAACGTAAACAGTTACCTGCAAACAAAGACGCAACGAAAAGCGCTTAGTCTTGCTTACCATTAGCGCTAAAAGGGAAGTCCTGCCTTGCCTTTATTCCCAAAAATGACACGAGGCTGCCCGCGGGAAGGGCCCACGAAGAATTTCCCACGAAATCTGCTCAGCTTACCCCTCGCATGCCCACGGTCAGGTGTGGATGAGAACGAGGAATGAGTAAAAAAAAAGTATTCCGAACGGTTCGAACTGCGAAAACAAGTAACGTACTAACGGGGACAAAAGTGCCCGTGCAAGCAGAAAGTGTGTCGCTGTGGCGGGATATTTTTCATCGCCCTGTCCATTCGTGCTAGAAGCGAGCAGCCGTTGCTAAAATAGGCCAAGGAGCGCTCCAGCATGCTCCAACAAGTCAGCCCATCGTGTGGGCGGCTTCTCGCAGGGGGACCACCCCGTGAAATAGTACGACAAGCTTATACTATTGCAGCGATGGCAGCTCCAAAATGCGCATTTTGAGTAATATATTAGAGCACACATGCACAGGTATACTGCATGTCCACGAGAAACTGCTAGTGTAAGGCCACTGTCAAAATGAGATTTGGAGCAGCTGTGCACTATTTTTTAGCGGTGCACTGCCTAAGAATCAGCCAATTATAAACCGCAATTAAAATGAAAATAAATATGTTTAGGGCTAACATCTTGCCGTTGGCTTCTCTGGCCCAATATTTCGGGCTGTTCTGCACGGAGCACACCAAAAAAAAAAAAAAATATTACATCTAAACATATCCGGCTTAGCGCATTAATCAGGGAAAGCTGTTTGGCGTTCTAGCCACTGAGAGGTCTGAAATGGCAGGCCCATTTCGACGTTTCACAGGGGACTGCCCGGTTGGGCGTCTCACGTGCATACTTGTCCCGCTAGCGGTCTTCGGTTCGTTCCCGGTACACTTCACGGACTCCAGGGCCCGCTTGCACGAAGCGAATAGTCTAGTTCCCCGTGGTGTCTTAGTCGCTGTCTAAAGACTGCGTTGGTTCTGAGGCAAATGCGCGTAAGTACAGAGCACGTTCTAGTTCACTATAGCGTAGCTGGCTCCCTGGGTCAGTGAACACATCAGTCGCGCTTTGAGGTACACGTGGCGGTGCAGTCGACCGACAAAAACGCGTTACACGGCTGCTGCTGTACCCCTAAATTGCTTTCACTAAATGCCTCGTACAAAGCTATTGCAGCTTTCGCTGTAGAAGCGTTATTATTCATCCAATCAACTATACAATAAGTCCTTGATTAGCAGCAGCAAATAGCCTAGCTTTTTTTCTTTTATTTCCCCACGGTTTCCCGAATGTGCAGCCTTCACAGGTTCTGCAGCTCTGCGCTCTCATGTGGCTTTTTTTTTTCTCCAGCCAACAGTACGTCGTTCATTGCCTAGGATGATTCCAGACGCCTATTCTGTTCAGCAGCTGCATTTCAGGGTACGGTTAGCTTGTCACTAGATAAGTCCTGTGCCAGTTCTTTACTGCCTTGAGCAAGTTCCCCCGTCAAAGGTACTTCGCACGGTTGCCGCGTTTCATGTTTGTTTCTCTTGGAGAATGCCGCTGACGACCACGACGCCTCACTGCCCAGGATGCGCTTGTTTCCGCTGGGACAGCAATGCACACACATGACACGTCTGACCTTGCTTTTCGCTCATTAGGACCGAGCCCCAACTGCTGTCCATTGCCAGATGCGAGCCTACGGCAATGCCACTCGTTGACGAGAAATAGTGCGGGTCACATGGGCGGTCCCATCATATAGCGAACGATGCCCCCAACTGGCGGGCCAATTAATGGGTCAAGGAAGCGTAGATGATGAAGCAAAAGTCGCTTCAGCGAGTGCTTTGCAGCAGCGTAATGAAATGCCTGACAGCCAACTCTGAACGCTCCAGCCCCGCATAGCTTGTTCGGTGTCCGCCCCCGTCTCGAGTTCTGGTGCAGCGATATCGAGCTGCTTGAGCTCCGGAACCAAGGAGTTTTCTTTCCCACATGACCAGAATTAACACTGCCTTGACTAAAGCTAAGTGACAAAATTGACCAAATGAGGTTCCTGCAAAGCTGTAGCTCCTTGAAGACGCGAAGGCTAGCAGTGCTGTTTCGGCGGCACCTAGCACTTCATTTTATACCGCTCTCTGTCTTCGGCGAGGTTTCGAGTAGTATGGCTTCGCGGACGCGATGCATGAAGCGGAGTTAGAGGGCGCATTGAAAGGTTCAGCACACTCGTCCAAGTGCGAGCACCTGGGTCCGCGGCGACGACGATGCAATGCAAACTGACCGCTAATAAATCGCTCGCCACTTAACGCTATCGCCCAGACACACAGCGGCAGCTGCAAGAACGCATGCGCAATTGGCGCGTAGTGGAATTGCTGTCAACTAGTTTTCTGGGCAGCCAGTTCTGGTAGACTGCAGAGAGAGTGGATAGCAGCAAGAGAAGACTAGATGGCGCAAAGGCAGAATGGAAAAACTCCCCCACGAAAAAAAAAAAAAAACGTTAGAAGATATCTAAGAATGTAAGCAACGTAAGCTTCGAGACTTGGAATGGTATTCGGACACGACGCATTCGAAAGCTGCAGCACTCATTAGCTGTGCTGCAATGACGCTGTTGCCACACTAGGCTGAAAATGACACCAGCACGACCGCATAATACTGTGGTGCGACATGCTATTCAGGCCAAAGACAGGACTGCGTGTCTCCACTTTATCCGCACTGGAAATAAGCGAGACGAGCAGCTACATTTACTACGTGCTTTAGGCGGCCAGCGGCAGTCGTCGCGGATACCAAATTAGGCCGTTTCAATTCAGGCGAACGGTCACCAAGTATAGTTCTGGATCAAGCACTGGTCACTTCGGAGAAAGAAGGGACCTACGGGATGCCGGCACACAGGCGCCTCCTACAGTGTCGTACTGCGCAAAAAAAAAAAGCAATGGTACACAGGGCACAAAAAAGAAGTGACAATTTATTTACAAATAAAGCGCAGCTTGTGTTTATGTCAAGCAAACGAGCACTAGCTGCTTGAACACAGCCATGTAAACAACAGTACTGGAGTGGAGTCGTCCTCATCGGTGCAATGTATGATCTTGAAGCACTCATCTAGCGAGCCCAACACGAGATATTTGCTACACGAGCGACAAATCAAAGCGAGCGGTAAATACGGAAGAAGCAGTCGCGGCTCTTGGTGCTCCGTCGACTCGACTGTCACGTGAAGCGAATGGCCAGTCAAACGGAACGGCGTGGCGGCCCCAATTCAAGGGGGGGGATTAGGCCGGCGCGAGAGAGGCTTAATCCGCGCGAAGGACGAGTTCTGGGCGCAGCATTCGCGGGCGAAACAACACACTGCTCCATTGAACCGGAGCGGCCATTCACCGCCGCGGCGGCGAATCGGGAGAAAAAGGGAGGAACGGAGTGATGGATGCGAAGCAGAAACGCCAGAATGCAAATACGGCCGGGGGCTGCGAACGTGCTCCTCGTTGCCAATGAGAGGGGACCTCTTATCACTCCAGAAGACGAGGGGGCGTAATTCGACTCCCCGGTCGAGAATTTCAAAGAGGTCTGGAAGCCGGCCCAAGGAAAGTGATAAGGAGGCATTTAATTAAAAAAATTCCAGAAAGATGTTAATCGGCCGCCCGGGTGAAAAGGGGGACGCCCGTCGGTTATAAAAGGAGAGAGCGAGCGGCCGAATTCTTGGGCCGCCCTTATTATAGACCCCAAATGAATGGAATAGAGGGGAGCTCGCCTTCAATTAAGCCGGTAATTTATGACGAGGCCATGACGACGACGCCAGCAGTGTGCGGAGCTTCTTTAATTGCCGAGCGCCGCCTATCGGGAGTCTGGCGGCGAAGCATAGCTGCGGTGCGACCCGCCTGGCATCGGTGACGGACGGACTAGCGAGCGGATTAGCGTTCCTTAATCCACGGCACGGGCCTCGGGAGAAACGCCACAACGCGGATGCTCGGGAGGACAACAAGTGACGCCGGTGAACACACACGAGTCAGCACTGCCGAAAACCCCCTTCATTTCTCCCTTGGACGCCACTGGGGGGGAGGGGGGGCTTTCCAAGTGATGCGCCGCATGCGCTGTCGCGGTTTGCAGTAAACTACCCACACATGTGACCCCATTTCAGCGCATCTTCATTACACGGGTCGCACATTTCGTGTGAGAACATATGCCACGAAGCAGAGCTCTACAGACAAACGCTGTCGACACGATTGATCATCGGCGTTGATCAATAGGCGCTGAGAGCAACGGCTGTTGACACTGCCACGCGATGGTGACAACGACATGGCACTGGAGCCGACTCTTTACTGGGCTTACTCCATCCACAAAAGAATAAACAACTCGGCTGTCGTGCAAGAACAGAACAGCCGGCGGTGTCCGTTTAAAGCTCACTTCTGAGGTAAGGCAGATAAATCTGCTTGCATACTGCGTGTGGCATAAATGAGGAAAGCCTGGCGCCAGTATGAATGTGACTTCCGTGAAATGTTATTCATACGCAGCAATTCTGGACAAAAGCACTACTGAGCGGGAAACCGTTTATGAGCGCAATTTTTTTTTATATAAAGTAAAATTTCGCTATAACAATCAATATATTTGCAGATGACCCGACGGCAGTCTTGTATTTATTTTTCTATTCACGTTTCTTGCTATCGTCAAACGCGTTCCCCATTGGTTTTCTATGGCAGCCTTACCTGTTCGATGCGATCGATGGAGATACTTTAAAAGAAAGATTTTGCTGCATATCGGAATAATGGACCATTACCTTCAGTACAGTCGTGCCTCGTTCATATGGACACTTTGCTTCCCGACCAAAACTTTCCATAAAGCGAGTCGTCCGTAATAACGAATCCCGAAGAAGAAGAAAAAAACATGCTGTAATAAGGCCCACTTGTGTGCTATACTGGTGTCCAGTGAAGTTGAACTTAGGCTCTATGATCTCCAGAGCCGCGGACCCCATTAGCCTGGTCATCATTGTGCTTGAAATAATGTCGTGCAGCCTAGTGGTCTATGACATGTTCGAAGGGGCTGAATGGCCTCTCACCAACCGCTACTATATGTCAATGCACAGTCGGCCGAATGCAGCTCTCTACGTGGAACAAGCTGGAGCGAGAGTTTTCAGCTCAGCCATTCACCTCGTCGAGGCAGTACAGATTTTGTTCTCATCTCCATCCAAACCACCGAGGCAAAAATACATGGGCCCTCTTGGGCATTGTGCATTTCCCCCTGTCCATTGCCTGGACAGCGACTTTCCATATTAACGAGGCGGAAACACATCGAAAAACTTTGGACTTCACAAAAATATGTGCATAATTCGAATCGTCCATATTAACGGGGCACTAGTGTATTTCCAAAATAGTGCCTTACAATTTCCCAATTTTCAAAATTTTTGCCCGAGAAAGCTGCATTGCAATCCTCGACAACATTCCATGTCCAACCTGCTCGCCCAAAAAGCGCAGCCATCCGGAATGCGTCGACCAGGGACTCACTCACCTGCAGAGAGCAGCGGACCTCGGAGAAGTGAGGAACGAGTACAGTACATTTAATTTCGCCCCTTGTGGCATTCAATCGTGACGTCTCCCAGATTCTCCGGGCCGCGAGGAAAGTTTCAAAGCTTGGCGCCGCATCGATCTGCGCGGAAGACGCTTCGCCACGGCGTTGCCAGGCGGCGCCAGCGTCTGCAGGAGAGACGCGGTGCGAACACGCGCTCCGTAGCCCGCTCGGGGCTCGAAGACCACTCAAACGGCGCGCGCTCGTCGCCTTCCCAGCGGCGACCGCGCGGCCGGCGCTGTCAGCAGGCGACACGCGGCGGCGGCCGCCGGAAACAGCTGCTCCGCGAGCGTCAGCGTGCGTGGGCGGCAGCGTTTCAAAGCAGCGAGTCACGACTAATACTATCCCTATCACACGGGCAGTTTCAATGCCCACTCAGTCAACGAACATCGAACTCACTGGGTATCGGACAGTGCCACACGGCAGTTTTCAATGGCCACTGAACTCGATGGACATCGAACATTGGAATCTCAAGGGCCACTGAGAACAAGCTAGCACACACACCATAAGTTGAAAAAACAACGCACAAAATCTCTAAATGAACAAAAATATCTCCACTGCAAAATTTCAGACTACATCAGACAGTTCGCAACCTAATTTCTATTCGGTAGCCAAAAACCGTGACCAAAAAGTGCCCCACAAATGAAGCTAAGAGTGTAGCAATGAACACGACAAAGATGGTCGCTGATCTGTGGGAGCTTCGCCGGCGAAGGAAAAGCGATTCCTTCTGAAACGTCGCCCGGCCATCGCTGTCGAAAGATTGTGCCGAGCTTTGATGTATTTTAATTGCTTTTTGCGAAAGTTTCAATTGAAATAGCACTTCGGCAACATTCGGCTCGTTTTAGTCGACTTCATTTCGTTTTTTTTTTTTTCAATGTTGCTACCTATGCGCCATCTGTCGGATCTCGGATCACATGCTCACTCAATGATCATTGAAGTTTGCCGTGTGGCAGCGGTGCGTCTGGATGGCCCTCGAGAGTTTCGATGGCCACTGACTCAATGGCCGCCGAGATTGCCCGTGTGACAGGGGTACAAGCAAAGCACGAGCCCAGCTGCCGTACGCAACACTTCAGATGCACAGAATTGGGTTGAAGTGTTACTGCTACAAGTACAATGCCGGTGTGCAGAACCAGGCTGCGTGAGGCTGTTTCCCTCGACCTGGTTGCTTGTAAAGGCACGATACCGGAAGGTGTCGGCAGTATATGGATCAGAATATAATAAAATCACAGGTTCGCGAAACCGATTTAGTCGCGGGTCTCGGAGGCAGGAAGGTTGTTTACGGACCGTGACGGGGGAGGGGGGGAAGCGCCCTAGTGGATATATAAAGGGATAAGGCCTCGCAAAATGACCCACCGCCAAGTTTTCCCACATAAAATAATCACGTGTGCCGCGAATAAATCCAGTAGGTAGGCGCTTAAACACTACGATTTAGAGACTCGAAAACCGGCGTACTCTTGTCACATAGCTAACTGTATACAAGCACAGGGCCGTGAAGGGAACACAAGCGCAGCTATGACTCGCCCAACCACGTGCCCTCTTAAGCTCGAAGATTTTTGCCCCCAGGCTAGTTATTAAAGGCAGGACACAGAGAAGTTACACGCGCCTTCAAAGGAAGCAAAAAGAAAAAAAAACAGACGACATGCTCTCCTGAGATTTTGTTGGAACACGGGGCGCCAGCCAAGTTATCTAGCAAAGTATACTCTTTTCAAAAATCCCCGACTTTTCCTTGTTTTCCCTGATTATTTCAGTTCAAATTACCTGACCACTCAAGAGTCAGAAAAGCACAACGGCCAATGATAACAGTCAGTATACATGAATTCTATTCACTGCAACTGCAAATGTCGCACTGAAAACATATTTGCTCTTGTTTAAAGATAAATGTTTTCCAGCTTCAAGCTGTTCAATCATACTTTCATTCTCGCTCTTAGATTTCCAGCGAGATCGCGCAAGTACCATACGTTTGGTTTTCAAGTGGACAAGCGTAACAATAATTTGTTGCGAACAATATAAAATATTCTCCAACAGCTTAAATGCCAACATAGATTTTTTTTTTCATGTTCACGAAACAGAGATAAAAAGAAAACGATTTACTGTGTACGAATACCTTATGCCTCCTCACCATCCCTTATAGTGTCTTCAATGCGTATCTGGCATCACACGCAGTGCCACAAAGGAGGGAAAGGCATAATATTGCTCCCGATGATGGCTGATATGCCAAATACATACATCCCCTCACTGACGGGGACGTGGCACACTGTGCCGAGAGTGTGCAGACAGGGTCGGTATAATATCAAGATTGTTTCCAGAATCCATTCAGGCTGGAGCGAGGACGGTCTTGCGCTTCAGACAATAAGCAGGAGCGAGGCGTGGCGTCACTTCACGCAATGGCGAAGGTTGGAAAATTAAAAAAACAAAATGGCACGGAATCGGTTGCGGAATCGTTATACCACCCCAGGCAAGTGCAGCCTGTCACTAGATGCTTCCAAAATGAACTGACGTCGCCGCCCAAATTGCAGCGAGTTGCGCCCCACCCACACCACCATCCCCAACCGCGTGAAGGATTTACAAGCAGGAAATAATGAGGCACACAGGAAATGGTCAAAGTCTTCACACAGGCATGACTTTAGAAATATGGGCTCCACTACCACTCACAGCTTACGATGTCTCTCGCCACTTCATTCACAGCGCTGTCGTATCTTCTCCTACCTACACACGGGTGGCGCCATAATGCTGCACCACAGCTGCACTTAACACTTCGGAGAGGGCCGGCCAGCCAAGGACTAGGCGGCGAGTTTTCACACAACGAAGACGGAAGTGGTGCACCCAAACTGAACAGAGGATCCACAGCTTGGTGAGAGAGGCCTTTAGCAATATGATCCCCCACGTGAAGACGCCTCAGTTCCGATTGTGGAATGGCGCTCCTAAAACACGGCATTCCCAGGGAGAGGAGACACAGCCCGCATCACTTCAAAGAAGGCAGTTTTTTTTTTCCTGCTCAGCTCAGTACCTCACTAATCTTAGGTCTGGTAGTCAATTAGGTCAATACACTGTCGTGCTGCTTAAATGGCTCGTAACAATGGAGGTCGTAGCCCGTGGTTTCACAAACAGGTTCAACTGGACTGTCATGAAATTTTCGAAGCGACACTCCGTGTGCCAAATGCTGCGTTCAATCCACGCTATGAATTTGGTGTGCGTGCGTGCGTGTGCGTGTGTGTGTGACACTGCGCGTTCACTCTTGTGGAAAAGTATCGCTGTATTCGCCGTTAGGTTGTGCCCCACCCTCCCTTGTTTTAGCGCGGCGCATTTTCGTCCCCGAAGTGCATGTACAACCATAGTAGGGGACGAAAAGGAGGGGCCAACAGCCTCCGACCTCCTTCGTCAAGGGGGACTGGGGCCAACACCCTCTACAGAATTTGACTTTAGAGGGCGTTGACTGGGCACGCTGCAGCGGTTTCCCACAGAGTGCTTGGAGATGTTGCACAACAAGAATGAGACTTGAGGCCCTAGAAGACAGCCACACAAACGAGCGGGCTCAACCACTGGAATGAAGCTACACTTCCGCCGATGCCGCTTCCTGCCGGCCTTTTCCGGGCCTGGCGCCACGGGCCATTTCGTGCTTCCCACGAAGTGCGCGACCACGGTGAAGTGAATTATTTACTCGATTTTTAACACGCGCCCTCCGATGCGCTACTCGCTGTTTGCCCGGCAGAGAAAGCGCCCCCTACGGCGCTCACCTTCCCTCCGCCGAGATATCTGCGGTCGACAGGCGGACGGCAAGCCTCATTAGCCAGCAGCCAGCGCGCCACTCCATTAAAGTTTTCCCCCTCCCCCGCGCGATATCTGGCCGGCGGAACTTTGCTGGATCCCACCGCCGAAACCAAAAACGGACTGCTCCGTCGAAATGCGACCCTCGAAAGAGCAAAAAGGCCGTTGTTTTGAACCAAATTCCATCATACACTTTATTAACTTCTCATTCCCATGCAAATGAAGAAGGCGCCGCCATAATGACGGTGGCCATACCGGGATATTGGAGCGCCTGCCGCCCCACGAAGCTCATGAATACGCTCCAGGAGCGTAGGCCACACCGAGCGTGTCGCAGAGGCAAACAGGTTGCAGGAAAGAGCGCCTCGAGAAGGGTTAATAGAGAAGGCGCGAATAGAAAAGACCCGACACAATTGGCTCCGGTTTTACACGGCAGACCGCGGGGAACGGGAGGGGGGCGCGCTCATCTCCGTGCAAACGATGGCGCCATCAAAGCGCACAGCGCTGCGATTTCATCACTTATTCATGGCCGCCAAAGCACCGCTCGTTTCCGCCAGCCAGGTTCTCTCGCGCCCTCCGCGGACCCGGAGGGCTTTTCGGGGCTCGTTACACGCGCTTCGCCCAGAGTGTGAAGGAGACCGCGCTTCGACGCCCCGGCTGCAAAAACAACAACCGTTTGGGGTGCGCGGCGGTTTGCACTCCGGGGCCATCTAGCGACGGCGCACCTTTGTTGCTCGCAGCACCGTGGAAGCCAACCGGGAGGGAGAGTGCTCTAGGCTTGTACTAGGCAACGGTACACGAGCTTTTTGGGCTAGAAACTACCCTGGTCCAAACACTCTTCTTCAGGAATGGCTCGAAATAAAAACATTTAGGTGTCCCCTGTGCGTTTTGCTGTAGGCGAGGAGAGTAAAGCCCAGCAACTACTTGCTCAACTACGGAGGTGGCGGCAGCGTCAGAACGTCGCCTCCTCACTCACGGCAGGAACTGCTCCCAGTAAAATAACCGGAGCTTCCCAAATGGAGGAGACAATCGTTTGCACCGCGCGCTCGCCGTCAACTGGGCTCCACCACACGGGGCAAGCGCCGACAACACAGAGCAGCCCGCTTTATGATTTTTTTAAATGCCAGAGCGTTACTTGGCTCCCTGTGCGAAAACCCCGCCGTGGCCAGAAATCCGTGGCAGAGACGCCGCACGCGAGTGACGTCATCACCATCAATGCTACCCTCCCCCTATGAGGAGACTTCCGCAATCAATGGAAATAGGTGTGGGGGCGCCCCTCCTCCTCCCTGGGTCGCTATGCAGTACACATGCTGCGACTAAAAGGAAAATATTCGGCGTAATCAGTGACGCGGCAATTCGAATTTCGGTCAGTGTTTTCACAGGCAACGCGCACACCGAACGAATTCGGCCGGAGGGACACGCAAGGTTGTTCCTGAGCGGGGATGCAGCGCAAGGGAAATAACTGAACAATCCTAACTGGGAAAAGGCAGGGGGAAATATTCCCAGATGCGCCACAGCAGGCACAGGCGAATTTAATGGCCAAACAGAAAGGAAGCGCTGCTGAAAGCCCTGTAAACAGACATGTCGAATAAGCCAATTCCGTACAGTAGAATAAATTTGACATACGAAGGGAAAAGAACATAAGAATCATTGAGACCGATAACTGCGGTTGAGACCGATAACTGCGGTTACACACAGGCTGGCAATGCAGACAGTGAAATTAAAAATGCAGACACGGATAGAAAGCAATAAGGAAGTGGAAGAACTCCAGTCTGAAGCAGCAGACGCTTAGATGATAGCCTCTTCCTGCTTTCCCAATGCATAAAAATAGGCAAACAGTAGGACAACATGAATAGTCACCTCCTGTGCTGCATACTTACGAAGGCATCGGCCACGAGATAACAGAATTGCTAAAGGAGATATGCCCATATAATAAAGCTGAAATTGCATGGCAGTGCGACAACAGTCGCACAAAGTACACAAAGGAAGGGTTGTCCGATATCACCTCTGCTGTTCATGATTTAAACAACAAATACGGAAATAAATTTGGAAGAAAGTAATCTAGATTATAATGTCTCGCACAAATCGTGCGAAATTGACGTGCAGAGCGGAAGCTCGCATATGCGGATGATGTTGTGCTATCAACTGATAGTCAGGAAGATATACAGACCCTGGTTAATATGAAGGAGAGTGACATTCAGCCATTGCAAAGATCAGGTGCTTGCAGTACAAGGCCATGAAATGCCCAGGCTGCAGAATGCAAATATCCCGGGGTGTGGGTAAACGAAGGCCAGCTATACAGTAGTAAACAAAAAGATACGATATTCTTAATTTCTTTTCATATCAACTAAAATATAAAGAATATAAAAGGCACATTACCTATTTCTGAATATATTATATGCAGTAAAGCCCTCTTCTGCTGTCAGGGGTTTCTGGGGGCGTAACTGTTTGCCTTCGGTTCGTTTTCCATCGGCTATAAATTATTATTAACCTGCTGTCATCTACAGGTGACATAGCCTGCGGTTGCATATATATTGCTGCACATTTTTATAAGCAGTGGGCGGAGGTAGAGATCTACATAACGTCATCGGGACTCCTCAAACAGCAATTATCTGCGGCAGCAACTACGCGATTACACACCGCCAGCTTGCACTAAATTTCAAAGTAGCGCAGTCCACGCTTTCCCAAGTATTGAAGATACAGAAGTCCACAGGAGGTATGGTTTTTCGATATTCGCAAAAGACGCGCCAAAACGACCAGCAAAGTTGTAGAGAAAGAAATTGTTTGCGCGATCCTAAAAAACAAACTCGGCTCGCTCTCACCGACATTTCCGAAAATTTGGCCCTGTCATCAGGCTCTACAGGAACTCCACGGACTGTGAGATGTCATGTACAATGTGCTTACCTAAATGACAGGAGGCGAGCTGAAAGCCCGCAGATCTGTGAAAACTGGGCTTCCAGGATGATGGAGGCAAAGCAACGTCACGTTTGGATAGATAACGAATGGAAAAGAATGGCTTCATTAGACGAGTAGAAGTTCTTGTTGTGCGGGAACTGTGTGATTCGTAGTGTACGTCACCCCAAGCGAAACCTCGTTATCAACTGGCACGCTAAACCACGAGGTGGGAACGTAATGACACTGGACTGATTCTCTCGATAGTGGAGTTCGTCTCCATGACTGAATTCAAGGGTACCATGAGTGAAGAGATTCAGCAGGGCAGTCTTGAAAAGATTACGCTTCCGTAGGCGGCACGAATCTGAGATTTCGATATGTGTTTCAACACAATTACGACCCGAAGCACTTTTCTACGCTAGCGAAAAATCGGATGAAGAAGAGGACGGCGGACCTTATGGAGTCGCCAAGCCGGCCTAATGATATTGTTTTAATCGAGTATATTTGGATAAGCATCGCGTATCGTCCGAGGGACAAAGAAGCCAGTACTGCCGAGCAGAAATTCGAGAATCTGCTGCACAAAAGGGGGACAACTAGACGCACCCCATGCTTCGGCGGAGTTAAGCAGTGACCGCTGGAAAAGGCTTGCCGCGAGCGCACACGCCAGCGCGCGTGTGAAGGAAGTCAACCGCCCCCGAAAACAAGGTGCAGAGGGGAAACTTCCTTTTTTTTAATTATGTGGCGTTGACCAGAGAATAATACTGTGATTAATCTGTTGCTTAAAGACTATATATATATATATATATATATATATATATATATATATATATATATATATATATATATATATATATATAGACTGCTCACACGTTCAAGCAGCGCAGAACCAGTTCAATAAATTTGCTGTCACAACAAACTGTCGCTTAATATGATGATAAACACTACTTTCTATGGTGTAAAAAGCCTGACATGGTAGACCCACCAACCGCGTGCGCAAATGTGCGGTATAAAAAGTTTAATTCGAAAAATTGAAACATCACATCTTTTTTATCACTACTGCACATGAAAACGCACAGACTAGTAGGACAAAAGGGCAAAGAGATGCGGCAGTAATTAAGCATATAGCATTACGGGGGTACCAAAGTATCAATTACTGAGAGGTGTTTGGGAAGGGAAAATAATTACGGAGGCCACTTAAGGACTACTTACGTGCTCTAAATGCGAAAGCATTTGTGTTTCACCGTGGGCTGATAATATTAACGATATTAACCAGTACTATTAAGCTAGTAAATAGTGCTAATGTCTCAACCTTTGGGGTAAACGCCTTCAACCTAAGGGCCTTCACCATATAAGCCTTTGACCTAAAGGTAATTAAGTGTCCAAGTATACACTGGGTCCGTTGACTCTCTTATGGTTGCCATGGCAACTGTGCTGATCACGCCACTAGAGTTTTCGGGCCCTTCCGTCTGGACAAAAACGGGGGTTTGGTTGCCGATGAGCGGTTCGATGCATTCGCAATAGAATGGTGCCAGGGAATGCGGTTTTGTGCCGAAGGGCAGAAGTTCAGTCGGGGCTAGAAATAAATAAGAGCTGCTGGCAGGTTAGCACTATAGCAGGGTAAAAATGAAGAAAAGCGACTTTTCCCCGTCAAAGGACCCCCTTTCAAGCCGATTCTTATGAACCTATTATCGTGACAATGCAGACAGTGGCAGATGAAAGGGCACAGTCCCCCTGCCCGCATTAATGGTGACAGTACCCTCGCACTGTCACGTCGGTCTCTGCATTGTCACACTACTCACGGAAGCAGGTTCAAGAGGATCGGCCGACGCCATTGACTGGAAGGGGGACATGGGCTGGGCATCGCCAATTGTCAGCCAGTAAGTATGCAGGGCAAAAGGACGGAGAAATAGAACTGTAAGCGACAGGTGAAAAACGCAAGGGGTAAGAATTGGATTAATTATGAAGCGAACTGCGAAACGGATACAGGTATAAGTTGTTTCAGCGCCTGAGAAGTTGGATAGGCAATGCAAGTTAGAGAGACGTGACCGTTACGTGCATAGTGAATGCAAACAGAAGCATCAAAGCAAACAAGGAGTTGTGCACCAAATTCCGCTCTCGTGCGGGCAACACTACGTGTGCCAAACCGGTCGAAGGCAGCCAAACCTCCGAGATCACAATTGCAATGTCAAAAATAAAAACGAACCAGACGGGCAGTTGGTCGAACATATGGCAACAGTTGCAAGAAGGATGTAGACCGCTCCTCGATAAGTGTTTTTCAGTTTGAAAAAGCAAGTATAACCGCGCAAGGGTAATTATCGAGACACAAAAGACTAGGAAGTGCTTGCGTGAGGTCAGTGCGTTGCAAAAAAAAAAAAAAAAACTTGCTTACCTTCGTTCCGACTGACTACAGGCATGTCGTTTGACGTCGCGGCAATGAAGCATGCATAAATAGCTGCCCCTTTCCGAATAACGTTGTAGCGCTGTGCGCGTCCACCTCGTCCTTTGATGCGCTAAAATCTCGGTGATCCGAATGAATCCGCTGTAGACGTTTTCAAAAAAGATTGGGCGCTCGAAAGCAGGGCGGCGACGCAAGAATGCTACTGAAAACAATTCACACGCAAAGAAAAGCTGCCGACGCTCCCAACGCCCACGGACGCATGCATGGGACGCGCGAGTGTTTTCGCTGAGCACGTGTGTCCCCCGCCTTGAATAGCGCCCAGCCGGCGGATAAATCGTGCCCGACTGCGGGATGAAGCGGGCCCCGCTAATGTTCCGCCGACGCCAATGTCAACACGGCGTCCATTAAAGAGCGGCAAACAGGTAGCCGCGGCGCCGCTCGGAGACGCCCAAGAATCAGCATAGCAACTCTATTAGGGTGACAAATGAAGGGCGCCGCCACTACACGTGCTCCGTCAGAGAACAGTCTCCACAAGGAGGGGGCCCCCATTGTTGCGGGAGTGCAGCCAAACTGCTGCTACACTGCCACCACTTCAGCCGAGCGTGGCGCCACGAGCTTTTATGCTAATAGGGCAAGCGAACGACAAACGCCCAGATGCAGTTGCGCGCTGCGAGTTTACCGTTCTTCGCTGTCACCAACGGCTACTTAGGGCAGTTTCACGTTGCCGATTACAGCAGTGGATGATCAATCGGGAGTTTTGTATTTCCCGTGCCAATGACTCCATTCATGCGGCCATTACAAAACCGCCCCTTTGGAAAGTTAACGGGTGGCGTTCAAAGCTGCGGAATGTTTCTAGAATGGCCGAAATGTTGTACAAGCAGAACATCAGTTCGTCGTAGGCAGTACTTGACGCCAAAGCCCCTCCATGAGGTTTTCTGCCGACCAGGTTAACCGCCCCTACCCCGCGGCTCTTCCTCCCCACATAGCTTTCCGACTTCCGGTCTTGAACGGAAGGAGGCGCTGCCATTTTCTTTCGCTGTTCTCGGGGCGAGTCTGTGGCTGCGTCCAATCGCTGTTTTCATCCATCGCCTTATTGCTTTTTAGATGCTATTTTTTTAACAGTGTAGGAAAACGAAACATATCGCGCCAGTGGTTCGTGTGCGCATGCGATGATTACACCGGGTGAAAAGCGTCGACATTTCTGAGCGTTGAAGCCGCGAAGTTGACCGACGGCGGAGGACGTAGATCGGAGCCGCTGCTTGTTAGTGCCGTGGGGCGCCTTCGCACCTCGCTGATAACACCGGTGCTCTCAAACTGTGTGCTTGCATCACAGACTTCTTGTATTTGGTAGATCAACGTCGAGGCGACTGAGGTTCCTAGACGAGACGACATTTTTTTTTTCCTCCGCGCGAGCAGACATAAAACGGACGCCGACTTCCGGTGGAAAACGGAACCGGAAAACCCATATGCGGATACGGAAAGAAGGTAGCGCCGCACTTGGAAGTTTGGCGTTGCTATAAAAAAAAAAAAAGAGAGCAGCGACAATAGAGGGACTTTACTTGACGCTAAGCTCCCTGGAGCACCACCTGAAAGGCCAAATGGTGCCTTATACTAACTCAGGGTTGCACTCCTCGGTTTAAACCGGAAAAGATGGCCACTGACTACGAGTAGCATCGAAAGTGAAGGAATCCAACGTGCCTGTGTGGCTATTAGTGCGTTTTGTATGACACTTGCTATTCCATCCCACTGAGTGGGTCCGCGTAGACGATACTTTCTAGAGCCATGGAAATGGCGTAGCAATCGGCAGGCGCACTGAGGCAACCTTACCGTTTGTCTTGTATTACAGAACTCCATCTGCGCAATGCTATCGTTTACTTAGTGCGAAAAACTATGATAAATTCTTGTCCAGTTTGCTTTCCACGAATGTGCGCCAGTCTCCAGGCGATATCGGGTAGTGCGCCTCGTATGCTTAATTCTTGGGTTTTGTTGGATGGACGGCCACGCGTATACTCCGTCCCAGTAGTGCATTTAAGTACGATCAAACCTGCGACGAGTGCACAGGCAACGTTCTGACGCTGCGGAATGTAGTGCCAATATAATACGGGCATATGGGACAGCGTTCTTTGCGCATGCGACAAGCGCAATTTCACGAGTTTAGCGTAAGCGATTCCTGCGTGCTCTGAAACATCCGTTTCCAAAATGGCGGCGCCCATCCAAGCAGGACCCCTCGGATTGAATTAGACGTTGTTACTGCCGTGTTCAGTACGTTCACTCATCATTAATGATGCACCGGGCTCTCGCTTCGTCTAATACCGCCTAAAACAAAAAAAAAATTAGCGATAAAGTTGCTTGATTTTTTTCTTATCTAGAGTGATGATTCTGCCGCTCCAAGTCCTAAAGAGGAGCGTCCGTTTGTTCGCAAAATGTTTCCCGTTTTAACAACCAGATGGCGCCACTAGGCTGAGCTTATCGTTGCGTCTCCGTCTGCATACGCTGAACTAAAAAACTCTTATAGCGCAAGGCACCTCTAGCAACGAAACCACACAAGCCAAGTTGCCCTTCAGTCACAGCTTTCACGAAATCTCAGCTTCCTCTTCCTACCAGCTCCATAGTTACGCTGAGAGAGTCGTATGCTATCTCTTTAACAGTGTTCCGTCAATCGTGCGTCTTTATCACCCAAGTCAGGTCACTAGTAGTTTTATTTTTTATACAAGCCGCTAAATCGCACAACTCAGAAAAGCTGCTTTTTTTGTCATCAAAATTTCTTCCCAATAGAGAATGCTTTGTGCATATCTGCTCGTTTCAAGCTTCCAAGAAAAAACAGTAATGATGCCTTGCACAGGCCACAGGCGGCCACAATTGCTTTGTGATCTGCAGAACAGATGCCGTCCGCTCTGTCCGCAGCATCACACAAAATCCGCTATGCTATGCAAAAAGCTCCTCTCAAGTTCTCTACGGTAAAAAGCTTGTGTATTCAGAACTGCTGCAACATGATTCTATGCAAACGGCTCAGAATGAACAAAATCTTATCTCTCCACAGTTCACAGTACGAACTCATCTTCAGGACTTCACAATCAACCGTTGAGCAGAAGCAGGTTTTTCTGGAACCCTTTAAGATGTGATGCCACCGCCGGCCAAGCCAAGTTTGCTATTTTTAGCGTAGTTTGAAGAAAAAAAAAAGAAAGGCTGGACAACCATGGAGGTTTGTTTACATTACTTGATATAGGGTGTCGCCAGAGCGAGTAGCTATACCCGCTCTGCATGGTCAATTTGGACAGCGGCTGAAGTAGTTCGGTGGGCTGCAGCTGCAACGATGACGAAACCTAAGTGCCCTACAAGACGTTCATAAAGGAATGTTCCCTGAATCATCCCACAAATGCGCGAAAATCACTGGCTACATCTACGACGGAGCACGCAAATATTCGTGCAAAAAGATATGAATACATATGCGCATACGCATCCATTCCCAGTGTTCAGTAACTCATTCAGTCACCTTACTTGGATAGATTTTAAAACTTTCGAAAGCGCTGCGACCGGGGACACCAAGAGAAAGAAAACGAAGGACAAGCGCTACTATCACCTGAAGTTTATTGGAAAAAACACACAAGGTTAAACTTCAGTTAAACACCCTGAAGGTTAAACACAAGGTTAAACTCCAATATACTTCAGTTGATAATAGCGCTTGTCCTTCGTTTTCTTTCTCTTGGTGTCCCCGGTCGCAGCGCTTTCGAAAGTTTTAAAATGATGTACCAACTAGCTCAATTGTCCGTGTTACTTGGATCGAGTAGTGAAATTCTCCACAACACACCCATTTTTTCGTCATGTGGATGACTTCCACAAAAACTACGCTCCCTGTGCAGCGTCGCCACAATCTCCTCCGCCCACCCGACTCTTTGCCGCCCCGTTCTTGGTTACACCGAATGAGCATGGGTTATTTTCTCTTCGCATTGCATGCCCGGTCCATTTTTTTTCTCCCTCAGTTCAGCTTGGATATCATTAACTCGCCTGTTTCCGGGCCCACTCCTGCTCTCTTCCTGTCTACACCTATCATTAAGAGACGCCCTTTAATACACCAGAAATTCAGAGGTTCTCAAGGCCCTGCATGGACACTGACTTTTTCTCTACACATTTCACAGTCAGCTAAATGCAGCTTCCAATGACCTGGTTTGGTCGAGATGAACAGAGTGAACAAAAAGGATAAGTCACTTTCCCAGTGCTCGAGGAGCATGGACGGACGGATGGACGGAAGACAGGAGCGTCCCCTTTAAAACGGGGTGATGGCAGTTGCCACCATGCTCGGATTTTTTCCCCTATTTCTGTTTAACTGGTCCTAAAACTCGCCATTTTATTTAAATACGTCTTCCTATACTTCCGACCTTATGTCACCTCTCTGCTTTTGAGCCACCAGATCTTCCAATAGCTTTTTGTTAATTTCCAACACAGATTTATTTACATAACCATTGTTATCTCTACAGCCTAGGGCCTCAAGTAGAGTGATTGTGCCTGCATCGAAATCAGGGTGGATACCATCACAGTTGAGTATGAGGTGTTCTATTGTTTCTGTAGATTTACCACACACTGCACATGTCATCTTTGTTAAATTTCTTGCAGTGCATGTGCTTGCCTGCATTCAGCAGGCAAACATTATTGCACACAATAAAATGCTGTGAAATTCGGCCTCCAGTGCCAGTTTGTGTACTTCCTAAAAAAAAAAGGAGTGGGCATTAAAATCGCCAACAACCAGATATGACCCTGGTAGCCGTTTTAAAAGCGATTATAGGTCAGGAGGTGTTAACAGTGACTGCAACGGCTTCATATTTAGTTCGAAGTTCAATCTTGACAGTGTGAAAACCTTTTTGAATAATAACAGGAATACCACCAGGCCTGCTCGCCTGCTCTCGGTCGCGGCGGAAAAGTTTACACTTGTTAAGTACATTCGTGAGGCAGGGACCTGAATTTGTTTCGTGTGAGCAATGGAAGACAGTGGAGCTAATACCTCCTTTGTATCACAGTTGCAGTCTACACAGTGGCCAAAGGAACCCCGCCACCTCTGTGACGTGGTCTCTGTATCGTGCAGAATGCACGTGTTAGGCCTCGGCTAGAGGGAGTGAGGCCTGCCGACCGGGGAGGGAGGGCAACGTGGTCTGGTTCTACCAGGGGCGTGGATGGCCTAAGACCGGTTAATGAGAATCGGTACCATCGTTCCATGCCGGACATGACCACAGTTTGCGCACTTGCTATCATTCGGGGCGCCTTCCGACCAGGTCTCCCTGGGTCGGGAGTGGTGCGCGTTCGGCACTGGACAGCCACGACATTTTGGGCTGCAAGTTCCTTTGCGATTTCTTCCTCGGCGATAGGCAAAAAGTCGGCGAGAGAGCGCTGGAAACGTCTGGAATTTTTTTACTGCTCATCTTTGCTTCGCACAACTAGTGTTTTATTTTATTGAGCAACCACTTCCGGCCAGTGCCGCAGGGTTCAGAGATTATACAAACAGACACAAACACGTCGCGACCGAAGAAGAGAGCAAGACGACTCAAAAGCAGTTCTCCAGTACAAAACCCTATAGAAAACCAACAAAATCATGAACGCAGAAAAATATTTCCCGCGAAAAGTGTCCACGTTCGGAGGCAGACCACTCATTACAGCGATGATATAAGGGGGGGGGGGGGGGGGGGGGGGGACAAGTACACATAAATGCTGCCACTTCTTTTTAATGATGGCAATGCGCAAGGGCAACGAGCTACGGGCTAAACTAAAATGCCTTCGGTATTCTTATTTTATTATACTAATATAAGAAGAATAATTTCAACCTATCGTGATGACGCCGCATACACCGCTCTTCAAGTCCTGCTGTTTGCAATACGGCTATCGCGGATAATTCCAGCTGTCGCAGTTAAGAATGTAACGCAGTTGTCTTGAAGCTTTTTTTTCTTCTCAATATACGAGACGTTCTCATTCCGTCGAAGGTCAGAAGTGAAAACAATTGCTAAGTATTTAAAAGTATTCACAACAAAAATAGGTTCGACGGCTACGCGACATGTGAATCTGAAAGCATTCTGTTTCCGTGTTACAGTCATCGTTACGGTCCTTTTGGAATTGACAGTACACGCTGAGCACCGTTTTTCTATTGTTGATCGGAAATCCCTTAGAAGTAGTTGGTCGTTTGGACTAGAAATTTATTGGTAAATTACGCGATCACCTGTGTATATAATCGTATTTAACAACGCGAC
Organism: Amblyomma americanum; assembly: GCF_052857255.1. Classification (NCBI taxonomy): domain Eukaryota; kingdom Metazoa; phylum Arthropoda; class Arachnida; order Ixodida; family Ixodidae; genus Amblyomma; species Amblyomma americanum. The sequence goes on along the minus strand of NC_135497.1, from coordinate 489,284,182 downwards.
TGATAAATCATGAAAATAAAATACCACCCAGGGCTGAGCCGTGCTGAATACCGGATTCCATCGGTACAGGATCGGAAGGAACACTATCGACCACTACATTCGGACGACTGCCGGAAAGATAGGCTTCGATCCTTGATAGTAGGCACTCGTGTTTTAGTATAGGTTTTAACTTCTGCAATAATCTGTGTAGCCAACTGCTGCTTTATATATATATTATATATATATATATATATTATATATATATATATATATATATATATATATATATATATATATATATATATATATATATATATATATATATTATTCGGCTGCAGCGCCAGCCCATCGAATGGAAAGGACAGGAATTTAAAAAGATGCCGTGCCCACGCTAGCTGTACACCAAAACTAAAACCCAATATGATGTAGTACAAGGTGGTTAGCCATAGAAGGTTATCTAGCGTCAAGAAAAAGGAAAGAGAGGAAGGGAGGAAGCGTCAGGAAAGTTGTGAGAAATTAAGAAAGGAAAGTGAAAGATTGGGAGGTTTTATGGTTAAAGGGGTTTAACGTCCCAAAGCGACTCAGGCTATGAGCGACGCGGTAGCGAAGGGCTCCGGAAATTTCCACGACCTGGGTTCTTTAACGTGCACTGACATCGCGCAGTGCACGGACGTCTAGAATTTCGCCTCCATCGAAATTCGACCGCCGCGGCCGGGATCGAACCCGCGTCTTTCGGGTCAGCGACCGAGCGCCATATGCACTGAGCCACCGCGGCGCCATAAAAGAAAGATTGGGAGAGGACAGGTGCGTATATGGTAACAGGGTCTTCCGCCGCATGGCCTTAATGGGGCACAGACTGTTTTGTCACAAAATTGGATTTTGAGATTTTGCAATCATGTGACAGAGAATTCCTTTATCTTTCAGAAAATACATTACACTCGGGTAATCGCGATTTCAAAGGTAATTTTTTTTTCGCCTTTTCTCGTGATGTCGACTGAAAAAGTGGGTGCACCTTGACGTGTTCTCTTCGTTTCGGATATTTGCAAAAATCCAATACTCTGAAGTGTTCGATCAGAAACTGAGATTCTGGTTTCGGTTTAGAATTTGCCTTTGTTCGCAGCACATTTTTCATCAACTAGGGCTCCTCCTGTAGCTCTTCTGTCAAGTGAAGTTTTGATTCATAAAAGAACGGTTTTCATGGCTTTGCTGGCATTTTTCTCAAAAACAACATTTTTGGATGTTTGCGCACCTTTTTCTCGGGAACTATGAGGCATAAGCCAACAAACATTTTCAGAGATGTTCATTAATGATTTTACAGAACAAAAACTAAAATAGCCTAAGTGCATCTGTATTTTTCTGATTAAAAACATTCATATTTCGCAATTTTATTGCATGGATAAAGATAAAAAGTATAGAAAATCTAGTTTTTGTTGGAAGCGCATAATTTCAGTTGCAGTTGTGTAAAGCGTTGGTTACTAGTTTCGTACAAAATTGCAACACTCTGCGGATAGTCCATTTTAAGTAAAAGATACCTTACTACAAAAAACATAAAAATACTAAACAAAAATTAAACCTTATTTTGAGCTCTAATGCAGCTGCGTCTATCTTTTAACATTCCTTGCAAACTTTATAGCAACAAGTTTCATTACGACTGCTGTACAGCCAGCTTTTGAAACCATTTTCGAAGTCTCACCCCATCTTAAGGGTCCATAAGCTCGGTGTCGACACAACTACTAGAATCCCAATTTACCCCGGGCACAGCTAAACGCCACGCACGGCTAGACGTAGGTGAGCATAGGCCACACGTGCTCAGGAACCAGTAGTGTCGCAACTCAACAACATCTGGATGCTACAGGTAACAATCAGAAAGAAAACAGTACCCGGCTAACGAAGCGAGCGTGCCAAGCCACAAATAGATTAATTATATCAGGAAACGCAAATTAGAAAAGCGAATTCTGCCGGCAAGCGTGCTTTCCCGCTTAGCTTGAGAGCGTTAGGCAAAGCTCTGTGGTGGAGCTCGAAAGGAAGCAGTTACTGCAGGCTGTTTGGCACGTCAGATAGCATTGGTTTCGCTGCGAATGCGTCCTAACACCTCAATTGAGAAAAAAAAAGTGAGATAGAAAGGAACAAACCAGAAAATACAAACAGCGCCTTAAGAGGCCCTGTTTGTACGTTTTTCATTCTCGCACGGCTCTGTTCAGAGCTCGTTACTTCTCAGTAGCAGCAAGAAACACAAAAACCTGTGCTAGAGAGCTCTACAGTTTCGTAGCGCTCACCAACAACTCGACGGGCAACCGCGGTGCCCGAGGCTTTCCCGAAAACCATCCGACCGGTTTTATTAACACGACAGCGTTAGAGGCCCCCGTTTTGCAGACAACAGAGCGTCGTCGGCGGTGTTGTGAGGGAAAAAAGTAGGAGGCCCACCTGCCACCAAGGTCACGTGACCTTGAGACGTCATCGCAGCCCGTCCACCGTGGCGGGTGGCAGTTAATCACTGATGGCGAGAGGTTGCTCGGGAAGAGCAACCCGAGTCTCACAAGCCCCACCGGCGGTTACGTTTGAAACAGCCTCCCGGCAGGTCAGTGGCGCATCGCTTAGCCGTTGCACCACAGCGCCAGGAGTGGGATGATCTGTGAATGTAGAGAGAATGGCCAACTCCGCATACGTGGGCATACAGGCGGAAGCCATGCCACACAGAAGGAGCACTTTCGCGGGAGGAATCCCTCGCGCTGTACTCCTGAGGGCAGACCAACCTTTATGTGAAAGAAAGAACAGCATCCGTGTGTGCGGAGTTATTCCAGGCCGCTCAAGGCTTTCCCTCGGAGCACGGCGAGAGCAGGCAATTTGTTGGGCATAAGACCACAAGTGCTTCGTCTAGGCCGGCCCCAATTCATCGAGCTGACGCGTCACTCGGCTAATGCGCACAGGAAGAGGTGGCGCGGAGAAGAGGCAAGAAGAACAAGAGCGCAAACAGACGGGGTGATTGCGAGCCGCACGCGAGAGGAGCCGCAAAGCGAGCTCCCCAAGGCAGGAGCCGGCGCGGCGCGTGCACACGCCACCGGGAGCAGCTCCGCGTCTCAGTGGGCGAAGCCTATTAAAAGACCGTTTACATTAGAGCCGCCCCTCCGCTGCTGCGCAGGAGCAAAGAGAAAGCGGCAATCGGAATATAATCATTATGTTCCGAGTGGATGGGAGGGGGTAGATAGAGGTCCCGGAAAGACGGTCGTAATGGCTTTCGAATGGGTCCGCCGGGAGAGGCTCTCTCTCGGCGGCCGCTTCATGCAGGCAATGACGCCGCTCTCTCGGACATGCTCTGTTCACGCGAGTTGACCAAAAAATAGCCTCGTGCGGAAAAGAAGCGAGCTGCTGCTGCTGCATCTTGGGCCGCGCTCATTCATTGGCGCCCGGTACAGCGGGCGCGTAATGGAACGTGAGGGAGTGAAAAGCAATCCGTGGGAGGCAGAAGAAGAAGAAGAAGAGAGAAAGGTATATAGCGGCGCGCACTCCGAGCGGCCTCCATCATCGATTCGCCACGCCATCCGCGCAGCTGAGCGTCTATCTTCCCCGATTCGCACTGCGGCCCTGAAGAAGCGGCGTAAAAATGAGCGCTTTTCTTGCCCGGGGGGGAGGGGGGGGGCGCTAAGGAGAGAGAGACAAAGAGCGCGCGGGCATTTCGTTACAGAGCAAAGCAAGAATTACAAGTTGCGGATTTCTCGCAAGAAAGGGAAGCCAAGCGGAGCAAAACAAAACGCCGGGCTAATGAAAAATATCAGAAAGCCATTAGTAAAGAGGCACCTTCCAATTTCACGCTTCGGGAGGCATCCCTCGGTGCGCGAGAGCCGGCATCATCGGTGGCGGTGGCGCGCGTCCCGAGGGAGCGAGAGACGCCGCCCGCCCGTCGCCATGGAGACGCCTTCCTCCCCGATCTCCTGCGGTGTGAGCGAGACGCTTCCACGCAACGCAGCGTGCATTACAAGGGAGTGTACACACACTCGCTACGTGTGGCTGGGCTCCGGCGGAGAGGGGCAATGAAACCCTCGGGTGAACTCGCACACGCTGCCACGTCTTCATCGCATTTTTTTCCTTCCCTCGCGGATTACAACTGCGCGTTTAATATTCCGACGCCCACCATTCGTAAGAGCACCCATGTTAGTAGGTGTGCCTGTAATTTCAAAGCATCCTGCAATCAAAATATCGGAGAGAAAAAATCGCTTTCGTAACACCGGCAAAAAAAAAAAATGGGTGCCTTAAATGAATCAGGAAACGTTTCTTGTCACTCCAGGTATCGGTAAGTCAAAGGATAAATGTTCAGGCGTTCTCTACAGGGAAACAAGCAACGTTTTTGTGCATTTCGGAAGTTCGGGAACATTTCGCGTCATACGTCTAACGCCATAAATATGTGCCTTAAATTTATTTTTATTTATTTATTTATTTCAACATACTACAGGCCCTTTTCGGGCCCTTGCAGGAGTGTTAACAAGGCATCAATGTGATCAAACACAAAAATACAGAGATCTTCTGTGATCTAAACACAAAAATAATAGAGAAAATTAAACAGAAAAGTCAATTTTTTCAATATAATTAACAAATAATTTCACGGACGTACACTTCACCGCATCTTCAGGCAGTTTATTCCAATAGGATATAAAGGTTGCGTGATACAGATAAAATTTCGCTTTACTACCTGATATTTCAGCTTGAAATGCATACTATCAGAATGCACATTTACTCAGCTTCACTTCGATGCGCCGCATGCGTTATATAGAAATAACCTACAAGAATACATCAATTTTTCCCGTGCCTGCAGAAGGCACCCGAGAAAAGATGAATCGCGAAAGGAAGTCCACGCATAGCTTCGCAATCTACTCGCACATGTTTTGGAACAATGAACGGTGCTTGAGTGAACCTCCACGAGTGCGCCTCAGGCGCAGACATCTTTCCTATCCCAAACAATGTGGGAACAGTCGAGAAGACCGGCTTCCGGAAATCCTGGTGGCACACTGGGAACGCAGACACCCAACACCTACAGGTGCACCCCTGTTCCGACCACCTTAGCAGCGGTGGCAGCAAGACCGATCGCAATGCACTTGCATCGAGGCGACTCTGACGCTCCAATGCAGCACACAATTAGGTCCCCGGATGACTGCGCAGTAGGAAAGCCTCCGTCGCCGACACATGTCTTAGTTAAGGGCAGTCCACCCTTGCCGGGGAAATGAATAAGGGCCATAAAAACGTGTCCTGAATCGTGGATACTGGAAGCCCGGCAGGTAGACTCCGGCTGCTGCTCCCCCGTCTGGGCGGCGGCAATTTGCGGAATGTTCTTGGAATAATTCATCTCAACCAGAGCCAATTATGCCGCGGACAATATCAGAACTGCCATGCCGCCCAAGCAACTGTAGGCAACTAAGGCACCAAACGTAAGGTGCTTGCATTGCGGTAATGACTAGTGCACGTCTGAACGGGACCTAAAACTGTGAGGGTAGTTCAGTGCACGAACATACCATGTGGTCACCACATGTACGGACGACATAACTCCATTTACTTGACGCAATCTGCACGAGCCATTCTCCTAATTCCCTTGTTGCAATTGCTACCAACAAGGCTGTTATATCACGGACTGCCAGAACTGTTTTTTCAATGCTGATATTCGCTCTCATTTCTACAGTGACCAACAATCGGTTTGGTTTATGGTTTGGTTTGGTTTATGAGGGTTTAACGTCCCAAAGCGACTCAGGCTATTAGAGACGCCGTAGAGAAGGGCTCCGGGAATTTCGACCACCTGGGGTTCTTTTACGTGCACTGACATCGCACAGCACACGGGCCTCTAGCATTTCGCCTCCATCGAAATTCGACCGCCGCGGCTGGGATCGAACCCGCGTCTTTCGGGACAGCAGCCGAGCACCATAACCACTCAGCCACCGTGGCGACCTGCGACCAACAATCGGCTGCAAACACTGAGAACTGCACTGCTGCTATGGTAAGTAAACATCACTCGGTGTTTTCATTTCAGTGTTTTCTGGTGTGGTTGCTGAACTGAACACGAGTGACGTCACAGACTGCACCACCGAAGCAATGTGCAAAGGTTGCCGCATAGCTCTTCGAACCGCAAAAGCAGTGGCTTCGTTTCTTGGGGCTCACTGATAAGTGAACGTAGTCGAAAAAAGCAAGTTGCTAACAAAGGGTGTTTTGTCCGAGACCTCATCATAGGAGCATATGCGAGAGCTGTTCTCTCATCTTCCAGTGAAGGCTCATCTGCTTCCACATAAAGGCTAGAGGCGCTCTGTATGCTTCGCACAAAACATGCACACTAAGATTATGTATGTACTGTTTGAAGAGCGTAGCGCGTAAAACGCTACACATACCTTTTGTGCTTTCTTCTTTCAAACGATGCGTTAGATACTGGTACGCATGGAGCACCCAGGGGGTAGTTAAAAATTCTTGACGCCGTTTCAGCGCTATCAACCGAACGATGGCTGTAGCAGAACTTCAAGTCACGTGAAGCACAAAAAACGGCAATACAAGTGCCGATATGTCGTTGGTTGCCATTCCAGCTCTTGAAGCAGTCTGGTTTAAGTGTTGCAGTGAATTAAAACTACGTATCACCGTTTCTACTGCAGTATTTTTTTTTGTGCGTCACGTGAACTAAAGTCAAAGTGCACGCCACAGCCATCGTCCGCTTATGAAACCAGAACAGCATGAGAGAAGAAATTAAATTACAAATTATTTAGCGGTCGTAGGCGAATACCATATTTTGTTAAGAGAAAATACCTCTAAAGCAGGTTCAGAGCATTTCATAATGCACTTCATCAGGGCCGGGTGCAGACTGTTTGCCGGCGGACAGTACGCTATGGATTTCTCGAACCGTTATTAGATTACTTCAAGGCTCCTTAGTGCTACTTGTCGGGAGACTTTTTCACCTGCACTTCTGTACTTCAAAAAATCTATGTAGCGAAAGGAACTCTACAGAAATGTTATGGCTCCGTTAATATTTGTGTACCAGGGGCTCCGAGAAAAGGAAAAATTGTGAAGGGGGAAAAGCTGCCGTGCAGTTTATGAACATGCTCGCACGTATTTTTTTTTTCGATGCAATTAAGAGTTCAGGGATGACGCATAGCTTTGGCAAAAAATTTTTTGAGCAGCGCGACGGATATGACGTGCTTCAGCTCCAGCCTTTGATCAATTTATAAGGCTCTGGTGAATTGGGTATCGACGGAACAGCCTTTATTTTGTTTCTTTTTTGGCTTCTCTGCACTCTTGCGCATATCAACATCAACTGCATCACCTTTTGACAATCCCATAGTATTCAAGAATTCAAATATATACAGGCTGTAGATAAAGCATGCAAAGTATTTTTTTTTGCGCTAACATTTAAAATGGTGACGCAATCAACGATTCATTTTTAGTCTTCTAATCAGAGCACTCTAGGAGCGTGGAGAAGCTCGGTGTGGCGTCACGGACGGCAAGAATTGAAACTTCCGCGGCCTTCAACCACACCCTGCTGCGTGGTATACGCGGATTTTACTTACGATGGCGCACGTTTTTTTTTTTCCCCTCAGAGCAAAGCACCGTAGATGACGTCATCATTAGGATCGCCATGTTCAATTACTTTGGGGGATATAGTTAGAAACGAAGGTTTATGGTTTTTTCTGGCGGTTATTCGCTTTTTTCCCGCTTTTCAGCCCGCTCAGTTTTTGTATGCCTGAGTGCGTCTTGCACGTCAGAGCCAAACGATGGCTGCGAAAAAGAGAAAAAGAAATCAATTATAAATTCCGTTCTAAAGAGGGGGGGGGGGGGGGGGTCAGCGAAAAGGACACTGCAGTCCAGAAGTGGTCGATGCGAGCTTCTCTCCGGCGCTCTTCGCCACAGGCATGAACAACGAGGGCCGAATGAGATAATGAGAACTATTCAGTACTGGTGCCCATCCTTCTTTCTTCCCAAACGGAGAGAGAACCAATGCCAACCGACAGACCAAACATTCGAGGAGAGGGAAAAAAGGCGGAGAGGGCGTCAAGTCCACGCAGTTCGTGCACTTCATTTGAAGAAAGGAATGTAAAAGCGAAGCTGCCGGAAGGCTCTCGAGCTGAGTCGAACACTAAAGCTGCTGGAAAGATAAAAAAAAGAAAACCCTGGGCGGATTAGCCAACCGCCAGAAGGGACGTTGGAATGGAACAGGCACCAATACCTCGCGCACACAAAGGATACTCATCCCACCCAAAAGTTTCCCGCATAAAAAAGGAACTCTGAATTCAGGTGACAAGAAGAAGGGGCCAAGATGCAAAGCAGGTCACAGAGGCGGGCGCTGCTAATGGAGCCCTAATGAGAATGAAATTACTTGGCCGGAAGGGCACGAACGAACGTGCCACGACAAAAGGGGGGGCCAAGCATCTCTCCCTCCTGTGCCGGGCTAGACTTGTTGCACAAACACGGGCCGTCCACCGGAGACCTCCACCTCCGAAAGTGGTGCGCTTATGGCCGGCTCGGAGACGCCGGCAGCACCTCTGAAAGACGAACGGCGGGCGGAAGACACTGCCCCGAGTGGGCACAACGGCGTGACTGCGCCTCTTTTCATTAGCGCGCCTTTTGTCTCGAGGCGCGGGGGGGGGGAGACGAGGGCCTTTCTCATTAGTGCTCCTCGAATATTTATGAAGGACGATTATACGAAAGGGAGACGAGCGCAAAGGCAAAAAAAAAAAAAACCTCATCGACCTTATCGCCTCGAGAAGAAGGCGAATGAATAAATTATTGGGGGGAAGGGTTGCGCCCGTGGCTTTTATGTAAACTACGACCAATCAAAGCGCTTTTCCTCACATTTTTCTTTTTGGTGCGTGACCGACTGCCCGATGGTGGAGGACGGCGCAAATCTGGTCACCACCGGCGTACGGTAAACACGGTGACTTAAGTTACTGCGACCGTACGCCAAATGTGGCTAAAACTACCAGACAGTTTGAGCGTAGCCGGAGAGCCGTACGGCAAATGCGGTAACTCGCGGCCGTTGCTACCGATGCCAGGCTTGCCTAGCCAGCGTACGGCGGGGCTAAAACTCGCCAAGAACGCGGTTGAACGCAGTGCAACATTTAGCGCCTGGCAGTGACGAAGCACCGGAACCGCCACCCCACTGCAAGCAAGGACACAGGGACGCTTGCTTCAAGAGACACAGGGACGCCTAAAGCAGCGAAGCCAGGTGGCCCGCGACAGCCAGCAGCCACACGCCTATGGGAAGAGATTTGCTCGAACACTTCTACCAGCCACTGGGTAGTGGCCAACGATCCTCAAAAAATCGTTTATTTTTTACGTTCCTCTATCACACGACTTATTAAGAACGGTAACGAACAATAATACGCATCTTTCGGCGTTACCACATTTGCCGCACGGCTGTCCGACTACGCTAAAACTGCCCAATATGACCAGCGCACCACGCCCAGCGGGCGGCAGCAGCCAATGCGAGCGCGGACAGCGCCTGCGTCATGCTGACGTAGGGGCGGACTTCTCGGGGCCGGTCTGCCAGTCTGGATGCCGGTCGCCGGCGTCAGAAAAATGCGCTAGTATTAGAGAGGTTTAGCCTGCCGGAGACGTACTAGCGGAGACGTGTACCGGTTTTACGTACGCTGGTTGCGCACGCGCAGTAGTCATATGCGGCCACGCACTTCCCACTGCGCATGCGCGGCGCCCTTATGTAAACCTGGTATACGTATATTCTTTCTTCGCGTTCATAAAGAGCCCTGGGGCAGAGGAATGTCGATACTCATTTTTGAGGATCGTTGGCCAATGCCGAGTTGCCGGTGGAAGTGATAACTGCGATACGCGCAAATTTCTTCCCACAGCCGCTTTGCTGTTGCTGCCTGGTGCGGCTAGCCTGGAGTCTGCTAGCTCCTCTGATGAAGGCTGGTTTGGTTTGGTTTATGGGTGTTTAACGTCCCAAAGTTATAAAGGACGCCGTAGTGAAGGACCCCGGAAATTTCGAATACCTGGGGTTCTTGAACGTGCACTGACATCGCACAGCACACGGGCCTCTAGAATTTCGCGTCCATCGAAATTCGACCGCCGCGGCCGGGATCGAACCCGCGTCTTTCGGGCCAGCAGCCAAGCGCCGTAACCACTCAGCCACCGCGGCGGCTGCCTCTGCTGAAGGCGTCGCGGATATTGAGCATATCTTTATTTTACTACGAGACGGGGCTCACAATAAAGCGATAGTAATACCTTTATTATCCCCTTCAGAGGCCAATTAAATCTGCAGAAAACAAAAATCTTTTTTTTTTTGCATAAATGGCGATCAGTAGACTAAGCAGAAGTGATGTGCACCAAATTACGCAAAAACATTCATATTTCAGTATACTATATTCCTGTCCAAATTGGTGGACATAGTCATACCTGAAACATGAACGTATATACACTACTACATTTGCTTGCATTTTTATAACTGATCGTTAGACACGGATAAATGTTTAGCTGTGAGAATGCACGCTTCAGGCAATTATTCTGTATTTCATGACTTATAAAACGGATCAAAGCAGCCATTCTGTGACGACAGGCAGAGGAATAATCGGTATTTCGATCACCGAACGTGGCTTTTAGATGTGGAGCCTTCACGTCGGTACCGTTTCTTAATCAACGTGTTCAGAAGTTGGGGCCAATGGTTGCTTCCATCAGATGTAATGCTTCAAGTTCGGCTGTATCGAAGGGGTCTCGAGTGGTAGCACAGGTGCAAAGGGGGAGAGAGAGAGAGAGCGTCTTGCGGCCTGTTTTACGCATGGTTTTTGCAAAAATGAGAAATCATTTTTCAAGGTCATTGTTTGCATAGTTTATCTCGCAGACCTAAAACAATCTGCCCCGCCGCTCTACCAATGTGCTGATTGTTTTTTTGTAGCCTTGGAGCTGAGCGGTCAGCTCTGTGAACTGACCATGGTGTGAGGGCACGGGTTCCCCTTTTTCATCCGCCCTTGTGTAGTGCTTCCACTTCATATTTTTTCTCCGTCTCGGGTTTCATACAAAATGTAATGATTTTTGCTAAAAATTGCAGCGAAATTTTCAAAACGATAGAGAAAAAATCTTCTGACCACCACTGAAAATGGCTGCTTCCTTCGGATTCATGCGTTCTACAATCTAGAACAGGTGGTTTCTGATCACTTTTTGAATATTGGCAGGGGGCCTAAGAACCTCCTAGACCTCCCTGACTTTAAGCACTGGTCATAGCTCACTGTGTTCGTCGGCAGCGGCTCAGCTAAGTGGCAATTCTTTGCGACCCTCTGCGGGTCTTCATTGCTCGGTCGGTCGCACTTCTTTGGAAGTGCTCCTCCATCGGCTATTTTCATGAAAAACGCTTCGGCGCTGGAGTCGTCCAAGCATAGTACAAGCATAGTTTTCAACTCCAGTAAGCAGTAAGCGCATTTCGTATCATACGTCCACAAAAAGAAAAAACGGCGCGTTGTGGGGAGAAAACGCCACTTTGATATATTCGGCATTAAGGCGCCACGTCTACGTTTGCTGACGCGCCACTCTGAACGTCTACCGCAGCACTTTTTCTTCGTCTGTGACAATGAAAATTGCTGTGCCGTTTGTACATTAACCTATCGACACATTCCGAGCCCTAAATTGCCTCATTCACGATCATTTGTAAACGTAGAATGCAAAAAGTAAAGCTATTTACTCGTCCTGCCAAAAAACGACGTGATGCACATATTTTCTTTTTACAAACGCATTTCGCTGTAGCTGCAAGAGATGGCGCCAGAAACTTGACAGGAAGGGCCAAAGTGGCAAGAGCGCGGTATTCAAAGGTGGAAGTTGGCCTTGCGTACGAAAACATGAGGACGCTTACGTCGCGTCCGCATGTGCAGACCCAGCGCCTGAAGGGGTTAGGCAGGGCTGGCCATTTCCGAAGCGCCCCGAGCTGCGACATCGATGCGAAACAGGCTATAGATTAGCGACGACCAGGGCAGCAGCGCAGTTGGTCGCCCAGCGCGACCGCGGGCGACGCCGTTGCCGAAAGCTCGCAACTTGCGCAGGCATGCTTTGTAGCTGCTCGGATATAGCAGCCTTTCTGATAGCAGGGCTGTTTTGCCTTTTACGGGCGGACGTGAAGTGCACTGAGCCAAGCAAGGTGACACTGGCTGTGGGCGGAGCTTCAGAGAACCAGCTCCCTGCGCGCAGTGGGGCGGTAGTTCGCAAGCGGCCATCGGCGCCGGACATGTCTGCTGCTCGATGGCGATGACCGGTTTGCCGGAGCGGAGTCTCTCGGACCTATCTACGCGAGGTCAGCATCCCTGCCATGTTGGCTTCACAAAGAAAACGCTAATGAACGAGCCCGCGAAACGGCAAGGCACGCTCATTTTGAAATACACGACACGCACCCCATCCGGGCCCCAAAAATTAATCGCTCCAAATGGCGGAGCAAACAAAAAAAGAAGAAGAAGAGGAATTTGGGATCGCCACCTGAGCGCCTCGCGTCAGCATTGGGGCAATGCAGTTCCAGCACGGACGAGCCGTTCTTGCGGCCGAGTGATGTTGCATTTCTCGGGCGGCTGCTAACAGGGCGCGATGGCCTCGGCTGTTACCCGCTTTCGGCGGGCGTGAAAGCGACCAGAGGCACGCGGCGCCCTGCTTGGGCCGAGACGGATGGCGGGAGGGGGCCGCTTTTAGACCGGCCCCCGAAAATAGGGACAGCTATTTCAGGCCCCGCCACAGAGGGCGCCGAAGCGCGGCGCGAAGGCGACGCCAGGCGCAATTCTGCGCGCGCACTCGACGGCATATAAGGGATACGCGCCGATAATCGAAGGACATTAAAGAAAAATTAACGCCTCCAATCAGGCCCAGGCGGGGGAAACAAGAGGAAGAACAATTTGGAGCCCAGGCGGGGAAACAGAACTGTTTCTCCATTAACATTCCGATAGCAGAGTCTCGGTAACGGCGCGCCAGCCGCCCACGCTGCAGCGATCCGGGCGGGGCATAATTGAGAGTTTGATGAATACGTCTTCATTTGAGAAAATTAAAAGCGGAAGGGCACTTCTCGCCGGCGCTAACCGTCTTCCGCTGCGTCATTAATTAAGTCCCCCTCCTCCTTCCTCCTTGGCGCCCGAAAGAGGGGCGGTTCACAAGTCGCGCACACATTCCGCTCGCCTTGGAAACGGTGAGCCGCAAGAGCGAATCCCTTCGCACCAGGGGCTTTTTCGTGGGGATGGTCAGCTAAGCTCCGGAAGGGGGGGACCGTCGCTGATGAATGAGATGCAATCGGCAGCCTGTTTATCTTGGGCGCCGGGGATTATCCCAGATGCGCGCCCGGGGATCCACGTGCCGAGGATCGATTGCTCCCCACCGGCGGATGAACGAAGCGCACCCAGAGCAGTGCACTCCTGCACCGGCCGGGCAGTGCGCTATGCACTGGACGGTCGTCGCGCAAGTGGGCCGCGCCGCAGCATTCGGAATCATGCACACACGCAGTGCAGCGCAGCCAGATGCGACGACACCCCGGCGCGAGCGGAAGTAATTTCGCTCGCGCAAAAGGTTAGACAGCGCCCAAAGAGAGAGGGGGAATGAATCGAAAGGCGGCGTTGCCCGGGGAGACGGTCCCCAAACAAGTCAACACCGGGCCGCCGCAGCAATCAGGCAAATTGAGAGCCTGGCCAAAATGCAAGCGGAGGCGACGACGGCACAGCGTGAGCTCCGCTCCGTCTCGAAATTGTTTCCCCCAGCGCGGGTCACTTGGGCGGCCGTCAGACATGCCCAAAGTCCCGTACCTGCCGGGGGGGGGGGGGGCAAGCTCTGCTCAGGCGCGGCCGCAGTAAAAAAAAAAAAAAGTGTTTATCGGACTGCCGGGGCCGCCGGCGTTGTGTTCCTGTCAGTTAATTACCGCGCTTCCAAAACGAGGATTAGCGCGGAAGAGAGAAACACAACAAGAGGATAAATGGCTTTCAAGGGCTGCCTCCCAATCGGCCTGGGTTTAAAAGCGCTGCTGCTGCGAACTTTGTGCAGGGGCGTAATTGCCATTTCATCGGCGAGGCGCAAAGAAGGACACAAGAGGACTGGCGGCTCTAAGGTTAGCTGGCCTCGCCCCGCGAAGCAGCAGCAGCAGATAAGAAGAAGGAACAATGCGCGCCGGTGGAGAAAAGGACGCCCTTCTCGTGCAGAGACAATGGTCCGAATTCCGAGGCTGCTTTTAAGCGAATTAAAGGGGTCCCGCGACAATGGCCGCACTCAGTTTCATCTTTATGCGGAAGGGAACAAAGGCGCGGATCTGGGAAGGAATCCCCGCGCCTCCTTCCTTCGCGCGCGCCTCTGCACGGGACAAAGAAAACATTCCAACGCTGCCCCAACGCCATTGTCAGGATGATCCTGCGGGGAGCCAATAGGCAGCAGCCGCAAGCGGCTTACTGGACGGCAGAAGAAATTAATCTCGCACTGCCCGACAAAAGAAAGGCGCCCCAATTTAAGCCCGCCTACAGTGGGGGATTAGAGGTTCGAACAAAAGGGGCGCTTCGGGTGACACTCCTTTCGGGCAGAACGAGACCGAGGCAAAGGTGTTTACTGCCAGGGAGCTCAGGTGCAGTGACGCGACCTGGGCGCCAACGCCGGGCCTCACCGACGCCGAAAAGAGACCAACCGGGGCCCGCTTTCCCCGGAAGCCACTTTCGGCGGCGCGCGCGCGATGACGTGACCTCATTACCCATGCGTGGCCACCGGTTGAGAGCGCAGTCATTAGAGAGGTGCCACGCCCAGAGCAAATGGAAAGGCAATTAGCCGATGCCACCGCAAAACGGCCGGCCCGTTCAAACAATTCCTGCGTCCGATTTGAGCGCGGCGACAGCTGACCTGACTCGACTGCTGATGGAAAAGCGCGACGAGCACTGAATGGCAAAGGAAACGCAAACAGCAATGTCTGCTCACGGAATACTAAATTCCCCTACATGGAAGTAGACGCATTGCTCGGCCGTCCCCGTGGATCACTGCGGCCCGCAACTGCAACATCCGTGCATGGATTCTTGGGCGGCGAGGAGCCGTCAACACATCGATGCGGACCCGAGAATAGCGTCCAATTCGGGGTCTCCGACGGCGTAAAGAAAGGCGGTCATGACTTGCATAGATGGGAGAGGGAGAAAAACATCGACCAGGCGGCTCCTGGCTGCGGTCGAGCACGGCATGTCGCGCTCGTCCGCCAATCGATGCCACGCGAAGGCCGTGAATGAAAAACATCACGTGTCAATCAGTGGCGCTCCAGAATAGACGCCGTTGTTCGAGGAATGCTCAATTAAGCCCCGGTACACTTCTTAAGCGCGGCGGCAAGAAAGCTGCTCCTCGGCAGTAAATCGCTGCCGCCAGCAGCACAGCGTTCGTTTGGGTGAGCGCCGAATCGATACGCGAGTCGTCGGAAGAACGCCGTGGTGCGGAACGACCCATCCCCGGCTCGCCCTTTGCACAAGCGCACACCTTGCTCGCACATATGCTCAGCGACAAAGTGCAAGAACCCGGGGGAGCAAGTTTGGTGGAGCGCCACCTGGCACGCCGGAAGGGACAAAGACGCGTCCTTGTTGGCGGCGGCGGGAGTCGTTTGTCTCCAGAGGGGAGGACGCGCTGATGAAGATGGATTAAGCGGCGCGCATCCCCCTGCCAACGCGCGCCCAAAAAGCAGCCGCCGCCAGGCGCCGAAAAGATATACGCGCCGCTGGCATCGATCTCTCCGCTGCTCTTCAAGTGCCACTCCGCAGTCATTCCACGCCACAGAGGAAGTTGACGTCCCGGAAACAGAGCGGAATTATCGGCAGTCGCCGCCAATCCAGGCGGGTGCGTGCAATTATTCTCCGAAGAAGGCGACCGCAATATTTCCCGCCAGGGCAGCGCCTAAACGGCCGCGATGTTATTAAACGCGCACTGAACGGCTAGAAACGACCACCGGAGAGACCAACGTCTCGCAAAGCGCCGTAATCAACAGCCCCCGACCCGTGCACTCCGTGAAGACACGCTACATCGATTTGCGAACCAGTCCAGGGAGGTCGCCTTGTTAAGCGACTGCAGCAAGAATATCGCACGCGCTGACGGCCGCAAACTGCGCCTAGCAACACGACTGCGAATCAATGCCCCAAAGCGTGTAACTAGAGAACGCGGAAACTTTGCCAGAACGAGCGAGTACCGCACAAACCGGGGCAAGCAGCTGCCGAGACCTACTCCAAGCCGGCTTCTCCGCAGCGCACGCAATGCGGAGAAGCAAGCGTAGACGGCACACGTTCAAGCTTGCACAACGTCAAAAGGCACGAAGCCAAGCAAAGAGAAAGTAGCCGGGATGGTCAGAGGAGGACGGTGTGTCCCCCGGGTCGATAGAGCAGCAGCGACATCTCCGCACCAAGAGGCTGGCCGAGATAGCCGACCGGCGTTTAGGGTGCTCCACTGCGAGTGTGATGGACAACACTTGCGGTAGAGAGCACGCGCCATTTTGTGGTGGTGCACGCCTTTCGCGCAAAACCGAATTCACCAGACACATATGCGTCCCGAAAACACGAAGTGCTGGGCAACTGCAGCCTGCCGTTTCCATGTGAAATAAATACCCGAACAGTCATCAGGTGCCCGGTGGCGCACCCCTTGCATGCCTCGGCGCAGCCTCGAATCGATGTGCAACAATAAACTGCAAGGCAAGGAATGCATGAAAAAGTGGTGACGACGGTACCGGGGTCGAGGCAGACGGGCCTGAGTATAGATGCGCGTTCAATGTAGAGCATAACCACCATCGGAGCAGCAACCACTCTGGGGCGAACCAACAATGCGCCAATGAAAGGCCAACAGGAAAGCGTCGTCCCATTAGGCTACAGGGAAGGCAGGTTAGGGCCCCAAGAAGAGAGCGACTGTAATTAGCGCCCGCCCCGCAGCCGAAAGAGCAGGGCGCTCGTTAGGAAGAGCGCGCGCTCGGCCGAGCATGTCCTGGCCCGGTTAGCCCGGCCAACTGCGAGGCGCCGGCGAAAGGATTGCAAGGCACCCCCAAGTCCACGACCCGGCTGAGGGGCAGGGTGCGGGCATAAAACTTCGAGCGTAGAATTGGCCGTTCTCTACTTGACATTCACAGATCCACTCCGGGCTCCCAGCAACCTCTCGCGAGCAAACATTGGGTTGTGATGACGGCACAAGGTCACGTGACCTAGCTGGCCTTACTCTGATTTCCTGCGACACGGGCTCCTTGAAAAGAAACAGCTAACAACACCAAGGGGGCAGCCGCAAAGAGGAATCCAAGCGGTGCAACCTGACGCTTCCGCACTCACGGCGGCCATCAATATCGCCCAGCAAACTACCACGGCAAGAAGGGTCCCAAACAGCTGCCCGTCGTAATAAAACAATCGCACGGCCATTAAAGTGCCAACTCCCATCCCTCGACGAGGACGGCTCGCTTGCTGCAGTCGCCGCAACAGCCGAAGATCGCGGACAAGGGTGGGTGTGACGGCGGATCCATCCTCGAGCCGCTCACGTGGCCAGACCGCAGCACAGGCGTCACGAGGGTCAGGGAGGTAACAAAGCAGGCCGAAACTATACGGCAGCAGCCCCGGCGAGGTGAATTGGAGGCGCGTCCCGTGGTCTGGGCAGCCACGGGTGATTAATTACGCCGGGCAGTCCTCCCGCCTGTTTCGATCCGTCCGAACTGTGGCGCAACCAGCTATATAGGCAGGTAGGGCAGAGGATGGGGAAATAATTTCACCGGCGGAGAAAAAAAAGCGCCGAAAAAGGAATCAGCGGGCACGCACCAGCGAGCGTGCTCACGCGCGGCCGGATTCATTCAGGCGGGCCGAGTTAGTCGTCGGTCGATTAAGCGCGTCCCGCACAAATGTTTATCGCAGAAACACGCGTCCGGTACCGCGCGCTCGCTACCAATGCGATAAAAAAAAAAAGAGAGGGGGAGCGGTGACCGCGGCCATCTCGGACGCCAAAAGTAAACACGGCGTCAGACAGGGCGGAGATAACCGCCGGAGACGACGCGCGCAAAAAGCGATAAGGCCGGCCCGAAACAAAGGCTGAGAGTGACAGACAGGGCGGGGGCTGCTTTTTTCTTTGGTCGTCAGCGGACGGTCGTTCCTCCTCCGCAATTAAGCTGCCTCCAGTTGGTCATATCCCTTCAACGCACTTCCACTCTCGTGGCCACGAGGGAGATAGGGGAAACAAAGAAAGGAGCCTTCGCTTCAATTGGCCCGAACAACGTCCAGCGAGTCGGGCAGAAACGACGGCGCCGCAACCGGTCCGGGAAAAAGAAGTCTCCCCGTTCAGGGAATCAATTGCGGCACGAATAGAACCGAGTTTTCCGCCGACTTTGCGCAGTCGAGTCACGTGACACCGCAGGGAACTGCAGCGCCCGCGATGGTGCCTTCAGGAGCGGCTCTGACGCGCGCATTTTGGCCTTCAGCTCTCGCTACGCCTCCTTATACGACGCCCACGTGTGCGGACACGGTGTTGAACAGGGCCTCAAATACGCGCAATGTTGTCCCCGGGAGCCTCCATCTATGGCGCGTGTGCGCCACCCGGGGCTTCGCGGCTCCTTGCGGACACGGGGAAACGGGGCGAGCCAAAGTGGCGTCTGGGAAGGCTGCTTCCTCGACGCCAGATCTGAAGCGGGCGGCCGCATCGGCGACGCCAGCGGCGAAAGAAGCATTGCGAGTCTGCCGCCAAGCGAGGGGCCGCCGCAGCGATCCGCATTTCCATAAATCAATTCCGGCGGCGGCAGAGAAGAGGACCAGCCTCTCGCGGTTCACATTCATGCCTAACCAGAAATGCGCACCCCCGGAATTCGAAATACGAGACTCGCTGCTCGGCGAACAATGCGCCCAGGGAGAACAAAGGGAAATAAAAGAAGCAAAGTGGGACGCATGCAAAATCCCCAGTGGGGAGGAAAAGGCAAGGCTCCTCCGCGCCGACAACACGAAGCTCGCGTGCCTCGGGGAACACTCGAGCAAACAGCTCCCCGCGACATCCCGTTGCAGCTGCGCCAAGTGACCATGCACACACACAGTGCAGGTGTCTCAACAACCGCGCTCGCTTTTGCCCGGAATCTGCGCAAACAAGGGCGAGCCCAATCTTCCGAAGGGCCTAAGGAAGCAGCCAGGGCTCAAATCGAACCCGGCACCGTTTTATTGGGGGGCTCGCCGCGGCCGCCTGATATTGACCAGCAGGCCCCTGGAAAGGCCTCGGCGCAGCCAATTTAGCCCGCGCGCTTTTAGAGAGAGTGTCGGCGAACAAATGCACCAGGCAATCCTCTGGAAACCTCCAGAGATCATCTCAAACCGCGGCTGCATACGGCGCGCAAAAAAGAGACCTCTCGGCCACCACCGCGCGGAAACAAGCACGGCCACGCTTTTCAGCCAATGAAACCAATGCACGCGTCGTTAATCACACGCAGGACACCTCGGGCGGGAGATTGACAGCGGCGGCCACCGACCGGCAATTAGACGGGCCCATTCATCACTCCATTCCTGCGGACGGAGTCGCAATCGGGCTGTCATCGCGGCACTCTCTGGCCTTCCCCATTCATCACGGCTGCTGCTCGGTCAGTCGGCTCCTTCTTCCCCGCACACCTAAACGACTTTCCCTAAAAAGACTCTCATCAGGGAGCGCCTCAAAAATGCCGGATAATTGCGACCATGTAAACGAGCAGCCCTCAACAGAGTCACGCCGGGAGAAGAGGCGCGCATGCATCATCGTATAACTACCTGCCCGAAACGTGGTTCATCAGGCTGCCACTGACAGCCGCGGCCCGAGGAAGAGCGCGCAAAAAGCCGCGCCTAATTGCCCGTCGCCGTAATGCGCACCGGGCCGAGATTAAAGCCGGCTCGGGCCAAGCGAGCCGTGCACGCCGCCAGCCGCCACAAACTTCGGGGGCCACTTGCGTTTACGGGGAGATTCGGGACAAGCCTCGAGGATGGGACACGGCCGGGGGGAGGGGGGGGGGGGGGGGCAACAATAGCACAACACGCCGCATTTTGAGAGCACACCACTGCGAGTGTGCAAGTGCCGCACTAATGGCATTTGTGCGTGTGCTTTCATGCTTGACCGTTTGCCGCATTGGCTGACAAAAAAAAAAAAATCCTCGCTGTGCGCTGCGTTGCAAAATCGCAGCTGTCAACCGAGTGCATGCCGTAGTACCTCGTCGCACCAAGAGACGTCATCATGCGTCTCAAAGAGTTTCAAACGTGCTTCAATAGCGACCACACTATAATGCACCTCGAGCTTCCAATATTGCCCGCTTTCCTCTTCATTGCCCGCCACTGTGCAGTCATTAATCGTAAAGGGTTATTTTCTGTAATATTTTTTTTTTGTTTCCGTGATGATTCGTTACTACGGACGAATCGCTTTATGGACGCTTTTTCTCGGAAACCAAGCGTCCATATCAAGGAGGCACGACGCTACCAACTCACGCGGGTTATCGACACTATTAACATTAAATCTAACACTACGATCTCTTTTCAACCGGGAGCTTGCGAGTTCACTCAAGCGGGTTAAAACAGTGGTTTACAAAGGTTTAAAGGCACGTAAGGTGGCGTTTGACCGTAGCTGAAAACTGAACAATCGTAAATGGGTGGCCATCATCCTTTCCCAACGTGCTACAAACAAATCGCCAAGAACCAGCAGTTATGCTTCATCCTATATAGACGCCACGTTTCTGTAAATTATTCCATTCAGCATAGCTCTAGTTGATTTTTTTTTAACATGCCACTGATAGACCTGCGGCATTCCGAAGTGCACTAAAGTCAGTATGACCAACCAACTTGTTCAGTGGAGGAGGGCCTAACATGCATGCCATGAAGAAACGGAATACGACCCTGTCGTTTTTATGTACAAGCCTGAAATATCATCTGAATGTGCGTGTTCATGCTAACGACGTGCTAAGAATCTGTTCCCGCTGCCAAGAGTGCTTAGACTGTGCAGTCATTTCACGCGTGTGGTCAGCTGCGTTGGCAGTCAGGAAACCCGGTTCTGGTGTTACGCAAAAAGCTCGCTGACATGCTAGCTTTATTACAACGCACCGCTAGAACGAAAACGGAGCAGTCACGCTCCAAAGTCGGGAGAGAATATCTTCCACGCGAGACTGTCTCAGCTGACGAAGCTGCTGACCCTGCGTGAAATGGAAGACGGGCAGGATTTTCGACTTACGTGAATCGGAAACATGGCAAGAAACAGGAGGCTATAGTCCAGTGCTTACGAATGATGTGTTCCAACGTGGGTGCATTCTCAGACAAAAAATGCCGTCCCATTATCGTCAAGTCTTAAAACGAAACAACAGACAGCCAAACTTAAAGGTGGGGTGAGACTTCGTTTTGTCAAAAAAATTCGATTGCGAAATTTTGCGATTCCCTGATAGAGAATTTCTTTATCGTCCAGAAAAATATATTACCCTTCGGTATTCGCTATTAAAAAGATAATTTTATGTCCTTTTTCTTCGTGGCGTCGACCGGAAAAGTGGGTGCACCCCGACGTGGCCTCTTTGCTTCAGATACTTGAAAAAATTCAGTGCTATGAAGTTTCGATCAGAAACTCCGGTTTTGGTTTCAGTTTGGAATTTGGCCTTAATTGTCCATAGTACATTTTTCAGCCACTAGAGCTCCTCCTGCGCCTCTTTTGTCAAGGGAAGTTTTGATGAATAAAACGGTTTTCAGAGACTTTGGTGGCGTTTGTTCTCGAAACAACATTTTTTGGAAGTTTGTGTACGTTTTTCTCGGGAACTATAGGGCATAAGCAAACAAAATTTTTCGCATATGTGAATGAAAGCAATTTACTTACTGGGAAATAGAATCAAAGGCCTGCGTGCATTTGTATGTTCTTTGAGTAAAAAATAGCCTTTATAGTCGCAATTTTATTGCATCGAAAATTATTAAAAAAACAAATCCAGTTTTTGCTAGAACCACATAATTTCAGCTCCAGTTGCGTAAAGCGTTGGTTGCTACTTTCGTACAAAATTGCAACACTCCGTGGAGAGCAGATTTTAAGAAAAAGGTACATTAGAAGAAAAATAAAACGAAAATAGAAAGCACAAAACAATATTTTAACCACTTTTGAACTCCAATGAAAGCTGCGTTTATCTTTTAAGACTCGTTGCGAACTTTAGAGCCGTAGATTTTATTACAACTGCTGTACAGCCAACTATTTGAAACTCGTTTTCAGTTTAAAGTGAAGATTACTCGTTAGAATCATGCGGTGCCGGGAAAAAAGTTTTCTGAGTTCGTTAAGGATCAGGACTTACTTTGCAAGCTTGAGTACAATAAATTGTACTGTCGCGCTCAGAAGATTACGGGACGCATGTCCTTGGGTGCCGCAAGCTGGCGCTAGGACACGCCAAGAAAGAAGTAAATTTACCGGAAACGTACCTTTTTGTACTTGGTTAATTGCGACACCTGTAATTAATGTGCTCATAATTACTCACGTACGCTTCTAAGACAACTCTGCATTCACTAGACGCGTCTTTATTCAGCTGCACATGTCGAACCGCAGTGGAGCAGTGGAATCGTCTCGCACGCCGCAGGCCCGGGTTCGATTCCTGCCTAAAGCAATATTTTCTTTTCCCTTTTTTCTTTATTGAAAGTTCGTGCCTAGTTGGATTATCGACTGGATCGTGGATTATGGTTTCTCTAGTTGGATTACGGAATGGATTATGGGTTGGCTTGTTGGATGGCTGTGGATTGGTGAAAGCGTGACATCCTCTCCACGCCACTCATGAGGTAAGAAATGTTTTCGCATTAAAACCAAGACATGAGATCAATTCTCGGCAATTTTTGAGGAGCCGGATAAAAACAGTGTTCGTAGAGATCCGAAAGCGGCAAATTCAAGGATATTCAAGGAATTTCAAGGCCCTGTTGGAGTGTTTTCAAGGGCTCAACACAACGCTACAAGCATCAGTTCTCAACACAACACCGTAGTCAATATATATCAGGCACCAATTTTACTGAACGAAGTCGGAAAAACAAAGCATATAGAAAAATCGGAAAAACAAAACATGTCGAAAAGCAGTTTATATTGCACTAAGCTCACAAAAAAAAGCGTCAATCATAAAAATAACGGCCTGGAGTGTATTGCACCAACGTCAAACAGCCACCAATTCTGGAAAACTGCTGGTGGAAACTTCAGGGCAGCTCCTGCCGCTTTGCCTGAATCTCCTGGTTGAGGCTACGCAGTTCCTCAGTCCTGCTTCGTGCAGCGTTCCTCAGAATATTGTATTTGACAACCTATGTAATATCGTTAGCTACTTCAGCTTTTTCAGCACACGTATCCGCTGAAGTTTGGATGTCAGTTATTGCTGCCCCGAGGCTGTTTTTTTTTTTTTCATCGCGTCGATCTCTTCGTCGATGCAGCGCGCCTCTCTGATTGTCCGACATTATCACGCTGCTACTTTTCTTCTGCTTCCAGATATGCACCGTACTGCTGCCCGGCAGCTGATACTGCAGTCATCAGCTCTTTTGTAGCAGAGACGTTAAGAACGGCCCCTGCCTCGTTCGCAGCGTGGCATACGATACGTTGCGAAACGTACGAAAGGTTTTCCAGGCTTTCCGCAGCAACCTGGCGGTTCATGCTAAGCCCGCGATGCACACGAGCAAAAGCTTGGCGGCTCTCCAGAGTTGCCCATATGATGAATTAAACTTCATCAGCTCAGTCCAACCTGTTTACGCTCGTCTCAAGCATTCGGAGGTTATGCACCTCTTCCTGTAAGTGGCTCAGGCTATGATGCAGAAAACAGGCAGCGTCGGAACAACCTTATTCTTTATGGATTCAAAGACGTCATGGAGCGGGTCTGAACAACTAGAAATTGAGCTCTGCAAAGAAAAATTAGGAACAGATAGACAAGCCCGAGATATTGAGCGGGGCACACAGGCACCTCCGGAGTTCCCAAGACGCGGCCATTCATTGCCAGATTCAATAATTTCAAAGACAAAGATCAGATTCTAACCCAGGCCGGGAAGCTAAAAACATTGATTACGCAGTTTCTGAGGGCTTTTCCCCCAATGTTCGTGCAGCTCGCAAGCTTCTAAAAAACCTTGGAAAGGCTCGGGACATGACGTTCAAACTTCGCTTTGACAAACTGGTGTCTGGCAAGAAAATACGAGTTTAATGTCCATTCAAGCCCATCAAAAGAATGCACAATTTAGCAATCACATTTTGCCCCTTCAAAAAACGCTTGATCGACAAGTTCCTCTTTATCTATATATACCAACATACACAGTGTTATTCCAAAGAAAGATTCTCTGTGTAATCATGCGTCTTCCAGTTAGTGCAATATTCTTTTTCTAACTGAAGCAAGGCTCAGTCAATCTTTTTAGCCATTCCGAGTTCTTGCCGCAGTTAACAAACTTGGACATATTTCGCAAAAACAGAAATAACCCCCGCGGAGGCGGCGTACTCATCGCTGCCAATCGTCTGCTACATTCTGCTCTATTTAACCTATCATCCCCATTAGAAATGATCTGCCGCAACACGTCTAAGCCGCACACTCTCGTCGGAGTTTGTTACCGCTCGCCGAACGCTGGCGCATCGTTTGTACACACCACTATAACTACGCTCTGAGCACGCTTGCGAAAACGTACCCAAACACCCCAGTAGCACTTTTCGGGTATTTCAACCTGCCTTCCATTGACTGGCCCGAACTTGCATCCACGCTATCAAAAAAATTGCATTGCTAGCCAATTTGTGAACTCGCGTCTCACTATCGGATTAACACCGCTTATTACAGGACCAACAACACTCACAGATGATTCTTCAAACATTTTTGACCCTACCTTACCTTCACATCCAGAAAGCTTCTCTGCAGTTACACATGTGCAAGGCCTCAGTGATAACGTAATAATTCATACTACATTCGCTCGCTTTATTTGCTCAAATGTAAAAAACAAACGCTTTATGACAGGGGTGATTGCTCTAGCATAACTAATGAATATCGACCTTGTATGAGAGTTTCGCGCCAAGCTATCATTCCCGCTCAACCGAATCGAACTAGCTCCTTTTCAAAGCCGAGATGCAGCGGTTAATCAGACTTTTCAGCCCAACTATCACAAAAACCGAGCGCGTGAAACCACCGTGGTTTAATGCGAACTTAAAATGGCTGAATAATAAGAAAAAGCGCCTCTTCCACCGTGCTAACTCTCAACTCACTTGGGACAAATACTACCCTGCCACTACGATGCCCTAATATTAAAAGAAAAGCGAAACGTTTACTACCTTATGACAACCCCAAAGCCTTTTGGAAATGTATTCGTCCCAATGAGTCTAATGTGCCCCTTTAGATCCCGATGGCTCGCCTACGCCTGATTCCGGAGTCGATAATGTGTTAAACACTGCATTTTCTTCTATCTTCACCCAAGAGCCTCTTCAGAATCTTCCCGATGCACCTGCTTACACTCATTCTCAGATGGCAAACAAAAAATCTTCAATCCCAGCGGTATTGACTCATTAAAAATTCGTCTGTTGCGGTCGATGGTATTAATGCAAAAGTTTTTAAGAACACTAAGCACATATGCAGTTCATTCCTATCCCTCATATTTCAACAGTTTACTAACTCCGGGCTACGTTCCAGCAGACTGGCGGATAGACGAAATAATTCCTGCATTTAAGAAAGGCAACAAATCTTCTCCAATTAATTACCGCCCCATTTCAATTACTTGCATCTGCTCCAAAAAAATGGAACATGCTATCTGCTCTCGAGCGTGGTTAAATTTTAACATGTGCTATTTTCTTTCGACCTAACGAACTATGGTTTTCGCAAAGGACATTCATGTGATGCTCGACTCGCACTTCTTCATGACCCGCATTCTTTCACTGACGAGAATATTCCGGCTGACAACCTCTTTTTGGACCATGGAAAAGCATTTGATAACATCCCCCACGAACGGCTGATGCTTAATCTCAAGCTTCGTCCACCGGCGTTGGAATGCATTTGAAGGTTCCTGACCAACAATTTGTTCACGCAAATTCACATTCGTTCCCGACATCCCCCGGTGTGCCCCAAGGAACTGAGCTTATATATACGTTGCTCCTCACCTGTCCTGGAAGACTCACGCTGGCTACATAGTAGATAACGCTAACTGCACTGGATCTTGGCAGAAATTTCTCTCGGCCACCTAGTTCACTACAATTATTGCTTTGTAAAACATTGCTGCGCTCGAAATTCGAATACGCTGCACCTGTTTTGGCGCTGATTCACTCATTTCCGACTTGGAAGCTCTCCAGACTTGCCATTTCATACCTTCCAGCTATACCGCCAAGTGTGTACCTATCGCTTCGCTCTCCCACCGCAGCTCAGTAGGTACAGTTTCACAACAACTGCCATCTGAAAGGACAGTCGCCAAAAACACCACCTTGAACATCAGCAGCCCGCGCACTGACCACAGACATAAAGTAGGGATCGCGTCTAGTCGCAGAATGTTTTCATGACTGGTCCATTGCCAGTACTCGGGCCAGCTGGAATAACCATCCCCATGGCATCGCTTATATTGCAGATGATATTGCATTTCGCAAAGCAAGTAATATTTTTCTGATTGTGTGCTTCCTACAGTATAAAGTTTGCCCTTTACTGTTCGAACGCTATTTTTAATGTATCCTCGCTGATTTTCTACACGTCACTGTCTTCCTGTGTATTTGGCCTATTACTATGCGCTTGTACTGATTTTTTTTCTTTTTTTGTTGCTGTTTATAATGTACTTTTGATGTATGCATACACTGTAATGCCCTGAGGGCACAATAAATAAAGCAATGTGAAGCATGCACCACCGCTGAATTATCCGATAACGAAAGATGGAGAATTACAAAATACAGCAAACGACTGTCACCGCCTCCAATCATAATTTATTTCGTGCCCACAAATGATCACGAAATGCCCAATCCGTCCCTTCTTTCACCGAAGAAGAAGTTTCCAAGGCAAAATCCGCAAGCTTATCTGTAGACGTGGCCTTTGTGATTATTCGAGCTAAACGCTCTGCGTGCACATACCGTTAACTAATATATTTTTTTTTTCAATTGCGGCTCGCAACCGACAGGGCGACACCTCAACGAGCCTTCGTAGCCGCCCCTACCCTGATGACGTGGAGTGGGCAATCTCGGCGGACCTTCTGATTGGCTGTACTGAAGTGACGTGGGCGGTACGAAGCGCGGAGTCAAGCAGACCCGGCATGAATGAGTTGGGGGGGGAGTCGTTTTTTCATCGCGCACATCTTCGGCGCGGTGACGAGTGAAGGAGTGCCCACTGCCAACCTCAATAAGATTTCGTGGTCTCTTTACCAACGCGTAGCATGGATCTCATGTTTTCTTCGATCGCGCAGTCATTGTGACAAATGGCCGCCGAGGCATGATACCGGCTAGAGTGCGTTAGCAGAGTTCCAAAACACGCTGTGCCGCCCCGTTCTGCGAGCAAAACGCGCAAGAAATCTCAGCTGCCTGCGCGCAGCGGGCAAATGAGTCGCCCATAACAGTAAGCCGACGACGAAGCGATAATCCTGGATCCCGCGGCGCTGTTGCGGAGGTGTCGTCCGCTCATGGTTTCATTTTTCCTCCCCCAGACTCGGGCGCCTACCGACGGAAACTTGAAATGCAGGGGTGAAAGAAAAAAAATGACAGGGCTGCCAGAGACTGAGACGACGCCGGGAACGCAGTGGAAACAAGGGGAGGAGATTAAAGAAGGGCCGCGACCCCTTCTGACACATCGGCTGACAACCCGTCATACCGGGCTGCGCAGATCGAGACACGGCCCTCGCGATGAGGCGCTCTAAAAACGGGGACGGCGCCGCGCGTAATCTTGCCTGGCTTTGGAACATAATAGAGCCATCATGAGGGAGGGGGCTACGAAAAAGAACTGGACGTCCGAAGAGAGGCTTAAGAAGTCATTTGCGCGCTCACACAGGTCGTCGGCACCTGCCCCGCGCGCGCAGTTTAACTGGCCAGCCACTCGTCGGACTTTTTTCGCCATTTCAAAACGATAGGTGCAAAATAATCCGATAATATCGGGCAGAGGGGATTACCGGCGACAGAAGGGTTGCGCCAGCGCCGCCCCACTCTCGTCAGACGCCCCAGGATACATCCGCCGGCGCAGCCCACACTGCCGCCGCTCGGTCAGCCTCATTAACGGGACAGCATCTTCCACCACTGGTCCACAACTTGGTTCGGCCGGGTACCAGGCCAAACAAGACACAAAGGGAGGAAAGAAGCCTCTCCGCTAATCCAGGCGTTCCGAGCCGACGCCTCGGGGCCGACAGCTTTCCCTCCGGCCTATTCCAAGCGGAGTGTATACATAGTAAGGGGCCCCCCGTAGCCTCGGCACCAGGCCTCGCACCCTCGGCACCAGCAGCAAATGAAAGATTCCCGGGCGCCGATAATCCGGGTCGCAGCGCCCGGGTCCACGCCGTTAATCCCTTAATCTGGGCGAGCGGGGCCCGCCGGCGCCCCATAATCCCCAGGCCGAAATCGCGTCCCAGAGCCGGTTACAAATTGGCCGCCTTTCTTCGCCCCGGCCACTGTTTCGCGACGCCCTCCGCTGCGCCCGCGGAATTATAAGACCCCCCCCCCGCAGCACGCGACGACAAAGGGGCCCCCCTTTCTCCTACCGCCGGATGCTACCTTTCGTCCTGGCGGCTGCTGCTACGCAAGACCCAGCCGACAATGGAGCCCACGCTGGCCTCAAATGCCGCTTGCACTTGTAGAAATGAAGCGTATACACGCTTAGGGGAAAAAAGAAATACCCACCTTCCCGCACTTATTACGGCCAATCCGTTCCCAGGCTGTGCATGCCGGTTTTGCGAATAGCAGCAGCCCCAACGGCAGTGTCAAAAGGCAAGCCCTTTCAAAACGCAGTGCCTCCAGCGGAGGAGGAGGAGGGGGGGGGGGGGGGGGGCACGAAGCCAGCGTGCAACCCAATCTGTCTTGTTCCGGTCGCATCGACGCGGCGCGCTCGGCTCGCTGAACCTTCTTGCTACTTTAGGCGGTGCACCGGCGCCATCCGAAATAGACAGCGCATCACTGCCAAGAAAAGTCACGTGACCGGGAATTTCGAGGCACCCACACCACTAGAGCTAGGCAAGAACTGCGTCTTGTAAGGGGGTCTGCCCCTGTGTATTCCTTGGGACTTTTTTCCCGCAGAAACTGCGCGTCTTCCGATGTGAAATAGGCTAAGTTACGCGGAAATTCTCGACAGACCGCTCGACCGCGCACAGGCACGTGGCCACTGCTCGAAAGCAGTAGGGGGGGGGGGGGGGGGGGTAGTGGCGTTATTTAGCTGCTCACTTGTTCACCTCCTGCAGCTACCCACCGGCCCCGTCACGACCTTTCGTTTAAGAGTGCCTGACGCCAGCTGATGATGACTTTCCCTCAGTGCAAAGCTCGAAATGAAATGCCCGGCATGCTGCTCCCATCGTCACAGGATCGCCTCAACTTTTAAAGCCCGCGCAGGACAGCAAAAGAAACAATTTAGGAGGAAACTTTTCGGAGACAGGGGCGGATAATAAGCGTCATAAGGGCAAAGGGAACAGAACTGCGTTCCGCGGGGGGCGCTGCAAGACAGGCGCTGTCGCAGCGAACCGCGTGCACGTTCGCCTTATTAAACCGGCAGATACGAAACGTCCGCGCGTGGCGGGACAGTTTCGACAGTCCGCGCGCGGCAGGCCGTCAACCACATCGGTCCCCATCACTGCGCACCCTTTAATTAAAGAGAGGCCGTGCACTGCCCGACTGGCATTCCTTCCTTCTTTCTCGGCACATTTATGACTGCGCCACTCTTTGGAAACCACCCGGGGAAATAATAGAATATTAAAGCGGTGGGTTTCGATCCCCAGTGCAGCCGGGCACCCAGTGGTGACACAATGGCGAGGGCTCTTAGCCTTGTGCCACGACGATCGCCGGCCGAAGCGGCACATCATCGAAACAAGTCCAGCAATTGCGGACAAAAATCTTTAAAATTGTAAGATAATTTTACCGTAATAGTGAAGGTAACGGTCCATTCTTCTGATATGCAGCAAATCTTTCTTTTAAAGCGTTTCCATCGATCGCATCGAGCAGTTGAAGACTCCCAGAGAAAGCCAATGGGGAACGATTTCGATGATAGCGAAAAACGTTAATAGAAAAGGAAATACAAGATTGCCGTCGGGTTATCTTCGAATATATTATTATACTGCAATCTTACATTATACGAAAAAATTACGTTCGTAAACAATTTCCCGCTCAAAAACGCTTTTGTCCGGAATTGCTGCGTACTCGGAAAGACTTGGAAAATTCCGTACAGCCATTAGCAATTCATTACAACCCTCTCAGACACGCATTGTGATCTACGGAAGACCAAAAATCTGCAAACTCACTTCCATGCCCACTATTTCACAAAAGTAACATTCAAACATTTTAAAATCACCCACGCCACAAGCCTCCACGCTCACGGAATTGCAGCCCTATTCTTAAGGATAAAACACATTTCTGTCCGAATTCTTATTACCTGTATCGTCCGCAGCGGTTCCCGAAATAAAAAATCGGCTAAAATGTCCTTTAGTAAATATTTCCCCGTGTGAGGTAAGAGAAAAGTTACAGCGCTTTCTAGGACCCGCCGTCAAAATTTGCGACGCCCATTTCAATTTCTTCTTTCTGAAAAGCGCCCTTCTTTTTTTCTTCTCTCATTTCGCCCAGCAGGGATTCAAAATGTGGCTGACATCGCTGACGCCGTGAAAAAAGGTCCACAGGCATCGAAAAGAAAAAAAGAGCGCACAATCGTAGACGCCATGGCACAAAGAGTTACATTACAGGGGCCAGCTCCTAGCCAACAAAACAAAATTACTAGGCACCATTCGGAAACCACAGTTGACCCCGGCTGTATTGAACCCGGATATATGCCGAATTATTTAATACATTATTTAATACAGACTTCAGTGATCCTACTGGCAAAATGTAATTTGGAGCACTTTGGAGCAGAGAAATGTTGATTTAGGAGCACTCTGGAGCACTAAAATTTCGAATTTGGAGCACCCTGTAGCAAAAAAAAAAAAAAAAGTTTAGAAGCACTCTGGAGCATGTAGCTTTTAGTTTCCAAATCTCCTAGGTTGGCAAACAACGCTAGGAAAGTCTGATATAAAGATATTCTACACCATTAAAATTTTTGCAAAGAGTTGCACATGAGAGTTTTAAGCTGTGTAATTGAAGAGCGAAATATGCCACACTGCGCATACTCTCGAGCACACTACCTCAAATGTGCTGATGTGTGACCCTTCAATTACAAAGCCCAAAAAGCTTTCTCCTCCACATCAAACCTTCTCCGGTTTTTCACTTCTGTCAGTCCCGCTTTCTTGCACGCCTGTGCTTTCCTCACTCGCCTTCTTGTGAGCCACGCCAGTTTCGACCAGCTGCTGTGCTGGCTGATCCTGCTTGCACAAAGCCTGCACTGACCCTGAACGGTGTACAGAGCTCAATTTTTTTTTTACCATTGGCACAGCACCAGGGTCACCATGTTGCACAACTGAAACGAATGGCAAACACAGCAGCACCATGCAGTTGTGCCCGTTCATAACGAACAATGGCCTAGCACGAATGAGATCCAGCCATTGAGTCGGACAGATCGAAAGTCCCCGGACGGTGCTCGGTTGTGACCTGAACTTGGTTTCTTTTTGTTTTCATGGGGATTTAACGTCCCAAAACGACTTAAGCTATGAGGACAAGGGAGCGAAAACCTGAGGGCGCTGGCATAGTTCACTTTGTGATTATCAAGAAATATCTGACCAACCTCTCTCTACCTTCGTCTACGAGGGACGCTGTAGTGAAGGGCTCCGGAAACTTCGACCCTCTGGAGTTCTTTAACGTGCACTGACATCGCACAGTACAAGGTTCTCTAGAATTTCGCCTCCATCGAAATTCGACCGTCGCGGCCTAAACTTGGAAGACATTACTTCCACAATACGGCTGTATAGTGGAATGTAAAGCACAGCTGCATGAGCGGCTTCCACCGCTCGGTTGCAATGAAATCTCATATCCATAGCAGTACTTCAAGGGTCAAGGAAAGTTTGGTGTCACGAAAGAGAAATATTCATCATTATGTTTTTGTCCCCTTGAATCAATGCCATTTCGGGCCCTCTAATGTAGTACTTTCAAAAAATAAATAACGCTCAGGAAACCTTTGTGGATTCCTTACAGGTATGGTTTATGGGGGCGCCGTGGTGGAGGGCTCCGGATAATTTCCACCACCCGGGGCTGCGCCGATATCGCAGAGCACACGGGGCTTGAGCAGGTCGCCTCTATCAAAATGCGACCACTACGGCGGGGTCGAACCCGCGTCCTTCGGGTCAACAGCCCAGCACCATACACGCGGCGACGGCTGGGGATGCCCTATAGTTCAGAGCTCTTAGACCATAAAAATCTCCGCTTCAAAAAGTGACTAGTTTCAATAGCCACTTTCCGGGTGCTTACGAATGGCTGCACCATCTGGAAGCGGCAAGCAAAAGCTGCTGACATATAACGCGTTTGTCTTCTGAAAAGCTTTTTTTTGCTTGTTTTATTTCAATTTATCTTTCGCAATGTTATACCTATACATATTTGTTAATGCATCTGTGTCACTGATTTTTTTGGCAGGCGGCTGTGCGTTTATCAGTTTGCAACTTGAAAAGAGTTTACATTAATCGCCGCGAGCGGCGTGGCAATCCATAAACACCCTGATTTTGGCCACCTCAAACCAGCATTTTTTTTATACATGAACCCTGTGAGAAGTTTCCATGAACCCTGTGAGAAGTTTCGCAGCTGGTAATATCAAACAGCTCTGCTATAGTTTGCATACTGAGTTTCCCCAAAGTGCAAGAAGGAAAGGAAATTAGCTTCGCCCGTATGGTCTGCACCACAGAGATTACGAAAAAGAAAACCACTTCCAGGGTACAACACTGGAGGGTACAGCGCCACTTCGCAGCTTCAACGAACGGCGCCTGGCCCACTCCGATTTAAATGTGCGGCTAGGTCACGAGCAAATTATTCGCGCGTTCCCTCGATTTAAGCAGGCCCGCAGTTTCTGACAAAAGCGATATGCAAGCCACGATCAGGCATCGCCTGCCCATACTGCAGTACCTCAAAAATCACTACGACACACGAGACGCAATTAGGTCCCATGTTGGTTGTACTGATGGATACCACACGAAAAGCTGCTAACTTGCACTGCTATCTGCAGCATCTTACAGCGGCACCACCCATCGCGTGAAGTAATGACGTGTGCATAGACCGACGTCAAACGGGAAGGCGGACGAGGAAAAAGGTAGGTCGCATGATTATGACACCGGCATTTCGCTACTGCACCCATGATACCGAAACAAGCGGACTGCCACCACGTGTGGTTCGCTTGGATCCCCGACGAACCATGGCAGCCACCCCGAAATAAGCGGCTCACCGCCAGGAGCGAAGCTCACCCTCGGCAATCGTCCTTACCTGCAAAGAAAAAAACAAACAAGTGGTGAGACATCCGTCGAGCCCTACGTGAGCGACAAAAGGCAGCAAATGGCAGGTGTGACGGAAATCAAAACGAAGGCTCCGAAATCCATCAGCTATGAGACGCTCATTAACGCAGCGACCGAACAACACCTATTCGATTTTTATAAAACGCTGCCAGGGTCTTAAGGTCACTTTTCGCCACCTCTGCTCGAACATTGTCGAGGGAAATAAAATTTGTCACAATGAAATTGGGAGAGTTCAGGTATGCCACACCCGTGTCCCAGGTAACTCAAGCAGAAGTGGCCGTGGAAGAAGAAGAGACGAGCCGAGCATCATCGAGTTGCCGCCGCCAGCGCATCAGCAGAGTCGTGTCTACGGAAAGGGAGCCCTCCCAGCAGTGTGCCCACCTAACCGGATTGGCGCAACGTTAAAACGGATCAGCCAGACTGAACACTGCCGGCGGGTCGTCTTCGCCTTATAAGCCGCTTACGAATTTGCCGCTCCGCCGCAGCCGGGAGCTCTCCTTCCACCGGCGCGAGTCCAAATCGCTTCGCATCGCTTCTTTTTGCCAAACACTTTTCTCCTCTGCGCTGTGCCGGTTGAGAGCGCACGAGAACAGGGAAACGGAGATGAGGCGTGAAATGCAATAAATTCGGGTCTCGGTTCAAGGACTCCAGGAACGGGGTGAACCAGAGCCGGGGGCCCAGAGAGAGAGAGAGAGAGCGTAATAACGGCGGCGACACAACGTGACTCCCCGCGCCGCCCAGCGGAGAAGCCGGACCGAGGAAGAAAGGCGACTTGGACCAAATACGCGTGCGTGAGTAGCAAACTTTTCTTCCCACGTGGCGCACGAGAGAGGGGGAGAAGCCAAACACACTCCGGCAGCAGAAACGACGCCTTTGACAGCTGCGATAATATTGACTGGGACGACACTCGCGAGGAACGTAAACAGAGGTGGCCGCCGAGAGGCGCCTCCCTTTCGGCGAATTCTCGCCCTTCTTGTTTTATGCTAATGGGAGCAGTGCGTGACGACGGCGTCGGATCACCGCTCCGCCTTCCCAGCATGGCGCTCTGCTGCAGCGAAGCCGAAACGAGTGCACGCACGCCCCGACAAGGAACTGTGTCGCGCCGTTCCAGCTACACTTTCACTGGCACAGCTCGGACATAGTCTCTGTTCCTTTTACCAAGTTTGGCACACCGTGTAATTTCAACCATTTCTTTCCCTCTCGACTTGTATTTTATCATTTTCTGGCACAAAATGCAGTTTCGTATTTATGGTCATCGTTCCGACACGCGTTATTCATGCGAAAGCATTTCTAGGCTATGTCGAAGGGGTCGCGTCACCAAAGCGTGTAATCAAAACGTGTCCGCAGCGATTGTGACGTTCTCAGAAGAGGCAACGAATGGTTGAGATCAATAGAAGGCGATATCAGGATGTTGCCCGAAAAATTTGATGTCATTAGGGTGATTAGTTAATTAGTTGGAGCCAATATTGTCAAAAAACGTCAAAATAGCGCGGATGTCGATATAGTGAGTGCACGGGATAACAGCCATGAACAGAAAAATAGTGGGAAAAATAGGCAAAGAATTGAAAACAATGCTTGAAATGAAATGTGTTTGATGAGTGATAATTAATCGAATAAAAAGTTAGATATAGATTAATTAGTTAATTAATTAGCAACAAACGTCAATGGACTCAAAGAGGGACAAAGGGAGGCGACGAGTGTCGAGGAGGCGTCAAAGCTTCCGCATTCGGGTAGCCGCAGTGATCTCTAACGTTTTTTTGGTCCGTACCTGTACAGGTGCGGCCGCAATATTACGGAGCATGCTCCGGCGCTTGAACTTTCCTGACGCGTTCTGCAGAGAAGATATGGTGGTTTGTTGAGTACATGCGAGAGCGAACCAGCGGCATCTGCAATCACATTTTAAAAGTAATTCCTAATTTCTCTCATAATGGCAAAGCCTTTAGCGCAAAAAACGAGGACGTGAGAGGAAGACGGGACAGCGCTGTCCCGTCTTCCTCTCACGTCCTCGTTTTTTGCGCTAAAGGCTTTGCCATTATGAGTGAACAGTACCAACTAGCCCAAGAATCAGCATTGTTGAACTCCTAATTTCTGTTTGGCAAGGCGTGTGAAAAGCTGTATCGCTGAAGCGTGCTCCGTAATATTATGGCCGAGACTGTACATTTAGTGTTCTGGAATGAAGATGAAGTAACAAACAGCGGCTAGCTCAGAGCATTTTTCTGTGTTCACGTACAGCTTCAGGTGTTCTCGCATAAGGAACAAAAGGCGTCCGGAAACGAGGGTCGCCCTGCACTAGGAGTGACGCAAGCCCAAAGGCACGGTGGCCCAACGGGCATTGCATAACGGCACTGGGTGGCAGCTAGACCAAAATAAACGTCAACTCGTTAACTGCCCTGCTGAGCCGTGAAGGGCGACTGGTTAGAGAAGGCGGAACTGGGAGCCGACAGCACAGGACGCAGCCGCCCAGTTGCAATGACGATGGCTGCAACTCTGAGGCTGCCACACCCTCCACTGGGGCTACAATCGGGAGAAGAAGGGC
The DNA here is from genome assembly GCF_052857255.1 of Amblyomma americanum. Lineage (NCBI taxonomy): Eukaryota > Metazoa > Arthropoda > Arachnida > Ixodida > Ixodidae > Amblyomma > Amblyomma americanum. The sequence goes on along the minus strand of NC_135497.1, from coordinate 489,248,284 downwards.
GGCGGGGGAGTCCGAGAAAAACCGATTCAGAACGAAGTGGCCTACGTGATGCCAAGAAAAACTATGCACTCAACACTGCAATGAAAACAGATTTGCTGCTTTTTTTTTTAGAAAGCTTTTTTTTTTTCCTGAAGGAAGTCCAGCTTCAGGCTTCTCTTGAAGCTCCCCATCATCTTTTCTTCCGAGCGTCTGATGTTTTCACTGTGTGCCAATTTTAGCTTCCTTTTGAAGCAGATAAAACGGGTTCCAAATAAAAATAGTAGTTGAAATACTGAAACGGAAATTAAAAGACAGATGAACTTGCCCAAAACGCCGCGATGGACAGAAACAAACCTTCCATGTAAATATTGTGCTCATCATTTATCATACCCTAATGCCATCGGGCTCCAGCTAATGAGGCAGGGGTAAAACACGGGGTACAATTATTCATGCAAGGCATAGCTGTGTTCACCTTGATGCTTGCATGACAAGAAAGTTGTCGAACGCTGTCAGCTGCCCAACACGTTCCGCGAGCAGATATCTAGACGCTCTTCTCGCCACAGTTTAGACACAAAAAGGGCGTTATCTCCTTTGAGGGACTGAGCTACCCCGTGGAGAGTGAGGTCAACCTGCGGTATACGTTTAGCAGCGCGCATTGTTGCCAAATACAAAGCACGAAAACCAAGCTGAAGCACGAGCGAGACGACCCCTCCCATGCTCCTTTGCGGCGCCAACCACAGCTACGCCCTTCCGCATCGCTTCGGTGGTAACAGCCCATTGAATGGCGTCACATTTCAGCTAGGAGTCAGTGGCAGCAGCAGCTCTGACTGATCTGAGAGCTTTTTAAATGTGTGCTAGCAAGAAACTCCCTAAATGACACACTTGGCCTTCACGGCCTGGCTGGTTTATCAAAGCACTGTGCTCACTGAAGGCGCCCTTTGATACCCCTTTCGACAGCAGCAATGCAGGAGTGCGAGAGAGCAGCCCTGCATGGCCACCGAGATGCCGAGTGCAACGCAGCCACGTGTGGTGAAGCGGGGGGGGGGTGGGGGTGGGGGGGGGGGGTCAGCGAGCACAATAATATGCAGTGAGAAAAGGACAGCTGATATCACGCCATGCCGTGCATGCTTGCGCAGCGAAAGGACGGTGACTGCTGCAGAGGCACTCGCAGTTGTGCCGTTGCGAATCACGCCCCCCCCCCCCCCTCATCACGTTAATTGGAGTCGGCCATTTCATCTCATTTCCAGGTTGCTGGCCACCGGTGCACAAACACGAAACAAGCAGCCCAACAACGGCAGGAAGCAAAGCAACAGAAAAACGGGGGGGGGGGGGGGGGGATAATCTTCGCTCAGCGTCGAAATTGAAAATGCCAGCAGCTCGTGCGGAATACCGATGCGCAAGCAGAATAAAAACCGAGAGCTGGCCTCTCGCTCAGGCGACGGCCAGACGACGCGGCGGCCACAGCACAGCCCGAGGGCGAAATCCCATTCTGAAACCTTCCAACCAGCACCCGAGTGAAGCGCGCAGGGCCGGCAGATAGGCGCAAGAAGCTGACACGGGCGCAAGCCCGCCTCCCCCCCCCCCCCCCCTCCCTCCCCCCCTTGTGACAGCGAACGGCGCGTAATGCGGAAGCGATGCAGGCATGCTCGGCACGTTTTGCGTCGAGGATGAAGTACACAGATCCACGGAACCCGCACAATCCAACGACGAAGGGTCGCCAGGCGATGAAACGCGGCCAAGTTGGTTACGAATAATATTCTCCCTGCACAACGCCCAGCGGCAGAGGCAGCAACTATAAGCGGGAATGTGGAAAACTGCGAGGTAGTAGAAGTCGGCTGGCTTTAAAAATAACTGCGCTACGCCTTGGCTACGCGATAACGCTAGCAGTTGCTGATGCCTTTTTACGGTGGGGGGGGGGGGGGGGGGGGGGGGGGCGACGCCACTTTCCTGCCAGCCAGCGGGCGAATTTTGACGGGGGATTAAAACAGAGCCACCTTGTTTGATAGGAGTGGTTACTATACTGGCCTACCTACACACGCAGCAGAGAAAAACGAGGGAGGAAAGGAAAGATGGAGAGGAGCAACAGCGGCTCGTTACAAGACTGGGGCGTCCCCGGGGAGCCGGCAGAGGCAGCCCGAAAAGAAGGAACCGAGAACAAGCTCCATTCCGACACGCTTCCTCCATCCGCCGGGGGAGGGGGCTCCCGGATGTCGCGGCGACGCTAAGAGCCATTCCGTGTTCTCCCGGAGGAAACCCTCCCAAACTTTTCCCCGCCGGTGGAGCGATAGCAAGGTGCGGCCAGCAGCAGCAGCAGCAGCCCCGCGGAGACACGGCGGCAGTGTCGAGGCCGGCTGCACTTTTCCCTTTCTTCATTGGCCCCGGGGAGGGAATAAAACGAGGAGAGCGGAAATGAGCTTTCGCCCGGTATGCACGCAGAGAGGAGGCAAAAGTTTTCCCCAATGCGTCCTAATGCGCACTGCGTTAAGCTGCTTTACAAATCTCTACTCCCCGAATCATCGCTGGGGAGCGGCCCAATACAAATTCTGCTCGCTGCCTGAAAATACACCGAGCTCACTACGACACACGCCGCACCAAAGTTGAGCAGCTTTAGTTTCCTTTTTAAACACGCCCGAAATGCACATCCCAGATATGAGAAAAATTCCGCTGGCCAGTAAGGCGAGGGATATCAAAAAGACCACGGCGGCCCCGCTGGTTTCCTTCCGACAACATGGCAACGATGCTCAGTTCTCCTGGTGCTGCGTCAACCACAGCGTCTTGGCGGTGGGCGAGGCTACCGCGCGACGCGGAGGGGAGGGGGGCTCCTTTCATGACTGCACAGCGGTCAGGAGCAACTCCGCGCGAAATAAGCAAAGCGAAGCCCATTACCACAGAGAACCTTTATCGGTGACGAGAGAGGGAGCGGTCGCCTATTGTCCCCACCTCGTCCGTCCTGCTGTGCGCCGCTCTGTGTCTTCCTTGCGCCGCTAGAAGGGGAGAACGCTCCGAATGGCCCATGGCATCCCCCTTTGCCGCGGAAGAAGCAACTGCAACCCTCAAGAACGGCACATGTGCTAATTTCTTGCTTAATCCGGCTCCTAACGCCCAAACCGAAAAAAAAGAAAAGTAGCTGAGGGACTTTCCACTACCGAGCAAAACAGCGTCGCCTTGAGCAACCGACGCTGGTTCACCCTCCATCCGTGGACTAGGTTCGACATCACGGGAATGCTCCTTCGGATTTCTGCTCCGCTTGTGCGCGCACGAAAGCTAGAGCCCGGCCCAGGAGGAAAGGCAATCAGGACCGCGGCCAAGATTGTGCTCGACGGCGCTTTAACGGCAGTGTCCGGATCATGCGACAATTTTCACCTCGCCCAGCCAACTGCGTCGATCCGGACAATCTCCCCGGAACCCGAGGGGTGCCCCGGCGTGTCGCTTATCGGGCCAAACAAGGCGCCTTCCTCCCCGGCTGCAGAGCACACAAGCCTGTGTACACGCACCGGGACAGCGCAGTCCAAACACGGGGGTCGCCAGAGGGGAGCTTCCCTATCGCGCGCTGCAGCCGGGCGCGCTCCTGGGCCCGCGATAAGCTGCCGGGGGGGGGCGTTCCCTCTTCTCGGCCGGAATGCTGTTTGGATCGCTCTCATTTTGATGCACAGCAACCGACCCACGGCCTGGAAGCTGCGAAATGTCGCCGCAGAAGGAGATGCGTGACCCGCTGCTGAGACGACTCATCATAATGACGGTTGCCTCGGGAACAAAGGGAGCAAATTCCGGCAAGGCTGCCAGCCACGGCAGCAAACCGACGGGGGAGAGTAGCCCGCGGAAACTGGCTGGAGAAAAAGCACTCGACGCGCCGGCACTCGCCCGATCGGCAATGCACCCGCAAGTGTTGGAAGCACGCAAGCAAAAAAAGAAGTGGAGGTCTCCGAGCAAAGAATATATGCTGTGCAGTGGGGATGTGCCCAAATACCTTGGCCCTCGGAATAGGCTTCCGGTGCACACCACAGTTGTGCCGAACAGCCAGCCAAACGTCTTGATGACAAAACGGACGAACAAGCCTTAACGATGGAACGCATTAACGGGACTAGTAACTCCGAGGGACACATTTTTGGAGTAGCAAGGGAAGGAAGAGAAAAAAAAAAGAGGGGGGCCTCCCCTCGTTAGCACCGACCCCGGATTCCTCCCACGACCCAGCCGAGCAGCGCAAGGCCCGCTTGTGGAATCTAATTTTGGCAGGAACGCCGGCGGCTCCCCTCGTCATCCGTCTCACCACCATGTGCTACACAGGCCAAGGGAGCAGCAGCAGATGCGGTGTCAAGGCGCCGTCACTGGCGACACCGCGCATGGGCCGCATTAGACGACTGCGCGGCTGGCTCCACCTTGAGGGTGCGAACGCCCATACACGCGCAACTGGTCACTCTCCACTTTACCGGGCTCAAGCCACTTCGGATGCAGCAGAGGCTAAGCGATGCGCCCCGAGAGGCGGGCGACCAATCCGGTGGGCAGGCTGTGGTGACGTCACAAGCGACCCCAGATTGTTCGCACAACGGAGCCCTGGGCGCTAATAACGCTCGAGTGAGCAGCAAAGCGAAGGGAACAATGAAGACGAGGAGAACCACGAGTTGTGGTCAGCCGGGGGAAGTAAAACGGATGCTGTGACCACTGGGATCTGCCGGTGGTTACCAGCGGTAGCAGCGCGCGGGGCCTAAAAGCGCCGGTGTGTGAGAAGGAAGTCCGCGCAAATTATGACTCAAATGGCCCCGTCCGCCGGCAATAACACTTCCCCCATCGTTCAGGCGGCGTGCGCAACCAGCGGCCATTTGAAAGCACGCCGGCTAGGAAAGAGACGGTACCACTAGGCCGGCAAGAAGCAGCTTACCTCAGAAGAGGGGTCGTTTCGGCACAACGACGCAATATTACAAATGTGTACACCCCCGCTTGCTCCGACATTTGGAGTCCGACGGCCTCACCTTACAACGGCTCCTTTCGCCCAGTTTCAAAGTTCACGCACTCGGTCGAGACTGTCGGCCGCCCACTATGGGCTCCGTGCGCTGCAGTTTGGCGCGCGCGAGTGGCGCACCTGTGTTAACAGCGGTGGCGAAAGGCGGACGCAGTCAACGCAGCTCTCTAGTTCAGTTTGCAGTGAGCGAGGCGAGCGGTGAGGTGTTTCGTCCGAAGGCGAAAAACAACTTGGATAATTATGGGTGCTCGACCTACTGCTGTGTTTACTCAATGTCATAACAGTTATAAAAACACTGCAGTCAAAGTACCGAATATATTTAAACGCTTTTCTTGGACATCGTGCATGCTCGCTCATGCACATAGGGTATGCTGGAAATGAGTGCACTGTGGAATTAAATTCATGAGAGTGAACTGGAAAGGGTTTACATTGACTGGGTGTTTCGAACGTGACATCATTGTAGGAGCTGCTTTATGTCTTTATGTAGAGCGAAGGAATGGGTTCAGTCAGTCAGAGGAAATGGTCTACGGTGAAGTTCTTGGAGCTAGCATCTGAAGTTTAAGTCTTCGTTTGTTATGCTCATCTGTGGTTCAGCGTGTCAATTTTGTTTCTAGTTTTTTTTTTCGTGCGTGTGTGTATGCAGTGGGAGCGACGTCGTACCTCTGAGAGTGCTTATGTCGTCTTTCACATTGTTTCACCTAAGCTCTTGTGTATTTATTGCATTTTATTTCCTTCAGTGGTTTAAAATTTTGTATTTTTATTTGTTGGCATTTATGAGATCTCAAATCCTGTTCTAGACGAATAAAAAGAAATAGAGAGTGGTTCAAATTTCTCTATATATATACTTCTTGGATTCACAACATCACTAAACCCTTAATTTCGGAATTAATCTTTTGATTTTAATTAGGTTTATCGTCCAATGGAACGAAGACTATAAGGGGCGCCATAGTAGGGGGTTCCAGATAATTGCAACTACTTGGAGTTCTTTAACGTGCGCTGACATCGCGCAGTACGCGGGCCTCTAGAATTCTGCCTTCACCGAAATGCGACCGCCGCAACCAGGATCGAACACGAGTCATTTGGGTCAGCAGCTGAACACCATAACCACTGAGCCACCGCGGCGGCCTTTCTATATATAAGTATTTGCCAAAGAGAAAATACGACCAAAATAATTCATGTAATTGGTGTCTTCATGAAATTCCTGAAATGGAAGTCCTGTGGAAGATACTTAGCAAGAAACCCATCGTGTTTTTGTATGCTCAGAGCTATGCTTCTCTGAGAGGAATACACAAAGTAAAGAAGTGAGAAGTGTCGATCCTGCAGGATGTTGAGCACTATCATCTGATATATATGTGTAGTAAGTTTGCGTTTTTCGCATTTCTAGCCGGCCATTCACATAGTCGATGTCACAGTGGATGTAAATTACATAGCTGATTTCATTATTTGGGTCAGAGCCTTGTTTCTCAAACTGTAAAGGTACTTAATTAATCTCAAATAAGCTCAACTGCGATGCCAAATATAGCAGTGCCGTCGGGACCTGCAACACAATCATGGTTGCTCGGAATCGGTGATCAGCACAACCTGAAAGCAATTGAAACGAAATGCAGCAGTGGTGGCGTCAAGGCTTTCAATGCGTTGAAATCCGCAGAGAAGAAGGCGTTGACTTAGAATGACATCGCGGTCAGTGCGCGTCTGCTATGCGGCCGGGCTGGCGCGAACACATCGGGCATGGAGGAAGGCGCAGGGCCACCCACGGCCAGTCTCTAGGAGGGCGCGCGCGCTCTCCCTTCAAGAGACCGGCCGTGACTGAGCGTCCGGTTAACGCGGCGAGTGCCACGAGGCGGCGCTGGCGATGTGGTCGCTGCTGGCGCCACTATACCAGCGCACGGAGCCCATACGCGGGACAAGCTCTTGGACACAACGAGAGACAACAGCTTTTACTGAGAACGAATCACGAACATATTCGCGTCGCCCGTGCCAAACAAGCCAGCTCCTTGAGGGTGACGGGCAGGGCAGAGAAGAACCGTCAAAATCTTCCAACGGATATACTGCGCCATCTGCAGTATGTTCCCACGACCAAAAAGGTGGGCCAGCGTCGCGTTATCTGTCTCTGCAGCAACATGACTGCCGCAAGAAGCACAAGGCGGTCTTTTCTCGAAAGAGCGGGAAAGTGTCCGTTGGCCAGCGATAGGTTAAGCGAAAAGATTCTGAATGTTCACCCAACCTCCGTTGTTAAAGAGAGCAAGAATGTGAACGGTCTTGGAGGTCACGCTGACTGGAGACACCCTGAAAGAGCCGGCACATTTGGATCGGACAGCATGTAGCGCGTATCTGTGATTAGTTCACAGTAAAAGTTCAGCGCACCCCCTTGTCTGCTCTCCGTCCGTTCTATGTGCTGTCAGCAACGAATGAAACGTAAGACAGGTTTATTAACACTTCTGAAGGGCAGTCTTTGCGCTTTCAAAGTGAAATTAACCTGCGCTTGCCAACTCAGAAATACGCATTCTTTGCACGTGTTCGAATGTTCGCGTTTCACTCTTTGCTGATTGTGCCAACAGGCCCCGATTTGCAGCATTAGAGAAGCTGTGATAATACCCCCAGCCGCCAGTTAATTACATTACGCGTGGCGAATTTTACGAGGCAGAAGCACGCGGCGCCGCCTCGCCCTCGGAGATGCGAAACCAAGTCGAGCAGAGTGCCTCGGAAACCGACGACGGAGATGCACCTCCCCCCCCCCCACCACCACCACCCGCGGGGGGGGGGTGTCGTCGTCCCCCCGCGGGGCGTCTCTGGACAGCGTCACATCGCACGGGCGAGGGGGAGTGGCTCTTGGCAGACGGCTGTTCCCACGCGCCTCCGTTCGTCACAGCGGCACCTGGCACGGGAACCTCGTCCTGCCAACTGCCTTTTTCACGCTGTTTCAAAATTGTCGCGCCAGCCACAACCCTGGAAGCGTTCATGGCAGCTCCAGTAGGTAAAAGTGCTCCAACTGATCACTATTTTCCAAGCTGGAGCACCCGGAATGAAGTAGACATCGCGAAGCTCCTAGTGGCCAAGTCACCGACCGATAGCCGCTGCAGAGTCACCTAAGCTCGTAACAGTTGACGACAAACGCCGTAAAAACGGCTCGCACAGAGCCTCTTGCAACCCTTTCCGGCAGCACGGGAGGACTGCATGCAGTGGCGGATCCTCTTCCCACGCCGGCGCGTCTACTGCGTGGCGGGGAAAAGACAGGCTTTGCCCTATTTCCCGCACTGTGCTTCCTTTTGCAGCTAGAGCCTGCCCCCCCCCCCCCCCCCCCCCCCCCCCCACCCGCAGCGTCTCTCACAAATGTCGTGACCCCAAGTACCACAGTAGAACTCCGGAACAGCAGGCTTCCGGGTGGTGTCAAACGATTCGTCGTGCTGTGATGCACACGTTCCAAAAAAAAAATATATTCACTGGTATAACGAGGACATATACCGGATATACCTTGTAACCTTGTACGGGGGCGCAGGCGCGCAATCAAGCTCCAGTGAGAGCTTTTTGTCTGCGCCCCTAACATCTGGATGATGTAAATAAAGATTTGATTGATTGATTGAAATCGCAATAGCAGTTCAAAGCCTATGAGGTAGATGGCGCTGCATGTGTCTTAGAGGGCATGTTTCCGGAAAGCAAACATCCGCGGATGTCTGGATTTGGTCTTCCCCACGTTTGTTGAGCACACCAATGTATACACTTGAAGCTCCCGTAGCTAACGCTCTCAAGTCGAACACTGAGAATTTTTTAGACGGCAAAGGTCGGACAAATTCCCATTACCAAACATCGGATTGCAACCGACGAACACGCCCTACCACTTCGACAAGGTGCGTCGTCGTCGCGAGAACGCCAAGCCATCCGGGACCTGCTATTCGGGCGAAGAGAGCAACTGTGGGTAGCAAGAGTGACACCTTAATCGAAATTAAACAAAAAGCGCCACTTCACGGCTTACTTCGGGCACCACTAATCGCCAAAGACAGTAACAAAGGAGAGAGTAATAAAGAAGCGTGAAAACACCCGGATTCGAACTCGCGACTCGGCCGCCGCAGCAGACAGACGCACAGATGGAGTGAGCCGGTAGACGGTTTTTCAAGAGGCAGAGGTAAGCCTCAAAGCGAATACACGACGGCTGGAATCGTCTTTACAGCCACACGAGAAGAGCCCTCATATCTCTATTTCCGACAAACAATCTCGGAAGAAATGTGGGGCAGCAGTGTTGCTCGGAGTGTTCCAATTATCAATGATCATTCTCTGTTCCTTTCAACATCCCAGAGTTTTCCATGAATAATTCTCGCATCAGAATAGACGTCGCTGAAATACAAGGCAAACATACAGGGTGTTTCACCTAAGACTTTGCAGAATTTTTAGAAACAAGCTTTTTAATTTAGAAGAGCGCTTTTTTCGGCGTAGCAATGTCAGCGGTGTAGTACATCAGAATACAGCTAAGATGTGCTAACTAGCAGGACGGTTATTTAATACTGAACAGTTAAATGTTACCATTAGGCTACTTAGTTATTATTGAGAGGCGTGCAGCCCTCAGTAAGTAACATCCATATCAGTTCTTAGAATTTCGAAAACGCTGTTACCTTCGGCGCATGGCCCAATAAAAAATAGCTATTTCGACTAGTTAGGCGCAATGTAGAAGTTGCTTTGCCTGCAAGCTTCTCGAAAGCGCATGTATTATGGCACGATGTAGTAAAAATTTGTTGGGCCACAGCGGCGAGGGTAACCGCGATTTCGAAATTCTAAAAACTGATATGGATATTACTTACGAGCAGATACACGCCTCAATAATCAAGGAGCCTAACAGTATTAGTTAAATATTAAATATCCAATATTATTCAACCAGCCCGCTAGTAAGCACAGCACAGCTGTATTCTGATGTACTATGCCGAAAAAAGCGCTCTTTAAAGTAAAAAAAAACCTAGTTTTAAAAATTGCGTAAAGTTTTAGGTGAAACCCACTGTATATCACTGGCGTCATATAATAAATGACCCCCCCCCCCCCCCAAAAAGTGGAGATGCTCTTTCTCCCGAATCAACCTGCGATGACGTGGAGCACTGTTGAGCAACACAAGTGCAATCAAGGCCTCCTCGCGAGAATGTCGCCCCAAAGGCAGCATTACATGGCCCGCTTAGCTCTTGCGTTCCACCACACTGAAACCCCGGCCCTAATGGGGGCACAGATGCTGCCCCATGTGAAATCAGCGCACCAATTTCGACAACATCTCAGCACACGACTGATCTGAGCTCCTATAGATTTGGGTGCTTGTTAAAATTATGCTCACAAGTTTTCGTGTTGTTTTAATGGTTCGCAAGAGCGGTGGTCTTATGTGATGACGTTACGCACGCTTTCACAAGAGAAAAGCTTTACATTGAGATACTTGTGGGAAGGCGCAGAATCCGCGTGCTTACGGGGGCTGCATACACCTGTACTGCCACAGGTTATTTCACCGAGGAACGCTTGAAAAAGAGGGCTGACATGTAGTGGTTGGAAGAGCACTTCCCCGCATTTCCACTCTAGGCGCCCCAATGCCATGGGACACGGCGATTTGCACAAAAGCTCCCCGTCATCAAAGCCACCGAGAAACTAGCCTACAAGATCAATGCCTTCCAGATCGATTTTCATGCCACGCTAGGGGGGCGCCGTGCCATCCATGGGAGCACCGAAAGTGCAGCGATTCCCCACATTACTGGCTACGGCTTTTGCACAGAAAATACGTATGAACGCTGCTACGTTTATTAATCTGAACCAGCCTAAATTCACTGACAAAAGCGCCAACCAGTGCTCACTTCGTGGACGACAAGACAAGGTGATGGTTCGGGCTAGTGGGTGTGCGTTATGTTCCATAGCGCAGCAACAAAACAGGGGACAAACACTAACGCTAAGCTTGTGTTTGTCCCCTGTTTTGTTGCTGCGCTATGGATCATAACGACAAGACAGTTAAAAAGGATAAGCTGCCGTACCTAATACACGTTAGAGGCAAGAAAATCAAGGGCGCCCTTAACGTGGGGTGAGACTGTTTTGTCAAAAAAAAAAAACCGATTTTGAGATTTTGCGATCGATAGATAACTTCTTTATCTTACAGAAAATACATTACACTCGGGTATTCGCGATTTCAAAGGTACATTTTATTACCTTTTCTTCGTGACGTCGACTGGAAAAGTGGGTGCACCTCGACGTGTTCTCTTCCGCTTGGGATATTTCCGAAAATTCAATACTCTCAAGTGTTCGATCAGAAACTCAGGTTTTGGTTTCGGTTTAGAATTTGCCCTTGCTCGTAGTACATTTTTCATCAACTAGGGCTCCTGCTGTACTTCTTTTGTCAAGTGAAGTTTTGATGAAAAAAAAAAACTGTTTTCATGACTTTACTGGCGTTTTCCTCAAAACATTTTTGGATGTTTGTACACCTTTTTCTCGGTAACTATGACGCATAAGCAACAAAATTTTTCACAGATGTTAACTAATGGCATTTACATAACTGGAACTAGAATACAGTCTAGATACATTTGTATTTTTCTTACTAGAAAAAAAACATTCATATGCGGCAATTTAATTCCATGGACAAAGATGACAAATGCCGTTTTTGTTTGAAGTGCAGAATTTTAGTTCCACTTGTGTAAAGCATTGGTAGCTACCCTCGTACGACATTGCAACACTGTGCGGATAGTGTGTTTTAAAGAAAGGTACATTAGAAGAAAAAATTAAAAAAAGATACATACACTACCCAAAAATTTAAACTTTTGAGCTCTAATGCAAGCTGCGTCTATATTTAAGATTCCTTGCAAATTTTACAGCCTTAGCTTTAATTACAACTGCTGCACAGCTAGTTTTTGAAACTCATTTTCGAAGTCTCACCTCATCTTACGCTCGGCCTTTAAGGGTATGAAGCGAAGGCGCTAATGACTCGATTCAGCGGCTTCTGTTGACATACAGTCGCTGTTCTTTGTTCCCATTCACAATATTTATCACAAAACTGTTTCGACAGTGTTGTCCAACTATTCAACACTGCAGTTTGCGCACATAATGTTGCTTCAACACACACACACTGATTGCCCCTCAATTCACTGCGCACACAATCATATGGCCACAAAGGTGCGTTCCAGCCAGACGCAGGTTCAGCACTGAGAAAACATTTGGTCTATGGTCTATAAGGGTTTAACGTCCCAAAGCGACTCAGGCTGTGAGAGACGCCGTAGTGAAGGGCTCCGTAAATTTCGACCACCCGGGGTTCTTTAACGTGCACTGACATCGCACAGTACACGGGCCTCTAGGATTTCGCCTCCATCGAAATTCCACCGCCGCGGCCGCGATCGCACCCGCGTCTTTCGGGCCAGTAGCCGAGCGCCATAACCACTCGGCCACCGCGGCGGCTGAGAAAACATTTACTGCGTCATCTGCTGGGGCAGCGCCGTATATCAGATCGCGTGGGTTTTCCGACGGCTGCCGCATGGCTATGCCACGTCAAGTAAGAGGACATGACGCGAATTCCTCGACACATTTTCCGCTGAATGGGAGCCAGTGCGAAGGGCACTCACAGTACCGCCAAAATTCACGGGATGCCATCGTGTTGGTGCTTTCCCCTGTCTTGGCCACTTTTTTGACGGTATCCACGACAAACACCCGATTCTTGGAGGCACGCACTATTTCGCAGACAATTATAGGCTGTCCAGGCCCCTAGAAACCCTGAACGGATACTACCTGCTCCTGCGAGACATATAGTAGAGTAGGCCATAAAAAGAATTAGATCCTACGAGACAGTAACAAGGTAGCAGTCGCTAAGAGCGCACAACCAAGACGTCTGAAGCGCCGCGTTTCCCCGAGTCACTGTGCCTCATGAAGCACGAAGACGGGGCAGAACACAAGCGGTTTTGAATCGTTTCCTTCCGGCAACACGAGCACGCAAAAGTATGCGGGCACGCAACACGTGACGATAGAGAGTTATAGCATATCGTTGCCGTGTTACCGTTTACCGGGCCCGGCAAGCGACATCTGCGCGTGCGCCACCACTAACCGGTCCGCTAGCACATTACGGAATCTCTTTTAGCGCTGCGGAGAGTTAGCGTTCGCTCGTAAACAAACGTGGCGGAGCCCTGCACGGCCGCTTCGGACCAAATGCAGCACCGCCGCCGCGTTCTTCGGCGCCATTTCTCTCACTCGTACGTTGAGGGTTGAGTAACAACTAGGCCATGTTTTTGAGATTATTTGCCGATTTTTGAGCAGTTAAGCATAACTTCATGCCAAATAGCAACGACTACACTGCAGCTTTTCAGTTTTGTGCCCGATTTAACATATTTCTATAGTTTCATGATTTTTCCCTCGAAAAAAAAAAGACTGGCAATTCTCTAACTATATTCATCAGTAATTGCAGAAAATAAAAAAAAGTTTCTCTGGCCCCGAGTTGGCGCGCTTTAACTTACTGTCACTAGCGCTCGCAACGCAATGTGCGCTGTGTTTGAAAGCTTACTGAGGTCTACGCAGTGAAATTGTCTACTGGCCAGGGTAAGCAAAGGTGTCTAGCTTCACGGGCACATTTGAAAAGCCGCTGAGTCGGCTGTTAGCTGAAGTGTAGTCGGTACATCTTTAAATGCAGAGAACAAGATTATTAAAGTGCATGAAGCATCTCATTTCATGGACATGATTGTAATGCGTCCGTATTTTTTTATGCCATTAAAAGATGGGCATCTGCCATCATCATCACTCGTTTTAGCCTTGCGGTAACTTGTTACGGAGAGACGCTACGCTAAAACGTCTCCTGGCGTGCGCCGCGCTAACCGGAAAGTCCGGTAACACGGTAAACGGTAACGTAAACACGGTAGCGATATGCTATAACTCTCTAATGGGCAGAATACGCGCCAGCATTAGCACCCCCTCTCCACGCTTTGCCACAACGGGTTAGAAACGGTATTTACTACGGACGTTCGGCAGACATTCCATCACTCGTCATCCCACAGGTAACAGCCAAGATATGGGCGATTAAAAGTTGCTCCTCCCACCACCCGGTTTGTTTACCTCCGGGCGATTTGTCCGTGCAGCTAGCGCCGCCTGCACTTGAGTTGACGCTCGTGCAGCAGGCGGCTCCACGGCCATACATGATGGAGTAAAAGGCGTTGAGACGGCCGCATGCCCACGCTAGACGCAGCTGAAATGACACTGTGCATGCGTGTGTCTACGCCCGTGTAACCAACTGGCTCGCACTGTGCATGGGACCTCGATCCTTCTCCGTTGTTTTAAGTACCACTCTCTGACAACAAAAAAAAAAAGAGTACTCTCACTGGCAGGACGATGGAACAAGAGACTGAAGGTGAGTGATCGCAACGTGTGTGACGACAGTGGCGACTGGCTTTGACCTGCCGTTCAGTCTGTGACAGTGACTCCGCCGACTGTGAACGCAACAAGCAGTCGGCGAACAGCCGTTGACACTTTTCGGCCGAACTGCGACAGCCTGAATTTCACTGTCAATGTGGAACCCGTTGACTCCGGGACAGTCGATCCGCGCGCCCACAACGCAGCGGAGAGGGCGGGCACAACTGCTGGCATCAAGTTGCAATGAACTGGCACGGCACTTTAGTGCACTGGAGCAGCCGCACAAATCGACTGTCACGACTCGTCGCCCCGCACAGGGGTGTCGTTGCCTTTCAGCCCAGCTACGGGAGATCGAGCTGCCGTGGCATGGCAGATGACTGTCCCCCGAACGGAAGCGTAGCCGAGACGTTCTATAGCAGCGAATACAGCCCTGTCGCTCACCATGACATCCCCATAGTGGTGAGGTATAACTGTGAGGAAAACATTAGCAGTGGCTTAACTTGGCTAACCCTGGAATTCAGTGAACAGCAAGCACGCTTGCTAAGCATCAGAGGCTCGTCCATGGCAGCTCCGCTACACGCTCGCGACAGCCGTTCTATATATACCCACACGACCACGTGGCTATGACGTGGTATCTCATTGTCTTATGACATCGCCATCGGATGTCATCACGTCGTTTCAAATCACCCTATCGGATGTTGTTACAGTCAAAAGTCAACCCAAAGGTCAAGGGTTCGACACCATAACTGTACCACATCCGGCCATAAAGGGCTAACGTGGTTGGGTCATTCTCCGTTCAAGGTCATTCTCCGAGCTACGCGACGACTGCTCTACCCAGCGTAGTGAAGCTTTTGGCTTCCGCGCCACCAAGCGGCCGCGCAAAGCACTCTGGGAAAAGGAAGCACCGCTCTTGCGTCCTCTCCGGCCTTCGCTGCTTCTTTGCATCGCATGGCACAGTAGGGTGTTGCCCTCTGCGGCCGTGGACCACCAGCCGAGCGCAGTGGAGGCCCGGCCACACTAGGCGGACACGACGTCGGCGGGCTGGTCGGCCGATCCCGCCGTGTATCGGCGTAGTGTGACAAGGCTTCCCACTGGGGTTTAAAATGCGCACCACATATTTTGCGGCGTCTTGAAGGCTGCCACAGGGTAAATGGCCCTTGCAAGCCTTCTCCATTATAACCCCACGCGCCATTTTTTGTTTCAATTTGTTCTGTTTAGGGAAGCCGTGGAATGAAGCGTGCAAGTGCTTGTAGTTAACCGGTAATGGTCAGTACTCGTACATACAACTGCACATACTGCAAAGCAGTAAATCAATATCTGAACAGAAATGGAATACAATTACGGCATAACTGAAATAAAATTGGAACAGACCATATGCAAAATGCTCATTAGTCCGGTCATGTTGGTTCCGTCGAGAAAAAAAGAAGCCGCTGCCCGGTGGTGGGTACAGACGGCTGCGCTCCGAGTGAAATGCGAAATGCCTATGTACTGTTGCGCTACGCTATGGATTCTGCGAGCCCCCTTACAAAAATGTGTCAAGAGTTTGATAAAAAGTCAATGATTTTAGACGTGACGCTCTGAGCTCTCACTTTTCAGTCTCTGATACATAGCTGATTAATAACGGCCACGGAGTTTCTGATTACGATGGAATATTTTGTCTTGAGATTCTCATTAATTTGTGATTATTGAATTTATGGTGCTTCAGCTCTTTTCACGAGGGCTGGAAATCCTAACTGACCGTGTACGAGCGCGCGTTCGGTGCGAATTACGATAGCAGCGCCAAACCCACAAACACACAAGGCAGCAACACCAACAGGCATGGACAATCTCTGCTCCTTCCGTAGATGTTCCTTCTCCATGACCACTGCTGCATGTGCAGACGTTGGGTGGCTAGGGGAGGCACGCACACATAGTGTTCCTATACATGCTCCCTGAATATACAGCGTAAGCATATGCAAGAACCCTAAGCACACCCACGCGCTGCGAAATGTGCTGCACGCGATAGACTGTCCGCGTCGGCAACGCTTTCGCTGCTCTAATGGGCCATATAAGGCGAGACCCGCAATGGCCAGCGAAGCGGCGCACACGGACGGGAGCCAATGTGCGCGCGGGCACCAGCACCGCCTTGCTGAAGAGGTTGAGTTGAGTTGTGTTGAATGCTACAGGTGGGGTTAGCCTTGCTTTATCTGCCGGCAATTGCTCCACCGTAGTGTCCCTTCTGTATTAACAACGTCCTAAAGCCTGTCGCATCTACCCCGCTACGCGCACAGTCTCTAATAATAGCACACTTTCTCTCCCGCAGTCACCATCTATGCGCACAATCAATCCACTCAGTCCACATCACAGTCCACTCCAGAAGTCACCATCTATGCACATGTTCAGTCACAGTAGAACATAGGCCATTGTAGTGCCACAATGAATAGTCTCAATGACTGCTACGCATCTTGCAGCACTGCGTACGGTCGCACACCCGCGCCGCAGGGCCACCAGGAGAGCTCCATGACCATGGATGGCATGCCGTACTGCGCGCAGACGCACTGCGAGTGCCTGAGCGCAGTGTTGCCGCATTGGCCAGTTGGTTTCTTCCAGTTGTCGGCTAAAAATGTCCAATTTTTTCCCATATATATATATATATATATATATATATATATATATATATATATATATATTCAAAATAGTAATTTTAGACTGAATACAGCCAAGGTACTAATTATAAGAATGAGTGAAATAAAATAAATACAAAGCCCATCAATAATGAACATCCGGGCTGGATTGTTCTTGATCACATCATCGTCAATCACCACTTCGTTTTCATTAGTTTTTTCGTTGGGACGCTGGCCACCTCGGCTAGTTCCATTTCCTTTCTAGCCTCTCCTGTATAGACCGTAGAAATTTTCGGCAACCCCTTTACAACAACATGCCTACATAGGGGATTGTGCGACTAAAGAGCTGGGAGTGGTTGGAAGCAATTAATGGAAGGGCCACTGTCACTATCGCTGGATGAATTCCAAGGACGCAGCACTCGAAACCTGAATGAACCTGAATGGGTCAGGGCTCCGTATCCAAGGCTAGGCGCCAAATTAAAAGGAAACATCAAGCCAAATTTCTTCTCGCGACAGCAGTCAGGCAGCCATGATAACAGCATTTTCCCTGCATCTCTGCACATTTTCCCGAGAAAGCACATTTAGAACACTGGTCTTTAGCGAAACCAAAATTCCCACGTTTTTAATGGGTTATTAAACACAATTCCCTTTTTCCCTCAGTGGCTTGATTTTCGCACGATATGGGAAATTTCCCACCATCCGGCAACACTGCCTGAGCGAGTATTTCCCTCTAGACTGCTTCAAATATATCGTCACGTCGCCCCACTGACAAGAAGTCTCAACAGACGTCTAACAAACTTGGTAGCCAGTTTTCGGGAAAACTAGTTCCTGTGGCCGGATTTGAGGCTATATTTTTAAATCAAGGGACACATAGGCTACGGCGTTACTGCGATATGCTATTTAATTCTACCAACGTGCCTCCAGAACGACTGAACTGGACAGCAGAACTGGAAACATGTCGACGCACTTCCGGGACAACGAGCGTGAGCAATCACCGCTGATAACGCGGACGACAAATTCTTCAAAATGGGAACGGTGGGACCATAATATGCATTGAAAGAGCCACTTCTGATTCAATAGTCATGCGAGCTATTATACCAATTTAGCAAATAAGATGACCTCACCTAGGTCAGCAAAGCGGCTGGTCAATGGACTAGGGCTACCTTTCCTCAAAGAGGGGCAAAATTTCCGCCGCCCACTTTCAATCTCAGTGGCGATGCAAACAAAGAAGAGTGAAAATTTCGTAGGAACTATTTCCAATGCAAAACTTTTTTGCATGGAAACTAAAGAGTAATTAAAAATAATTTTCATTACTTTCAGCGAGTGCTTGCAATGTCATTACTTTTTGAGAGCAGTAACTTGTAACGTAATTTAATTACTTTTGCGAGATTTCTGGGAAAGTAATCAGTAATGTAATTTACCGACTTTACCATGCATGCTCAGAGGTGGAGCCAGAAATGAGCGAACAGGGACAAAGCAGAGCACACAGCGCAAATTGGCCCTCAATGCTCTTTCACGACTGAGAACCGAGCCCGCTTAGAGGAACCAACACGTTCATAAGATGCAGCGGAGAAAAGTGTTCGGGACGCGCAACCTGCTTCCCGTCAACGCCTTCCACGTGGGCCTTTGAGAGAGATAGCGCTGGTTGCATAAAAATAAAGGTAAAAACAAACAAAGCAAAAAGTGCGCCTCTTCGATTTGTGCTGGCAGCGCTCGGGGAACTAGCAGACGGAGAGGTGGTAGCGCGAAGTGGGCAGCGCTAGCGGCCATTTTGATACCGACCAGAAGGGCGCGGTTCTTTGTGCCAAGTGTTCGACCTCTAGCGCAACGCAGGCGCTCGTTTTGTCTACAGCACGCCTGCAATGACGCCTTGTCCAGCAGTTATAGCTGACTATTGTGCGCGCGCGCTCGATCGTATTACATCGCCTCTCCACCTCGCGAGCACAAATGCTCGCTTCATATTACGATCGAATAGTTCGAGTGCGCAAAATAATTCGGCTGTTAATTTCCTGCTCATAGTGCGATGGTGTTCCGAGGCCTTTCACGAGAGCGGCCGCAGATTCCAGCCCCGAGTACGTGCTCAGATGAGCGCATACAGGCATGTGGTGAACGTGCTCGGCGAGGTGTTCGCTGAGCGCAATACGAAAGCTCGGCCTTCATTGCTTTATGCGCAGTGGAAAGGCTGGTACGCTTTGAGAAATGCTTGACTGACTGAAACGTGTCCTTCATTAAAATCACATTGCTCGAGGCACCTGTGCGGACATACGTGTCCACACAGTTGTCACGGCGGCCGAAGCGGGCGCTGGTTCTGTCGTACAGCTTGATGCTCGTCCCTTCTACCACAAATACTTAAAATATCCGAGAAGAACCGTTCGCATCCGTCTAACAACGTTTGGCTCATTAATGAGATAAAGAGAAGAATTTCCCAGCGGGGACCATCATGAAAGCACACGCGGTACGTGAGGCGCCGATACGCAAGGCCGGACTGTAGCGCCTTTCATTCGAGCGCCAGCCCTCTGCGGTAAATCTGCATAATTATAGATACGATACGCAGCTAAATTTCTACGGTACACCAGGTTGCTCTAGATGAGTCTTCAATCAGCTGAAATGCGCATTTATTGAGATTATGCGTGCATTCCTTGCCGGAAGGAATAGCCGGCGGCCGACAGACTGTAGAGCGGGACACATACCGATTCTTTTCCGCTTACAGCCCACAGGAAACAATTGGATACCGCAACCACCACATCAGAGTCAATCCCCATATGCAGGGTCTGCCGTCACGCCAGTTACTGTGTAGCAATCAAACAGGCGATGATCCAAGAGTACAGCGCGTCGTTTGATGAGCAACGCACGCGCAATTTCTCCCTCCGATACGGGATTTCTGGAAGCTTACACAGCACCGGTGAGCTGCTTGTTATGCAGTCAGCGGCTGCACTCGTCGTCGTTTTTATCGCTCCCAAGGAGCCCATCTCTGCAGTGTATGGCAATGCAGCTGAGAGCTCCGTGATTGCGGGAAGGAGGCTGGTTCCGGTGCCCCATCTTTCTGACAGGCTGCCACAGAGCACACGACAGGCGCGCCGAGGCTTTTGGCCACGTGCCACTTACGGTGGGCTGCAAGCCTAATTAAGGATCCTAACAGCACAACACGGCTCGGCTGACAATGATATGGCGGAAAAAGGCGTTCTTGAATTTAAGAAGAAAAAACTGCTTTTTAAAATGCCGAGTTTTAGACGAACACCGTGTGTTAGGTAATGATTTGACAACAAAATTAATTACTTTATAAATTACAGGATTTAATCGATTTAAACGCGCACCTGTGTTTATTCATGTTTCGATAAAGAAATAAGCACGTGAAGCCACCCGATTTTAGCTGCAATTGCCTGCGTACGCAAGAGAAAACGGGCGCAGCGACGAAAGTCGGTCGCGGGTTTGGTTCCCACGACTCTCGGGCCGAATTTCGGACAGTGGTCAATGACCCTTCGATGAAACCAGAGAGCCGCATGTGGTTAGGACACAGAAGAGATCGATGACCCGGCCTCGCTACGGCGGTGCATGAGCACAGCGGGTAAATATCTCTAGGTGAGAGAAAAGGCGCCCACTCTGCACATAACGCATACACACTGCCTGACTTGGGAAACCTTGTTACCACATTGGAGCTGTCGGTTCTTTTACACAAAGGCCGTAGATTGCCACAACGGCCCCTCATAAGGCAGCAAACTGGGCTACAGGTAGTTTTTATTCAAGTACCCTAAAGGCCCGAGAGGGCGTACATGGCGGGGGAGGGGAGAGGATTAACAGTGGTTTACAATATACAGCAGATAAAAAAAAACAGGAAAAATTTGCAAACAAAATAAAAGCATCCCTGCAACCGACCTGCGCCGCTGCGACAACATTCACAGCCTCAGGAAGTACTTCAAGCTATCAGCAAATGTGACGCGGTGAGTGATAGATGCCACGTTCTCCGCGATCTGATTTCAGAGGCGAATGGCGAGAAGCGGTGAGTCACAGAAAAGGTTTGTACGTGGAAAAATTTGCTGCGCCTTATGCCGATCTATTCATCGAAATACTTGATGGGTTGGTGCAATGTGCAGGGCAGAGAAGGATGAATGACTATGCTCAAGCCTGCAAAAGCCTTCTCGAGAAGTGGTAAGTAAGACATATTTTATTTCAAGTCCGCTTTATGTTCGTGAGCAGTTCTTTGAGATGAACCGGGCAGCTTTGTTTTGAAGATATTCAAGTTTGTTTAATTAGGTAAGCTCGATGTGGAATCCACATAAGAGATGCGTATTGGACATTCGAGCGAACTAGTCCAGTGTAAGCCGTAAGTTTTGTAGATGAGTTGGCCGAATGGAAGTTGCGAATAATGAAGCCAAGCGCTTTAGACGCCTTGCTGAAGATGTGTCTATGTGAAGGTTTCATAAGAGGTTGGATGTTAAATGAACTCCTAAATATCTTGTCCTAGATACTGATTCCATCTTGACGTCGTGCAACGTATAAATATAGGGTATCGGTTTAATGGTACTAAACGTAGTGGACTTGGTTTTAGACAAGTTAATCTCCATTTGCCACTCTCTTCGCCGATCGGTAAGCTTGACCAGATCAGTCTGTAAGCAATTAGCATCCGTGGGGTTAGAAATCTGTCGTCTATATATTATACAGTCATCACCAAATAGTCCGACTGTTGAGCATAGGTTGGCACTTATGTCCCTGATATAAATTAAAAACAAAACCGGCACGAGAACTGAACCCAACGGCACACCAGATTTCACATGGGCGAGTGGAGATGAATTATGATTAACGAAATCTGACTCAGTGCGGTTTGTGAGGAAATCAGGTATCCATCTAATAATCTTTACATTTATATTCAAGTTTGGTAATGAAGCGCTGACGGAGAATTTTGCCAAAAGCCTTCCTGAAGTCAATAAACATTGCATCCATCTGGGACTAAGAGTGAACGGCATGATGAAGACCCGAAACTAACGTCAAAAGCTGCGTTTTGCAAGATTTATCCCAGTGATTACAAGAAAAATGGGGTGATGTCATCAAGCGGCGTAGGACGCACACAGCAAGCCGATGACCGCACTTCTCACAATCCCATACATGCCATACGTCAATATATTATACTCGCCACTGACCAACATCCATGTAGAGTCCGTTTTCCCGAAATTCGTACCAAAACTGTGACGCAACCGCTTGTTGTACAGCGTTCCGGGTGGAGTCATACAATTTCTCGTTGCATACAGCTTACAAGTCCTAGTCAAACAGGGATTCGAACCGACCGCATATGCACCTACAATTGTATGTCGTCCCAGGCACGTAACCGTTCGTCGTACAGCGTTCCGAACGGTGTGATGCGCGTGCGTGCGTGTGGTGTCCTGCATCGCGCCAACTGAAACGGCGCAGACAGCGGAGTGCCTGGATTTCATTGCGGCCGGTTGCGTGTGTGCTCGTGCAATGAACAGTGAACCATGAACGCTTTCGCGTTCCCACACGTAAACAGTCCCAAGTCTCTCCGCCGATTTTTTTTTTAAATTTCGCGTGCTTTCTTTCAATCCGGTTTTAAAAAAAAAAAGCTACGTAGGTAGTACCTTGTTGCAAAAGCTTGAGCAGGGAGGTTTGACGGCGAGTTTGAAACTTTACAATTACTATGAATGCAAGCACGTGCGCTTCGGTATAGGAAGACGTGGTCCATATTCCTCGGCGAGGTGCGGGCCCAGCACATCCCGAAAGCATGTCCTCTCGCGCTAATTAGCGGCCAGATCACAGATCCGTTGATCACCGCACGAAAGATGCCCAGCGAGCTTGTCGTCGGTTCAGAAAGGCGCCCAAAAGCGAGAGGCTCAATTGGAGGAATGTGCAGTCGTCAGGGTGCCTGAGCGTCGCCAACGGATGAGCCTTTCCTTCAGAAAGGGTTCGCTGACCTTGGCGGGAGGGGGAAACAGAATCAGACTCTCCCTTTTCCCCCCCAGTGACTAACCACGGCGGCCATCCCGGAAGAGCAGCGACAGGTCAGCGGTGACGCCTCCTGTGCTGGGCGGTTCCCCAGGCCATCAAGACTGACGACTTGATTGATCAAGTGCAAACGATGTGGGGACGCCCAACCGAATTTAAGCGGCCGGACGTATTTCCCGACGCCCGTCGTCCCTTCTAGTCACATCACAGCAGCAGCAGCTTGTGGTGGCAAGCCACCCGCCGAAGCGCACATCACTCGGCCAGATATGGGCTCTCCTGTTCCATCTTTGACCCGTACGCCCAAAGAAATAAATGACGCGCAACTCGCAAATCTCGACTCCCATCTCTCCCCAATGATGCAAAACTCTTTAAGGGACTGTCCAAAACGTGTCACGAGATTACGGTGGAAGTGTGCGTCATACTGCAATATTGAAGAAACGCGCATATAGAATTTTAATTTGAGACTGAAAACCGCATAAATAAGCCATCTTGCGGTGAAACCCACCATTATACGTGTAGCCTACCACGTGACCACATTTCAGTAAAACATGGTTTATTTGTTTGAAGAGCACAGTGTTTTCTCTCTCTCTCTCTCTCTCTCTTTCAGGAGTGTTTACTACACTTCACACTCTCTCCAGTGCACCCTTCGATGAAAAGCAACGCTGCCTTCGCATCGCCGACCATGCGTTTTTAGCTTTCCTAACCAGATGGCACCACAGCGTTTTGAATTGCTCGGATGGAGCGGCAGCCACGATTCACTAAAACTTCCGCCGACGAGGCGTATACATCACTGTGCCGCAACAGCTTCGAGCTACTCTGTGCGACATTTCACCGGGGCGCTGCCACCTAGCCGCGCCGTCTATGATCTGGGCAATACCGTCGCCATGTTGAAATGTGGGATCCCTCAGTTGTGCATTCGCATGCGGGTCAACGGCAGCTGCTTTCTTTCTAGTGTGCTTTAATTTCGACGCTACTGTGGGCATGACGCAAGCAATCACAGCTTGAAATATACTAGTCAAGATGGCTGAGACGACACGCGCGGAGCTTCGGGTAGCAACGAAGCTGCAAAAGCTCGTCCAATGGCAACAGTGCGCTGGCTGTGCCTGTGATTAGCATTGGTAAATTGTGACGACTCGTTATAACAGCATTCGCCTTGAATGACTTCCTAGATCGTTATTGCACACAGCGCGAAGAAAAACCGCGACAAGCCTGCATGCGGCGCCTTTTGAGATCCGCTCGGTACTGGATCGTCAATCTCTGATCGAATATATGTGCACGCGGAAGGTTGCGTAGGCTCATCGCACTCCCAGCCTCAGCGCATACCGCCTGCTAGTTATACTTACTCTTCACAATCACATTTTCTATTTGACACCAATCGCAACTGCGGCTGGATCGATCACGTCCCACCGAACTGCTAGCGACACCATTCACACGCCCACTGCGTTGCTTTATCGGTCGTTAGGCAAGACCGCCATCGTAGGATTAAATATTGCAGGATAAAAACAGTTATTGTGACAAGTTGCGTGCAAACACGCCAGGCACATTTACTCTGGCTTCGCCGTGTTGCGTTGGCGAGTTTAGCCGACAAAAATCGAGTCCGGATTAGACTACTTTGTGGTTAGAGTACAACAAGCCAGGGTTAGCCGACCTGTGGGTACCTCCCTTTTTTGTGGGCGCATAAGCTTCCCTGCGTCGCTTTCAAACTTTCACCTGATGGTTTATGGGGGTTCAACGTCCCAAAGCCACTCAGGATACGTGGGACGGCGTAGTGAAGGGCTCTAGAATTTCGCCTCCATCGAATTGCGACCGCCGCGGCCGGGATTGAACCCACGTCTTTCGGGCCGGCAACCGAACACCTTAACCACTGAGCCACCGCGGCGGCAGCTTTCACCCGAGTAAAAGTGGATTTCAAGGTACAATTTTTTGCTTAAAGAGACCAACCATAATTGAAACAGCCGCTCCCCATTCGTTCGTACCCAAGATTAAAAAGTGGCATTGTGTTTATGCCGGTCCGTTTCCCACCGACGAAGTGCTCCGAGCAGACGCGAGGTGACAGAGAAGGCGAGAAGTCTTTCCTGTTAACGTTCGCAGGCCAAAGCCACCGCTGCTCCGCGTCCGCAGGAAATCGATGCAGCTGCTCCTACATTGCCGGCTGGCCTTCGTTGCATACGAGTTCGTTGTGCCAAGTCAACGCTAAGCCAGCAAAGTGAAAGCATGGCGCGAGAGGAGGAGGAGGCTGAGACGGAAAATTGTCGGGATTTATTTGACCTTTTGGTGCACAACTTTCGCCCACGCGCAATCGCCACCGTACACTTGCTCACTGTGGCTTTGCAGCATTGCGATGCATTAAAACGGGTGCGCGCACTGACTGAAAAATTATCGGGAGAAATCTTCTACAGCGTTTCCATGGCGTACTAGACCCGCCTTTCTTTTCTTTTTTTTTTGACGGGGGGGGGGGGGGGGGTTCTCTTCACACTAACATTTCGGAAGATAGGCTCGTCACCATGCCCAGTCCCACTCGGCGATAGCTCTAACTTGTGTTCCACTTCTGCCACACCTACTTCAGTATTTTCTAGAGACCTCGTGGCAGCAACGACATAGGCTTTTTGCAGTGATAGTTCAGTGTTCGAATGTCGCTGTGAACGGCCTCAACCAAACGAAAAGTTGCAGATGCAAAACGGCGCCTTCAACCTCGGTGAGAACTCTTATCTCTGCACCGAGTTCATTCTGCCGTCAGACTGTGTCTGCCGAATGAGTACAAGGCGCGACCTGTGATCATGACAAGCACCGTGCATTACCCGGAGAGATGCGTGACGACAAAGCGGATCAACTGAAGTCGGCACTCTGAAAACACCAACGTTGAATTTTTCTAACGCCGAGAGCAAGCTTCATTATTTCCCATCTAATCGCAAAATCTGCAAAACCTTCCACCGATCGGCCATTTGGTAAAAACTGCTTGCTTAAAGCCGCAGGCGCTACCTCTCCCAGCATGAAAAAGGAACTCGAAATGATAAGCTTTTCACCCAATACGGTAGCGCAGAGAATTACTCAGGACTGAGTGCAAGATTGTGAACAATCAGTGTGTGCCCTGCGTACCCTGCAAGTAACGGCCAACGGACACGTGGAAAAGTGATCATATCCCTTTGTTCTCTCTCTTTTCTATCTCTCCCTTCGTTCCCCTTCCAACGTGTAGGGTAGCATACCGGACGCTGCCTAGTTAACCTCCCTGCCTCTCCGTCTTTCTCTCTCTCTGAGATAGGCCACGACAATGAAGACGCCTTAATGAACCAACGTCGGAACTTCGGAGCCTTTTCTCTCCCCATTGACGAAAGCACTGACATTACAGATAACGCCAATATCAAACAACGACCTAATCCTCATTAGGGGCGTAGACAAAATCTCAGTGACACAGAAACTGCTGGTCCCAATGAAAGGCTCCCTTACAAGAGCGGACATTTCGGTGTTTCATGGAGTTCTTGAACGCACCGGCTTGCAGTGTGTGCGTGTGCGTGCGCGTGCGTGCGTGTGCGTGTGTGGCAACCTACAGTGCTCCGTCAATGCTCCGAAACAGGAGCTGTCTTGTAGGACGTTGCGAAGTAAGCACGAAGGGCTCGGAGTCAATGAACAGTTTGTGGCGGTGCACTGCAGCCTACGCCAAGAAGCAACGTGCAGCAAGACAGAGTATGAAATCTGTCATGGTCATTGTGTTCGGCGCAGTGAACTTCATTCCTTGAAGAGCGCTCAACGACCGTCAGTTCACCTCCCTGTAATGGCTGCGGCTTAGCTCAGCTAACCCTGGTTATGCAAGCGAAAGCTTTGGTATCAGCTGTTTAAGCCTCGGTTTAGCTGTGGTCAGTAGCGAGACACTGTATGGGGAACTTGCGCTGAAGTTTGCGGTGTCGATTGCAGCGCCATAACACACTGCCTAGCGAGAACAGCAAGCAGTTCTGGGTAGTACTATTAGTACTTTTTCAAGCCGCCGCGGTGGCAGAGTGGTTACAGCGCTCGGCTGCTGGCCCAAAAGACGTGAGTTCGATCCCGGCCGCGGCAGTCGAATTTCGATGGAGGCGAAATTCTAGAGGCCCGTGTGCTGTGCGATGTCAGTGCACGTTAAAGAATCCCAGGTAATCGAAATTTTCGGAGCCCTTCACTACGGCGTCTCTCATAGCCTGAGTAGCTTTGGGACGTCAAACCCCCATAAACCATAAACCGGTACTTTTCCGCGCCACCTTCAGGCGCTTATTGGCGGGAGCCTCCGCGCTCTATCGAAGGCGCACGCGCCGTGCGTCAACTATGCGGGCTGCGCCGAGAGAAGCGCGGCAATGAATGCTGTCAGCCACACGCGGGTATCTAATCGCGCAGAACGTGTTCTCGCGTTTGCAGCGGCTGACAACAGCAGTTTTGAGTCGCCGGATGGAGCAATTGCAGTGCCACCTTGGCAGCGCAGGTTCCCCATAGGCAGTGCAGCTGCTGCGAGTCACGTGGTACGTAACGTGGTTGCTTACGCAGCTCCGCTCCTCCTGTTCAAGGTCATTCGTGCGGAGGCAGCTTTAAAAGGAGCCGTCCTGGCAAGGGATCGCGGTAAAGTGTCAGGCCATTCGCCCTCGATCGCTTCTTCACGTGCGGAAGCAGGACAGGGCTGCAATCAACTCGGGGGTCCACGGATGCGCCCAGGGAGGGTGTCCCGACGAAGCATGGTCATGGATACACCTTCAACAAACGATACCGTGGTCCACCAGAGGCGACACTAACCTTCGAAAATGTAACAAATCTGCTTAACAGCAACAACCTCCTTCACATCGATATCAATGAAAAGAAGATCGCCTTCGAGAAAACTAATCACAAATTATAAAAGGGATAAATAAAAAATACTTGCAATCTTTCTAAAGTTTTCATTTAACCCGCACGGTTAACGCCAACTAGAAAAACGCATTATTGAACTTGAAGAACCAATACATTCCGCACTTTTTCTACATGTTTCGATGCTGGGAAAAAGCACGAATAATAGCCATTTTTAAATCAGGTGACTGCCCAAGCCCTCCCAACCTCTCAAAGCTGCCCGAACACATCACAGCATGTAACCTTATGGCACACCTTGAACTCCTTCCACCCACCCTTGGAAAGCTATTCGAAAACTAAGAACCTCAGAAAACTGTTCGCCGCTAACGACTGAGCCGTATGGGAATTAAAAATGACATAGATCACATTCGACGCTTGCCAAATTTGCAAGAGAAAACGACAAGTTACCCTCTCAGACAACCTGAAAACTGGGTGGCGCCAACAGCACGCCTAAACTCCGGGTAAGAACGCTGGCAATACACACTCCCTTCTCTTCTGAACGTTTGCACGTCTGTAAATTTTGACCTTGAAAGCGTCATTTATTTGTAATAAACTTGTTTTTGCGGTTTCTGCTCAGTCCTCCTTCAGTGATCTTGCGATGCATTGCGTTATCTTTTGTTCATTTTTCTTTTTATTTTACATTATTTTGTCACATTCATGTAAGTCTACAAGCCGAAAGAGTCGTTGCTTGATTGCTGCAACTGCTGCTTTGTAAGATGGGGGCTGCGGCCTTGATAAGCTGTTTTGGTAGCTTTTTCTGCACCTGCTCTGTCCATGTACTCTTGAGGCAGGAATAAATTTATCATTAATATTATTGTAATCAACAAATATGAAACGTGAGCCCTCCAATAAGACCTAAATGCTGGCGTGAAACTTGGCTCATGATATTAAACTCAGCCAAGCGCAAAGTCCGAACAAAATCCCCCCCCCCCCCCTTGCACCTCCTGCCTTCTTTTATGTTTTTCTTATTCAGTATTTCACCTTATTTCCCTCACATTTATTTCTGGATTTTGCTATAATTTTTGCTTATTTTGTTCTTGCTTGTTTTTCGTTGTATTCCAAGAAATGTTAAACCCGTTGATCTGCCTCCTCTTATCAAATGCCTTCGGGTCCTTAAAGGGACCTTGAAGTGGTTTTGATGGTCATTTTCTAAAGAAAAAAATTGTACAGGTAACCCTTCGTTAGCTTTCGGGTCGAATTTAAAAACTCTGCGTGGGCCCTACAATTTGAAGTAATTCTTAAAAGTTGCGATTTGGTCGACACCTCGTCGCGCGTTCTCAGCCGCCCGTAGGCATGACGTGGACGGGATGGGGCGCGGTGGGGCCGTGAGGTCACCACCTGTTTTATTTATAGTACACCTGCACTGCCTTGCAGCACTACAGCCGGGGGGGGGGGGGGGGAGCAGAAAGGGGAAAGAGGAATTCACAAAGAGCACATAACCAGCCCCAATAGTAATCGCCGATAGATTCGGTGTTCACGAAGCTAGCTTGAGTACTTCAGCGGTGCGTTTGCTAACCTCGGTGAGCCCTCTGAGCGGCAATAAAAAAAAAATGAACGCATCTTCCGTTAGGCAACGGCAGGACATGCTGGAGGGGGGCGAAACCAAGTAGAGCGTTCACTGCCCTCTTCCAACGCAGATGCCTTGGAATGTCGCAGGAAAGCTGCACAGTTCAGCCGCCACACGCTTTCCCATCACCGACGTGGCCAATACGGCGTTTCAGCTCAGCAGCTTCGAGCCGTGGGCCTTCATGCTGCGCAGTGTCTCCGCCACTGAGCTAGTGTCGTGGAAGAAGCACACGTGCTGAGCTGTGGTCGTGACAATAAAGAACGAAATGAGGCACGCCACAGCAACTGGGGGCGGGGGGGGGGGGGGGGGGGGGGGCAGCAACAAAGACGAGGAAAGACTGGGCCCCGAAACCAGTGCATCCTGGGGACGCCGGAATCGCTGGAGCAGAATCCGCGCAACGGCGGCGAAATGCGCGCTTGGGTGCAAACCCGCGCATATTTGTCAGGCGAAAAGAGATAGCGCCACTGGCCCGCGCGAGGAGAGCATTGTTTCGCCGGCTGCCGGCCATTAATTAAACCATTAGGGTGGTGTGGACTGGAGCACATCGCCGCAGACCGCGCGACGCAGCGGCCCGAAAGACGCCGGATCGAGGCGCCCGTTCCAAACAAAGGGGAAAGGGAACGCTGTAATTGAATAACTGCTGCTGCCATTGGCACAGACACATCTCGCGGTGGCCCCCTCGCTTTCCGGGCATCACGCAGACCGACGCTACGAGGCGGCGACAGACCTCGATTCACGCCTCGCTAATTCTTAGTCCGAGGGAAACTAACGCAGCAGTGAGTCTTCGTGAGCATTCGACCTACCTCGACGCATGCTGCGCACTGAGAAATGAACCAAGGACGAGCCTCCGAACGCCGATTCCACAAAGGTCCGAGTGGCCCGCTCGGTTCGAATACCTGTCGCGAGCTAGCCTCAAACTCGACTAAGACGTACGCCATGTCCAACGAGAAATCGTAGGACACCACCCGCAACGCTCCACGACGAACGGTTGCGTCATGATTTTAACAGGGAAAAAAATGGTTTTCGAGGAAGAGACGAAATTTTCTTCTACCAAGTTTCTCTCGAAGCTCTATAGCTTTCCTTTGTAGCCGTATGGCTGCGCTTGGGTGGATGCCAAAGAGTAATTACTCGCTTATTTACAAATTCTCTCCACCTTGCTTGATTCCCCTAAGCATTTGACCGACCACGCACTAACGCATGCCGCCAGCTTTTCTCCCAGTGGGGCTAGTAAGGCTTTCATCTAAATGATAATCTCTATACGCCGCCCACACGTGCCAAACCTCGCACTGCACAATTTAAAGTTCTATTCAATGATCAAACTTGCTAGTTTCAATAGAGCTGTTAACAATGGGCCACGGTCCGCGGCGTCCTGTATTACTGCGCTAGCCAGTCACAAATGCAAAGGAAATCAGCTTTTTAATATCTGAATTTATTAAACAAGCCAGGTATCAACATTCTAGGGTATCGATGTTTTTTTTTTCATGAGTTAGCTTCACAATTTAGGCAACAAGAAAAGTTTTAACAACGGACTACTTTTTGCCGTGGAGGAATACTGTGCAGCGGTCCTGAATGTGGGCAGAACTTCACTGCAGGCATAGGAGCGTGGTTATATGCGGATGAAGGACGCTGACACCGTTGAACAAAGTCGCCAACGTGATACCAAGAAAACTGTGCACTGAGCAATGCAATGAAAACAGATTTCTTCCTACCGTTTGAAAACATTCTTTATTTTTTCATGCAGGACGTCCAGCTTTAGGCATCTCCTGCAGTTCTCCATCATGGGAGGTTACCATTCTCCTTCCGAGCGTCTCATGCCATCACCAAATGTGCGCCAATTTTCGCTTAGTCTTGACGCAGATAAAACCGGTTGCAAATACAAAGAGCACTTGAAATATTGAAACGAAAATTAAAAGGTAAACGTACTTTCCCAAAACTCAGCGATGGACAGAAACAGAACTTGTACCCAAATATTTTACTCATCATTTATTTAGTATTTTGAAATACAGTAGACCATTATGGTCCTAAAAGGAGGGGGTAGTCAATCATTTAACAAGAAATGGGAAGGATATACAGATAATAACAGCAGAAAGAGATAAAAAAACCATGCAAAGAAACAAAGAAAGGCATCTTCGTACAAAACTAAACATTCATGAAAAAGGCAGGGACATTCGAATGCTGGTGCAATGCTACTTGACTGAAAAATGTGGGAAGGTAAGGCATTCCGTTTGGATACAGTCGTGGAGAACAAGCTATTTTTACATGTGTTTTTGCGGGAGAAAATTGGTGCCAGTGAGTGCAATGAGCGTTGACGCATTTAGGCAACTTCATTTCTATTTTTCCTTGTAGGCATTGATCAAACAAGATGAGTCGACTAACTTTCCATCGGGATTCTAAAGTGTGTACCATGTGTTGTTTCATTAGCATAGTCGGTGGATCAACTCTTTTATACTTGCCAAAAAGAAACCGCACAGCTTTCATTTGCACAGTCTCGAGTTGCCGGATATCTTTTTTTTATTATGCACGTGCCGTACTACCGCCGCGTATTCAAGTTTAGCTCTTACTAAGTTGTTATATGCCAGATGTTTAGTAGTTGCAGGAGTGGTCCTAAGTTTCTTCTTCAGGAACCACAGTTTCCTAAGCGCAGCAGCCGAAGTTTCTGATAGTGTTTCGACCAGGTTAATTCATTGGAAAGCGTAAGGCCAAGGTATTTATATGACTCCACCTCTGAAATAATATCGTTTTGAAACTGGTATGCTAAAGTACACAGGAATTTCTTCCTTGTTAGTATTAAAAGAATTCTTCTAATGTTCAATTACATACCCCAATTTGTACATTAGTGGGAAATAGCCTGTAAGGTTTATGGGGGTTTAACGTTTCAAAGCGTCTCAGGCTATGAGGGACGCCGCAGTGGAAAGCTCCGAATAATTTCGACCACCCAGGGAACAGTAGCATGCACTGACATCGCACAGTACACGGGCCTCTAGAATTTAGCCTCCGTCGAAATGCGACCGCCGGGGCCGGGATCGAACCAGCGTCTTCCAGGTCAGGGTCAGCAGCCGAGCGCCGTAACCACTGAGCAACCACGGCGGCCTGTAAGGTGTCCTGTAATATTTCTTAATCTTTTGTGCACGTAACTTCTTTAAACACAAAACAATCATCGGCAAATAATCAGGCAGACACTTCCCTAGGAATAACACGTAACAAGTCCGTGATAAAAATAAAAAGTAGAGCGACCCAAAGACGCTTCCCTGGGGCACACCAACAGAATTAGAAGAACAGTTTCTAATGGTGACATAATGTTGTCTATCGTACAGATAGGCTTTGATCCAGTGAACAATAAATACTGGGAGGGAGACCAACAAGTTGCGAAATCCTGCCAAAGGCTCTGGAGAAGTATAAGAACATGTCATCTGCTTGCCCGTCCAATGCACATCCAAGTTCAAGCACAGTCGATAGCAGTTGCCTAGCAGTTGATAAGCCTTTTCGAAAACCGTGTTGGAATTCTGATAGTACCTGGTTGCCTTCTATACACTGTTGAATATATGATGCTATAACATGTTCCAAAATTTACAGCCTGTGTTTGTGATCGAGATTGGTCGATAGTTAGCGGCAGATAAAGGTTCACTTTTTTTATAAACTGGGACAAAACGTTGCTTTGCGCCACTCTGCTGCTATTTCACCTGAAGCTAGTGATCACTGGAAAAGGTTAGTCATAAATGTAGATATCCGTTGGACGTAACACTTTAGGAAAGCATTTGGTATTCCATCCTGGCCGGGTTATTTGCTACCGTCAAGTTTAAAAACCACGGATGCGACTCCTTCACGAGTGACCGCTATGTCATGTGATTCTGTAGTTTGACCACTGGTGCTCGTATTGTTCACGTTTTTAAAAAAATGCACTGAAAATACGTGTTAGAGCGTCCCGTTATCTCACAAGCGTCTGTGGTTGCAGCTTCGGCAATAATTATTTTCCCGATGTCATGATTTGTCTTATTTGAAATAGCGCCAAAACTTTTGAGCGTCGCTGCTAATAAATTTATTAAGACTCTGGGAGAAATCACTATCTTTTGATTGGCTTATTTTATGAGAAGACAATTTATCATACCCTAATGCCATCGGGCTCCAGCTAATGAGGCAGGGGTAAAACAAGGGGTGCAATTATTCATACAAGGCATAGCTGTGTTCACCTTGATGCTTGCATGACAAGAAAGTTGTCGAACGCTGTCAGCTGCCCAACACGTTCCGCAAGCAGATATCTAGACGCTCTTCTCGCCACAGTTTAGACACAAAAAGGGCGTATCTCCTTTCAGGGACTGAGCTACCCCGTGGAGTGAGAGGTCAACCTGCGGTATACGTTTAGCACCGCGCATTGTTGCCAAATACAAAGCACGAAAACAAGCTGAAGCGAGACGACCCCTCCCATGCTCCTTCGCGGCCCCAACCACAGCTACGCCCTTCCGCATCGCTTCGGTGGTAACAGCCCATTGAATGGCGTCACATTTCAGCTAGGAGTCAGCGGCAGCAGCCCTGACTGATCTGAGAGCTTTTTAAATGTGTGCTAGCAAGAAGGGCATTACAGGAGCGGGAAACTCCCTAACTTGGCCTTCACGGCCTGGCTGGTTCATCAAAGCACTGTGCTCACTGAAGGCGCCCCTTGATACCCCTTTCGACAGCAGCAATGCAGATGGCGAGTGCAACGCAGCCACGTTTGGTGAAGCGGGGCAGCCAGCACAATAATATGCAGTGAGAAAAGGACAGCTGATATCACGCCATGCCGTGCATGCTTGCGCAGCGAAAGGACGGTGACTGCTGCAGAGGCACTTGCACTTGTGCCGTTGCGAATCACGCCCCCCCCCCCCCCTCATCACGTTAATTGGAGTCGGCCATTTTGCCCGACTTTGCTTCTTTTTTTATGGTATCACTGTCGATTCCCCCATTTCCCTGATGAACCAGAATTATCTCCCTGACAATTCCAGGTTTTCCACGTCGCTAGACGCACCCTGCAAGAGCGCGTTCACAGCACAGCCGCCGAACGCACGCGCACACCAAACCGGTAAGCAGCGTCATAACGTGTCTGCTCGCCCAAAAACCGATGCTGTGGCGCAATACACCGTGAATTCCGGTGAAATACACCCGGAGGAAAACAGAAAAAGCGCGGGACAAATGGTTCGCTGAATGGAGCGAGCCATGCGGACAAAGCAAATCAGGCGCGAGCCCATCTTCCAGATCGCAGACCCCGCGGGAGGGGAAGCTTACGGGTGAGGGAGTGGAAACACAAAAGACGGTTTTGTGCGCGTACCGCCTCACCCTGTCCCCAAATCTGTATTTCAGTGGCACTGACACTCGCTCACTGCGCAAACATTTACATCCACAACTGCACTGTCAAGGATTTTCTTTTCCTTTTTTTACACAAGAGGCATAAAGCAAATGTGGGCTACAATACAACTAAAGGCACAGTTCTGCTCTAACTGTCAGAACGAAACAAACACGCTCGCGTGTCACAAAACTAAGTCTGCGGCGTTCGCCATCCAGAATGACCTAACCGCGGGTAGCCAAAGACTGCCACTCTCATACCACAGTGCCACCATCAAGATGCGTGACTTGACGTTTTCTCTAGGTTAAACTCGTGGCAGAAACCGAGACGGCCTCGCGGCATGAAAATTGTTCACAGAAGCACTCGATTTCAGCATTAGTATAACGCTACTGGTTTATTTACACGGGAGGTTGTGGCCAAGTGCTACACCAGGGTGGCCAAATCCTGCTCTGGCGTTGTCGGTTCTGGCGGCAAAGGCATCCTAGGCCTGGCTAGGCAATCCCAATTCCACCGACACGCGGAGATCATGCGTACACTGTGAAACGAGAAAAACATTTCATATTGTTTTGCTTACATGTCTTTAAATGCACCCCCCCCCCCCCCCCCCCCGCCGGGCATCACCCCCACGAGCGCGTAACACGATGTTATAAAAATATACCGCCTTCGAAATGTCTGTTCGTAATTTCAGAATCAGTTCTAAGATGAACTGGGTTGTAATTCACGAAGGGACGACATCATAGGTGCACTGTGCAACCAGAAAACTGCTTTGAAAAGTCTTGCTTGCATGTATTCTTAAGGGCGATAAGCCTATTCAACCCCATGTTTTAGCCCAGTGCGACTGCATCCTGCTTATGCATAGATTAGTGCTGGTCTCTAAGGTATCTGCTAAGGTGATCGCTAATGGGGTCAGGACCACCATAAACTGCAATCATTACCCAAATGACAAGGCAGCCGTTCTTAAAGGATACTCGGCAATAGACCACATTTATACTGCCAATCAGGTGATAGAGAAATGCGCAGAACATAACCAACCGCTATATATATATATATATATATATATAAATATAGCTTTCATTGATTACGAGAAAGCGTTCGACTCAGTGCAATCCTGAGCAGTCATACAGGCATTGCGTAATCAGGGGGTAGAAGAGCCTTCTGTCAAAATACTGGAAGATATACATAGCAACTGCACAGCTACCATAGTCCTCCATAAAGTCAGCAATAAAATTCCAATAAGGAAGGGCGTCCGGCAAGGAGACGCGATCTCGCCAATGCTGTTCACCGCCTGTTTACAGGAGGTATTCCGATGCCTGAATTGGGAACAGTTGGGGATAAGCGTTAATGGACAATACCTAAACAATCTGCGATTCGCTGACGACACTGCCTTGCTGAGTCACTTAGGAGATGAACTGAAAAGCATGAGACAGTCACAGCAGAACAGTAGTTCTTGAAATTAACATGCAGAAAACCAAAGTAGCGTCTCAAAAGGGAACAGCAGTTCACAAATGGTAGCGAGGTATTGAAAGTGGTAGGGGAACGTGTCTACTTAGGGCAGGTAGTAGCCGCTGATCCGGATCATGAGAGGTAAACAGCGACAAGAAAAAGAATGGGGTGGAGCGCACTTAAAGGGGCTCTAATAAAGTTGCGGCATGCCTGGGATATTGAAGCACGCTGCTTCCCGAATAGTGTCCATCAAGAATTTTTTTTTTAAATGCGCTTTGTAGAAGCTGAGTTACCTGTAGTTAAATTTTGAATTTCAGCGTCTTCGCGCCTTTCCCTCTCCTCCCGTCACTTTTTGCATGCTGGAAGGTAGGCTCTCCTTCGCCGACCCCCCTCTGGGAGCGGAGCTTGCCGACCCGCCGGAGCTAAGCGGCTTATTGGCCGCGGCCACGGTAGCTGCCTGACGTCTGCAAGAATCTAACCAATGGCCACCTCTCGCCTTGTCTACGCAGATGCGGGGGACGGAGGAGGGTGCGAGCATGAATAAGTCGCCGGGAAGGGCTCGCCAACTTTGACGCGTGATTGTGGGTTGTCTGTTGCGTGTAGAAGAGTATTATTTGGCTCTGGTTTCCATGGCAACACAGTGCAGTGATCAAGTCAGTTAATGTGCTCTCCTCGGAAGGCGTTTCAGAGCCCCTTTAACAGGCTCTCTCAGATCATAAATAGCAATTTACCAGTAGTCGTTTTTAGCATGCCGGAGACGTTTACCGGACGCCGGCTGCACACGCACAGTGGACCCGGCTGGCCGCACCCATGTCACTGCGCGTGCGCAGGAGGTGTCCGGTAAACCGGTGGTACGTCTCCGGCATGCTAAAAACGTCTAATATCACACGAGAGGAAAGTATATAACAGCTGTATCTCACCGGTGCTCACCCTTGGGGCGGAAGCGTGGAGGCTAACTAAAAGGGTCTAAAGTAAAAAGGCAACAAAAATTCCTCAAAGCATTAAATTGCTACTCCATAATTCGTTGCTCTTTTCCACGCTGAGTTCCTGTTTCCTAATTTGGGGCAGTACTCGAAAACTAACATCAACATTCTTTTTTTTATGTTATAGAAAAAAAAATAAGTATTACTACCAATAACACCCACACAAAACCAACCTTCGATCAATACTACCTGCCACTGCCTTGCACGAATATCTATATTCACTTCACGCTACCGCAACAGCATATCGAAAAATGACGCATATCTCAGACCTTGCCTCATTAACATAACAAATCAATGTATACAAGCCGCGTAACACTGACCGCTGGGTATCAACTGGCACCCGAAATAATTACAGACGATAAAATTTGTTAAAATACTCTATACCAACGACTCTTAACTAGGAATGTATCTCCTTATTGTGAAGGCAGATTGTACAGCTTATCTTTTTTACCTTTTTCTGCCATTTTTTCTCCCGATTTTTCTCAACATTTTGTATTCTTCCCAGAGATATGTTCATCACTGGTGTTTCTGCCGAGGGTCACTCAGAAGGGTGTAGGTCTCGTCATGCCTCCCGAAGGCTTTTTGCCTGCTTCCGCAGCATCGTATATTTACTATTGTGGCGTTGAAATAAATTTGATTTCAACTGAAGGGTTCAACTTAAGGGCAACGCAGCGAGCTAAAGAAAGTAAAATGATAGGTGTAACGAAAAGAGACAGGAAGCGGGCGGAGTGGGTGAGGGAACAAACGCGGGTTAATGACATCCTAGTCGAAATCAAGAGGAACAAATGTGCTTGGGCGGGGCATTTAATGCGAAGGCAAGGTAACCGCTAGTCTTTAAGGGTAAAGGAGTGGATTCCAAGAGAAGGGAAGCGCAGCAGGAGGCAGCAGAAGGGTAGGTGGGCGGGTGAGATTAAGAAGTTTGCGGGCATACGGTGGCCCCTCTGGTAAAGGACAGGGTTAATTGGAGAGACATGGGGGAGGGGGGGGGGGGGGGGGGCATTTGGCCTGCAGTGGGCGTAGTCAGGCTGGATAGCCCTATTACGCACTCCGCTTCGTGGAGAAAGCCCCAAAGGGTTGTGGGTCAATTTGCATAACCATGCGACATTCACTGCGCTCCCCTTACGTGTAACGTTTAAACGATAGGCTCAACAAAAAACGGGCATGGCCAGGACATGCGTGCGGAGAACAGGCAAACGCAAGAAAAGGAAAGCCGAGCAGGGTGCACAGGACCGGGATAATAGGAGGGGCTGCTGCCCTGCAGCGGATGATGACCGCAAATAGGCTTCCAGGGCAAGAGACGTCAGGCACCTGCACAATGGCGCCGGCTTCCGTGCCACGGACGACAGGAGTGCCCGGTAGGTGCAGCAAGAATGGACTCAAGCACCCGCCCCTCGTTCCAAGTCTTCCGCCGACGTGAACCGACAACAGATGGCGAACCCCTGGTGTGACCGAGCCTGCATTCTTGCAATCCACGCATGGAAAGATATCGACAGAGTGCGAAGCTTCATGCAACTGGCCACAGACACGGTGTAAAAAGTTCCTCTACGAGTTTTTCAGCAAAAAAAAAAATCTATTTTTCTCTTCTTGGACAGGTTCGGGCGTCACCTGAGCGGACAGATGAGGAGCACCAACCGCAGTTGCAGTTAACGTCGCTTAATTCGCCGATGAGCCCACGAGACGCCACACCATTTCGCACCGAGACCGTGGAAGCGAAAGCGCACGGTCCACTTGAGAGACACTCTCCGCAGAGGAAGGAGGGAGACGTATCCAACGGTCGCAGCGGAGCAAATCTGGCCGCCGGCGGAAAAGACGACCAGGAAACAAATGGGCAGCGAAGCGGCGAAAAAGAGCGGCAGCCACCCAGCGCGCCCTTCGCCAGAGCCCCGTAATCAAATCGAGCGAGCCATCGGCGGGATTCCCTCATCCATAAAACACAAAAGGCGGCACCCCTCGGCCACTGGCGCCCAAAGAGAAGGAGGCAGACCGGTGAAGAAAGGAAAAGAAGGAAAAAGGCGCCGCGCAGAAAGAGCTCCATAACGACGCCCACTCAAGTGCCTTTTTATTACCGGGCCAAAACCACCGCGGGGCCCACATCATAATCATAAAAACGGGACGGGGGAGCAGAGAAAAGAGAAAGAGCGCGGAGGGAGCATCGCGCAGATTCTCAACGGGAAAAACTAACAGCGTTTTAATTCGCGCCGAGCTCTTTTCCCTCGCGAGAAGTGCCTCTTTTTTTTTCTCCTCCTCCTGGGGCAACCGCTTTCCCCTCGCTTTTCCCTCCCTCCAGCTGCCGCAGTTGACGAAACGGTGGCGTCCGTGCTTTGTCGGAAGCCGCCGTAACATTATTCTGCTTGTCCCGCAAAGCTGGGCGCGTTGAAAAACCCGACGGGCGACAACAGCTGCCCGAAAAGGAAGCCGAGACACAAACAAGCTCCTCCGTAGTTTCGGGACCTGCGGGGGTGGCGATGCCGGAGGTGGTGAAGAAAGGATGCCATATGTCGCCTACCCCACACCCCCCCTCGTCTCTGTCCCCCGGATACTCTCCGCGATGCCCCCCTTTTGTGGCGTCCGACAAAGTCACCAAGTCGGCCGGGCACCCGCAGACTCGGTGAAAGGGCCGCACAATGCGCGAATATTCAAAGAGGGCTCCGCGCCGCACAAAAGAGGAGCGCGGGGTCGGAAGGCGCCCGTCCAGCCGAAATGTGCAGCACTGTTTCCCAAGGTGAGGGACGACGGCTGCAGGGGGGGTCGCTTCTTTCAGAGAGAAACCCCAGGGTCCGTGACGCAATTAGTATTTAACCGAGAGATCAACCTACAGGTGGCGTCAGTTTACGTATGTGCCTCTGAAAAGAGAAATGGTCGAGCCGGGATTCGAGCCGGGATTCGAGCCGCTGCCCCTCGACCAGCGAGGAACGTTCGCTCGACTTGGCTGAAGGAAGGCAAATAAAAAATAAAATAAAGAACAGTGCCCGTGTCTGCGAAGGGTTACGCGAAGAGGACCCCCAGGCCGCTGAACTATCGCGTCACACCATTAAGAGACTCTGAAGGGAGGGAGGGGGGGGGGGGGGGGGGGCTCTTAATAAAGTTGCGATATGTCAAAGGACGCCGCTTCACTAATATCCTCCAGTAAGTATTGTTTAATGAGTTCGTTAGAAGCTGAGTTATTTGTAGTCAAAACTGAATTTCAGCATCTTCGCGCATTTCCCGCTTCTCTAGCCACTTTTTGCGCTCTGAAAGGTAGGCGCTACTCCGCAGGCCTAACCACCCACTCGACCCCACCACTCGCCACCGACGCGCGCAAGAATACCCCGGTGGGGGGAACTTCTCGACCGACCGGAGCGGCTGACTGGCCGCGGCCATGGTAGCTGCGTGACGTCTGGGGGGGGGGGGGGGGGGGGGGGGGGGGGGGGGAGGAAAACGAATTTCAAAGGGCTCGCGCGAGTGTGGGTTCTCTGCTGTGCGTTGGCTCAGGCGTTCAGGAAAACGTAGAGATTGAGTGAGCACCCTCCTAAAAAGCTGTTTCAGGGCCTCTTTAAGACAGAACTTGGGTCCTCGGAATTTTCTAAGAATTTACTTTTAGCGACAGGCTTGCTCCCTCACCCAAAAGCAAGCGAAATCCATGTCCTGTAGAATAATGAGCGAAAACTCCATTGGGTCACAATTTATTTTTGCAATGATTCTCGGTTGCTGACTTTGCCTGCTTCAAAAACTTCTCTGTGTAAGCTTGCTCAAAGCAGGTGCCACTCTGGTGTCCTTTCACCATCAGCAGACTTTCTAGAGTTTTCTCAGAGACAGATGAGCGAAACTCCGTTGGAGTTTTGTTGACACAACTGAATATTCTCTCATTCAAAGTTACTGGGGGGAATGCCCAGCATAACCATCGAAATTCTGTGCAATCTGGGCGATCCGTCGACATCTCGAACGCTTCCCAATTGCGACCACTGTATGTCGCACCTTGGCTCATTCAGTATGTCCGCTGGAATCTGGTAAGCTTGTAAGTTGGCAAATTCCACTTCGAGTGCATTAATTGTTTCCTCTCTTGTTTCACCAATCTGCTCGGGCAGAATAGCAGGAAACGCCATAATAAAATGAGGGTACATTGCTGAATGAAGCAGTTTCTCGCGCCTGCACTTGGGCAACTTCAGCCACCTTCAGGTTGACGTCTTCGAGCGGGAACTTGTGGCGAATATAATCGAATGCTGCAGTGAAGTAGAGACGTACAGCCGAGAAGAACTGCTCTTTCTCATTTGAGCTCAGCG
The DNA here is from genome assembly GCF_052857255.1 of Amblyomma americanum. NCBI lineage: Eukaryota > Metazoa > Arthropoda > Arachnida > Ixodida > Ixodidae > Amblyomma > Amblyomma americanum. The sequence goes on along the minus strand of NC_135497.1, from coordinate 489,207,064 downwards.
TCTCAACTACAGAGTAGGTTGTGATGCCAATGACTGTCTTTATCATCTTTCTGATTCTCTAAAACTCCATAGGCAACTTCAGGCAATGGATGGCATCCCTTGAGAACACCTGGCCGCACAAATCGAGTCAAGAGATCCTCGAGAAGGCGGTTCAAGAGGCCCCTGAGCACATTAATCTGAGGAGTCTATGACTGAAGAAGGCAGTTTGTCTTCTCAAACTTCTCAAAAAGAGGTATATTTTGGAGAAAAAGACAGCATGCCCTGCTTAGCTCCGATGACCAAAAAAAAAAAACGCGCTCTTCACGGGTCACGTGGCTGGCTTTTCCAGATTCCTCGCTATGAAGTTTCAGTTTCTTTGCTAGTGGTGCAGAATGAACTTTTATTTTTAGCGAAGGTCTATCGCAGTCGGCGCTATTTTTTCCAACACCTGCAGCAGCCCTTCGAAGGTGTACAGCAGTCTTTGGGGCCGGTGCAGGGTTCTTGGCGATTTGCAGAGAAGACTTGGGAATCTGGTACGACTCCAAAAACAAGCTCGGCATGTTACCCGTTTTTGTTTCATCCAAAAAAAAAAAAGCTAGGAAGTGGTTTCCACTGGTCTAGCAGCCTCTTCAAACACTTCCCCAAAGACAGCCAACGTGTCGGCGAATGCTTCAACACCTTCCTGATGTCGACGTCATGCAATCTTTGAAACTCTTTCAGCCGATCTTTCCGCTTTGAGCTTTTCTCTAAGTGAAAAAAAAAAGTCAAACAAGGCCTCATCAACCTTTACAGGAAGACATGCAGCTCCTTTTTGGGCGGCCAAGTTGATGAGGTGGCATGGCCAACCAACCCCGAACAAAGCTGGTTGGGCCTCTCTCAATACAGTCGAAACGCTCTTTTCCTTGCCAATCATGACATGGGCATTGTCCGAAGACAATGCCAACAGGTTTTCAAGAGGCAAACTTCGGGACTTCATTTCGTCCAGAATCAGATTTCCAATCCTATGACCCGTCGCTTCCCCTTGGATTGTCCCGAGGCAAAGGAGGCGGCTTTCAACTCTACTGGTCTCTTCAACGAAGTATGTCACAAGAATAGGGCAAACCTCCGTATCCCTATTGATACTTGCGTCCACAGCAATCGAAGATACCTGCTCTTTTAGGGCATCCAGCAAAGGAGCCTCTGCGTTCGCGGCCATTTCACGAACAACTGCCGTCGTGTTCGTTCGTCCACAGGCGTAGCGTTTGGCTTCTTCGCACTTGGGGAACATTTTCCGGAAAAAGTGGTCCAGCGTGATCACTTACACTTTGTGGGATGTTGTGTTCAACTAAAAACGCCGTGAAATGGCATTCTGCACGAATCACACCGAGGTCGCTGTCACTGCGTACGAAACTTGTCAGTCTTGGCTGGCTGTCCGCAGCTCGCACGTGTCCTAGGTGCTTTTTCGAAGCGATGTGGACCTTGATGCCCGACTTGCCACCATGTGAAATGCTAACATCACAGGCACACGCGGTGCAAAATCCGAACTTCTCTCCTTTCTTACACGGCACGAAGCATGGACATTCCGACGTGTACGACTTCAAAAATACTTAAAAGTACTGTCGCGGCTTTGAGCCCGCCACTGCACCGCGAAACCGCTACTGCTAAAACACCAGAGTCGGATGCGGCCGCAGGTCACACAGAAACAGAGGCCAACACCCAAGTCGTCCAAACACGTAAACAAAGGTTTTCGGAGGCAGCATGGAGGCCTGACCAGCCTGACTACAGCCAATAGGCAGTGTCCCCCCGAGTAGACGACAGAAGTCACTACAACGTTCGCAGATGCTGATGATGATATCACAAAAGAATGTGTTGCCCTCTCGTGGCGGCGAAAGGTACCATAATAGTGTTAATAGATGTCCGCACTTTTTTTTCTAAAATAAAACATTCTTCGTAAAATTTCACGCAAGATTCGTAAAATCATAAGACTGGTCAAAATTCGTACATTTTACGGAAAATTCGGAAGAGTTGGCAGGTATGGTTTACGGGGTGCGCATTCGTTGAAAAAATAAATATATACTTCTGCGCGGTCAGGTAAAGCAGGCCAATAAAAAGCACCAAGACAGATGCATGCTCCCTCCGCTACACAGATATGACCAGACCGGCTAGCGAGGCAAGGCAGAAATTAAAGTTCTATCGCCAATTCGCATCCCGCAAACTTTTCTCTATGGCAGTACTATCCGCGGCAAAAGATGCAAGAACTGCCGATGAGAGCCGCACACCCAAACAATCTAAAAACTCTATGTGGGTTAATATGCTACTGCGTGTTTTTTTTTTAAGCTTTACCACCATTTTCTTCTTTATTTTTCAGATTGCTTGATTCCTGCACCATGCCTCCATGTAAAAACGGCTTCCGATAACAGCCCGGTCAGGGACTCAGGATAAGACATGTATCAGGCTATTAAATAAAAATCTAAGAGTGGAATTACAGGGTGACCAGAATTTTGATTTACATATATTTTTTAATTAAGCGCTGAGAGGTACGTGCAATCCACCCCTGCACACAAATACGTGACAAGGGGGACATACAGTGAGATAACTGTCATCGTCAGGCACCTAATTGACTAAAATCGATTAATGATCTTTTAGCGCGCCAGCACTAGAGCCCGGACTTGGCCGACGTTTGTCCGGTCCCTATCAACCTTAAAAGAGGTGGGTGCGGGCCCGCCTGGGTCGCAGGCGGGCCACCTAGGTCACGTGACCGTGTGACGTCATCACAAACAGCCCACCGTGGCAGCTGCCAGTTCAATTAACGATCAGTCGCGAGAGGTTGCTCTGGATCAACCACCCATGACGTCATGAGCAATTCCTCCCGAAGGTGCGGGGAGCCCATAGGCCACAAAACCACGCTGCTTCTTGGGGGAATAAAGGTGAACCTGCTGTATGTGCTGCCTTACCAAGGATACCGAGGCTGGCAGGTTTAATACACTGCACCCATGCTACTGTCGACGCGCTCCTTGCAGCGACTTGCCGCCCGCTGCACCGCAGTGCTTGCTAGGCCTAACTTGCTTCGCATATATAAAACCGGTTTTTCGGAACTAGCCACTGTGTTATCACAACGTGCCACTTATGAACACTCGGGTGCACTTGGCTTCTGAGTACAACACACTGAAAGCCAACCTCAAACACACCCTCGTTTCACAGCCTCTGCGCGCGAAAAGCCATCGAAAAGAGGAGCACCACTTGGAAGGGCGCGACGCGCAGTTCGGTGCTATATCGAACGGCCGGCGAAACTTGGAGCTCGATATGCTGCACGACTTCCTTGTACTCGAGGAAATAAATGGGCGTGTTGAGTACAGCCAATAATCGAAATATACGGGGGGTGTATTCCAGTGGCGAAGAATCTTAGTAATATCCGATTTACTGATTTACAACTTGATGTGAGGTCAAGGATCCAGATAAATTAGGGCTGGTGGCGTCCTAACAGCAGCTTCACCGCATTTTCACAGCGGAACCCGAGTTGGTCGCGACCGAGGCGTTCATCATTTCGTCCAGATGCTGTAGAAGTGGCCTTCAGTTCAGCAGCCACGCTTCCGGACCTTCGCGGTGGAAAAATCGTCACCGTGTCCACATGCATCCACATCTTTGAAGACAGCCTCAGTGCGGACGCCGCGCTTGATACTTTGGGGAAAAGGGAACCAACGGGGGCAGTGAACGCGCAAATAAAACGGGCAGGCGTGGCAGGGCAGCGCAAAAACGACGCGAGTGGACCGGCCCACTCGGAAGGTAAAAGCTACGCTGTTCTACGGTGAGAAGAAAACTGCTTTGTGCAACAATCTCGGAAATAAAAAAAAAAAACTGCCCCGATTTCTACACTCTGCGAATGCCTCTGAAAGTGAATGCTGCACTACGGGGCCTGACCCTATTTCACATGGTAGTGCATGGCACAGAGGAAAAAAGGGCTGCTTCCGAGCAGCTATCGCAAAATGCTTAAGGGTGGACTGGATTCTGTGGCTAGGAGGAGCGGGCTCACAACACAGCCGCCCTTTCGTCCGCCCCGGGGGGTGGAACCCCAAGGCTCCACACTGTTTTAACGCTCGTAGGCTAAACCTGTGCTATGGTAAGACCGTATTTTTGTCTCAAAAATTACGCCGACTGAGTCCAGGACCGGGTCACAACAGTTTCGGGTCGAGTTCAGTTCTGGTTCGACGACCTGCATGAAACGCTTTCGCAGTTGTTGGGGGCGAAATCTGCTGACTGCTGCGGTGTGCTGGATTCGCAGTAGCTTTCCCGTTCATCACCGAAAATGGATATATAAACGCCTTACATTCAATTTGCAAAACCGACTTACACAGCGAAAAGAAACTTAATCAGGCGTATGGTAAGCACACCCGTTCAAACGGAATTCTGACTGGCAGCAGTTTGAGGCCGGCCCGTGTGTCCGCACCTGTCATGCCACAAACACAACTGACGGGAATACACATTCGCAGAGAGGCTGCATTCAGTAGTATGGCCGGAAGTGAGCTGTTTCTTTTGCCTTAACGCGACACCTAAACGCCATCGTCGCTCCGTTTGAGAGGCCGACGGAGGGTGTCATGATCGGCATGACATACTCGATATGAACAGTTACTGCCTTCGTTGCAGGGTAGGATGACAGCGTGTCCACTTTCACGTAGAAACAGGCAGACAAATAAACAGGGGCGAAAACAAACAACAGTGCCACACGCGCGCACGTATCCACACTCACGGCTGCAGCGGCACGCCTTCTGTACGGCCGCCTCACCTCGGAGGCCGTGTCCTCATCGAGTTGCGCTCTCTGCCGCCGCTAGAGGCACACCTGGCTTCGCGCCATCGAGCGCTCGTTCGCGAGAGGCAAGGTACCGAAGGCCCAGGCGCATTTAAAGACATCAAAAAATATTTGCTGGCTGGTAAAGGAGTGCAGACACCAAGTTCAGCGCCGTGTCTGTGTACTCGTCTCGTCTTCTTCGCTGCAGCGATAACGACACACCGACATGCTTCCACCTTGTCAGACCCCTTTCCAGATCCCTCTTATACCTATTGTAATTCCACAGTGCCCTATTTTTCATGACTGCTGCATTCCTACCAGCTTTGCTCGTTACATATTTTTCATGCTCTGTCAGATACTCAGCACCGTTATTCATCCTCACCCCAAGATACTTGTACTCATCCACTACTTCTGGCGTGAACTCCTGGTATTCTATGCTCGCCGAGTTCATCGTTAAATATCACGACTGCAGATTTTTCCTTTTCTAAACTTGAAACCTAATCTATCTCCCTCTGTACAACATATGTCTATCAACTTCTGTAAATCTTCCTCGCTGTCAGCCATTAGCACTATATCATCGGCGTATATTAGTCCCGGTAATGACTGTTCAATCCATTCGCCTTGCTTGAAAAAACAAAGATTGAAGCCTAGTCCGCTCCTCTCTAGTTTGGTCTCGAATTATAGTGGGTGCAACATGAACAACAAAGGTGACAGAGGACATCCTTGCCTAAGCTCCCAAAGTATTTATCTAGGCTGATACATTTTTCCCCATTTTATAAGCACTTTGTTACTTATTATATATATATATATATATATATATATATATATATATATATATATATATATATATATATATATATATATATATATATATATATATCTTTTAAAAGATAATTACTCCATCTCCCACATCTAATGCGTCGTGTCTCACAAATCCTCTTCAATTACACTGTCACAGGCTCCGTTGATATCCAAAATGATCCTTTTCAGTAATCTCTACACACTGGCTCAATGAGAACAGACTGTCATCCAACCTCCTTTGTTTCCGGAACCCATTTTGTAGCTCCCCTAGCATCCCCTCGTTCTCTACCTATGTCTGCAGTCTGTTTTGTTTTTTTTACAATCTGCATTACCACCCTGTAAACCACACACGTCACTGTGATAGGACGGTAGTTGTTTATGTCAGCTTTGTCCCCCTTTCCCTAATATATATCATGTTCATCCTGCTTAGCCTACATCCATCGGCGGCTTTCCCATCCATCATCATTTTGCTAACTGCCTTTAATGTTTGCTTAGATTTTTGGCCCAATCTCTTTATTAGCATAATTGGAATACCATCCGGTCCTGTCGACGTGCTGCTATAGGAACCTTCTCTGCTCTTTTCCACACTTTTTATCCAAGCGAAATCATTTCAGTTCCCGGCCTTTCCTCCTCCCATAAAGTATGCGCAATATTCCTTTCTTTTTGAAATTTTTTTGTCATCATTGCTCCTATATGTTCCATTGCCTCATCCCTTTGTAGTCAAATACCTTCACCTGTAACTATAAATCTCTGCTCTAGACTAACCTTATTACTCATTGTATTCAGATGTTTCAAAAATTTCTTAGCTGCTTTTCTGTCCTTTTTATTTACTTTTGACATCCATTCGGCAGCCTTTCTTCGAAGTTTCTCATCGATCAAATAGAATGCTTCCCTTCTAAACTTTATGAAGGTATCCCATTTTCTGTCTACTTCAGCTCCTGATTTCCCCCTCTTCTTGGAATATCTGTGTTCCCTGGACGCTTCCTAACGTTTCTCTATGGGCTTCTTAACCTCCTCATCCCGCCAACTCTTGGGTTTGCGTCTTCTGTTCCATTTAGGTCTGACTCGCACCCTAGCAAGCTTTAACTCAAATAACAGAGTTAAATTTGTTTGTCCGTTCTGTTTTCGTATACTGAAAAATTACTTGCTCAACGTGTTTGGCTGCTATCTCCAGTTGCTTTTCCGAGTAAAATACCTCATATCGTTGTTAATTTTACATCGTTCTTGCAATGGTTTCTCAAACTCGACGGATACGTTTGTGGTCACTACTTAGACCTCTGCAGCCATGTTCACCAAAGATTACCCCCAGCCTATGTGACATACATCCTATGCGACATAAGTGCACAATCTATCGTCTAGTGCACACTCCCTGCCTCCCATGTTATGAGCCCTTCACACTGCCTTCCACATACATTCCAGCAGCATGCTACCTGTCGAATCTGTGTACCCATCCAGGACTTATATGTGTGCATTCATGTTGCCTAGTATAATTAGCGCACCCTCACCTCCTAGCTGAGTAATGCCTCTTGGGATACATACTTTTTGTTCTGTTTTCCTCTTTGGCATTACCTGCTGTCCACAGGTATACAAAACCACGGAGTGTTTGCTACCCTGCCACTTTTCCTTTTAGCCACACATGTTCCTTCCATTCCTGTTTCTCAGTTCTTTCCTGTTTCTCCAGCCATTCTTTTTAGACATAAGCACCAACTGGCTAGAGAGATAATGGAAGTCTATTACATGCATAATTCCGCATCAGTAGGCCTTCAGTAATGGTGTCACAAAGTGAGCTAGATTTCCTCAAGGGTGCCTATCGTGATTAAGGACGCGTCAAGTGCTATCTTCCTCTGGCCAGTGTGTTTTTGTTGTTAAACGCATGCGCATATAGTTCGTGCCTTGTATGCCGGTTTCGTTTTGGTTTGTTTTTTGCAAGATTCGAAGATGTATATACTTTTCCCTTCCCGTAATAAATTTCAGTTGAAGTCAGCGCTTGTTTTGTCTAGTCTCCCTTTGTCCGTGTTCCATGCGCTGTTGTCAATCATGAATACATCCCAACTCGCCCAACTTTATTCACCCAACTCCACGCCTTTTTTGCTGCCCACTCTCCTACTGCAATATTCCCAAGCATAGTCAGGATTACAGGGTGGTTACTTCACGTCACTCCCTAAGGTGTGTGTCCATTGACCCATATATGATGAACTCCTCCTGCCTTAGCTGCTCAATTTCCTCCCATTTCAGTCTATTTCCGCCAACCTGCATGTTAATGTATCCTATGTCTAAATTAATTTGGCACTGGCTCTTGCGTGTGTTGCTTCTCCTACGGCTCCTACGTTTCCTTTATATTGGTTCTTCTGTCGGTTCGTCTTTGCACAGGTGCCCTGAGGGCTATGGGTGCCCCCAAAAATGCCACTGCGCGATGCAAGGCTGGCGACTCTGCTGTTCACGCGGTCAATACTTGATACTACTGCACAAGCACTACTTGGATCCCATATGCCTGCATGCTTTGCCGCCTCCAAATGATTCCTTCAAACGGCAGCTTCGCCGACCGGTGATAAAATAAGGCTGCGTACAAGGACACCCCCATCCAATTTTTTATTCTTGCACCGCACGGACTCATCAATGAAAAATTTCCAACCCGTGATGCCATCATTACATGCTTGGATGTGGCGCCCCAGAGCCGGCGGCCGATTATTCATTTTCCCCTTTGCCTCCAGAAGCGAAATTACACGCGTGCGCACACGCTGAGGCGCCCCTGTCTAGCCTGTGGCCGCTCGGGCTGCCACCAGCTGGCGCTAGCTGCACGTGGCGGCCTGGGAGGCTCAGCATGCACAGGTGCGCAGCTGGGCAGAGAGAAACACGCCGGACACGCGATCCCGAAGCGGCACCGTACCTGCTGCCCGCTCAATTACGGCCAATCGCAGAACACAATTTGAGGAAAACCTTATTACGGTGCAGTGTCTGTCACAGAAAGAACAAAAAAAAAAACACGGCACGACGGCGTTCCAGCCTGTTTTCGTACTTTTCTATCCGTACCCGTGACGTGCCACCTATCTCCACTGGGGGAAAAAATTACCGAAGCAATATGCCCCACAGCGCGCCTCGCTAATGGACATGTCACATCGCTCGCGTCAACTCTTGACTGGACGCCTCACAAGTGCGCGAAATAAAAAGAGCAAAACTGCTTAGGCCCCGCCGGCGGCCAAGTGAATACACAGCTGGCGAAACGAGGCAGATTGCTCGCTGTGCCTGGAATCCGGGATCGCCAGCGCGGCAGCAGAGGCGAGCACCTATCTTGCACTTGGTTGGAAGGCCCGTTGGACTTACCATCACTGACAGCCACATCGCAAGAGGGAATGGCTTACCTGCAAAAAATAACGACCATATCGTAAGCAAGTGCGCAGCCTAACCTGCTCAAGACGGCAAAGCGCCACACGCAATAGGCCTGCAAGCCAACTAAGCGAGTTGCAACACGCCGCTTTACAGATCAGCCGTGTCCCAAGGCTCTACGACAAGAAATAGCAAAAAAAAAATATCAGATATAAGGCCGAGAGCGGCAGGCCCATTTCGACGTTTCACAGGAGACTGGGCGTCTCACGTGCATACTTCTAGCGGTCTTCGGTTCGTTCCCGGTACACTTCACGAACTCCAGGGCCCGCTTGCACGAAGCCTAGTTCCCATTGGGGTCTTATCGGCATTCTAAGCCCTCGGTTGGGTTTGAGGAAATGCGCATAACTGGCTCACAGGGTCAGTGGACGACTCAATCACGCCTTGAGGTACGTGGCAGTAGTGTCCATCTAACGCTGTACACGGCTGCCGCTGTACCCCACATTGCTTCCACACAAAGCTATTGCAGCTTTCGCTCTGTGAGGCACACAGAGACTTTGCCCTTCGGTAAACAAACAACCGGTCGAAGTAGCAAGGCTAACGACCCAAACAGAGAAGCAGTCTTTCATGGACGGCCTAATTAGGCACATGAAATCCAAGTTCGGGAGTCATTGGGATCGCTTTGTGGGCGCGCCACGAAGGCCCCCAGTCCAAATCTATTCCAATCAAACTTGAGCACGATGTTGTTTTTTCACGCCTAACGTGACCTACACGCACCCTTGACGTCACAGCCATTTCTCGGCAGTCGAAACCGAAACAGCATGAGAAACTTGACTTAATTATTTAGCGGCCGTAGGCGGACACGACGTGGTTATCAATGTACACTAGTGACTTAAGCATAATCACAATGAAGAAAACCAAGAAATTAGGTGTCTTAAGGTAAGCTGTTTGGCGAGTTGTTAAAGGTATTTCATGACTACAGTGCGATGAACGGGACAGGGAAGAAAGGAACATGGCAGGAACACAACACAGCGCTGTGTTGAGTCTATTCTCGTGTAAGTTAACCAGTTCAAAATGTGCAATGCTGTTTCCTTGGGGCATGGTATAAGCAAACACACGCGCACAATAACCGAGAGAAAAAAAAGTGGCGGTGTAATCCGTGCAACGCCTAGACTATGCCACTGTAGGAATCCATACATGCTGACCCGTGTTTTGTTGGCATAAACAAGCATCGCCCCATCTCGAGCGCCGTTTTATCACGGAGACTTTCCCTCATCCCGTGCGCACGCGCTGATTGGTTCCGAAGCGGCACGCGTGCACCCAAACCCCACCGGCACGTGGCGCCATCTGGTGCCTTCACAGCGACTCTTTGTGTGGACGGCCTAAGGTGCCTCGATGGTGCGCGGCGGAGGAGGGCGCGCCCATCGAGGCACCCGAGGACGGCCGGGTGCACACACTGGAAGCTCCTCCGAACTGCCGCTGCCATGTATTTCAACGATCACTTTTGTGATGCATTCGATTCAGAATGGGGTGGAGCGCATATGGCAAATTCTCGCATTTCACGAGTGGCAGTTTACCAATTTCCCTCAAGAGGAAAGTGTACAAGAGCTGTATCTTGCCGGTACTCACCTCCGGGGCAGAAACGTGGAGGCTAACGAAAAGAGTTCAGCTTAAGTTAAGGACAACGCAGCGAGCCACGGAAAGAAAAATGATAGGTGTAACGTTAAGAGACCGGAAGCGGGCAGAGTGGGTGAGGGAACAAACACGGGTTAATGACATCCTAGTCGAAATCAAGAGAAAGAAATGGGCTTGGGCAGGGCATGTAATGCGAAGGCAAGATAACCGCTGGTCCTTAAGGGTAACAGAGTGGGTTCCAAGAGAAAGTAAGCGTAGCAGGGGGCGGCAGAAGGTTACGTGGGCGGATGAGATTAAGAAGTTTGCAGGCAAAGGGTGGATGCAGCTGGCAAAGGATAGGGTCAATTGGAGACATGGGAGAGGCCTTTGCCCTGCAGTGGGTGTAGTCAGGCTGATGATGATGATGATGATTATCTCCCTTCGCAGCGTGGTTAAGGTAGGCGCCAATTTAAAACCCCGCGTTGCACAGCTTGAACTGACGAAGTTGTGCTATAACACTTACAGGAAACAATAATTTTGCAAACTCGCGTGAGCAACCGCCTATATGTCATCTCGTAACTTCCCTTACGGCAGTACGGAAAGTAGAGACATCAGCAAATCAGGATAGAGCCTTAAACGCGCTCTTCCGTGCCTCGTCATCTGCGTGTCGTCCACTCGCTGCATACACAGATATGGTTAGAAAACATTATAAACTGACACTGTTATCGTATGCAGCGTATGCCATTAGCGTATGCACGCTTAACGCAAACATTCTGCTGGACTTTCCGCGATTTGTCACATTCGCACATTCAGTTCAGCGTATGCTAACGCAGACGAACCGATAAGCTCAGCCTAGTGGCGCCATCTGGTTGCTAGAACGCGAACCATTCTTGTAACAAATTGACGCTCTTTTATTAGTCCTAGATGCAGCAGAATTGTCCCTCTAAATAAAAAAAAAAACAAAATTTATAGGTCATACGTTTTGCAATAGGCGAGATGAGACGAAGCAAAAGTCTGGTGCTCCATATGGCCAGTGAACGTAGTGAAAACGGCAGTAACGACAAATTCAGTCTAAAGCGAAGGGTCCTGCTTCAGAGGGCACTGCCATTTTGGAAGCGATATTTTAGCGTACGCAAGGGCCACGAGCGCTAAACACGGCAAATAGCGTACGTAACGCGAGTGTACGGTAAGGCTCGATGTGAAACAGCGTCTGGCACTTGTATACTAAGAAGCACGCTTTTTTTTCTTTTGCGTAAGCTATCCAGATGCCCATTCATCTTACACTGGAGGTATACATTGCTCAGCGTCGGAACGTCGCCTATAGCTCTACACTCATCGCAGCTTTGGTAGTGTTGCGAGGAACTAGTGGGATGGTTCATAGCGCACTTACGCACGTCCTAGAGGACGGACATGATATGGGGTCAAAGAGGTGAACGTACTCAGAGCTAAGCCTCGCCATTCCCTCAGAGAACGCCGTATCATCGAACTGAAAATGGCGAGACGCACAAGCCGGGCGAGTATTAGCGTCAACACTGCGCCCACATATGCCACAGCATCTGAGCGTGGCAAAAGAAAACCAAATAAATAAAATCAAACGTATACTGGGTAAAAAAAGCGGAGTCGAGCACTCTTTACTGCTTAGGTCCCATAAGGATGAAATTTGTAAAGATAGGTTTACCCGCTTAGCTCATGAATCAGAGAGCTGCAGGGCTCTCCTCCTTCCCGCGGAGTGGGGGACTGCCCTCGCTGCAACCTTACCACCGTGGCAGGCGGCATTTCAATTATTTCGCTGAGTAATTAAGGTCTTGCGGCTGCAGGTTCCACGGTGGAATGCAGGGCCAAACCAAAGCTAGAACAGCTTTCGCTGTAAAAGTTGGCCCTACATTTTGAAAAGCATTAGAGAACGCACAAAAAGTGACGCATTCGCTGGGAAGGGAGAGTCGCGGGTTGGGACGAAACGAGCCCACGGTTTCAAGTCGGCCCCGCGCCATCTGTCCTCCCCGCGGACAAGGGGCGCCTTTCTTGGCTGTCACCCGGAGGCACCAAGAGCGGGGAACGCCAAGCGCGCGTCAGGTGCGACGACCCATAAATCACCCCGGGCCAAGATAGCGCGACTGCGCCGCCGACGCTCGATAAATCACCCCGGGCCAAGATAGCGCGACTGCGCCGCCGACGCTCGTAAGCGCACACACGCGATAAAGAGCAGGACACGCGGCGAGAACGGATGGCGCAAACGCCATCGGCGACGAAAGGATCGCGCGCCAGCAGCCCCCCGCGGTAGCTGCTCGGCGAACGGATAAAGTGAACAAAAAATGGCCCCAATAATTACGGCCGCACTAGGAAGTGGGACGCAGTGGCAGAGGGCGACACAACAACCCAAATCGGCGCTTGTTTCCTCCTCCCTCGGTCAACCGGACGCCGCGCAGACAGCAGGACCCCGGTCAGCGAACTCCAGTGCGCCCTTGCGACCGGACAACCCGGCGCGATTCGAGAGACGCCGCCAAGGGCAATCGGCGAACGGCCGCACCCCCCTCGGGAGGCGAATTACCCGGGGACATAACGAGACGGGGCACACCTCCTCTGCGGCCCAGGCAGCGCCCAAGATTGCCCGCCATGTCATCCTCCTCCCAGTGGTGCAGTGCGCCCGCTGCTGGTCACCGACGACAATACACGGAATGCGCTTCGAAAGGCTTTCTTCGGAACAAATTTAATGGTTTGGTTTATATGGCTTTGACGCCCCAAGGCGATTCAGGCTATGAGGGACGCCGTAGTGAAGGGCTCCGGAAATTTCGACCACCTGGAATTCTTCAACGACATCGCACAGCGCACGGGCCTCTAGAATTTCGCCTCCATCGAAATTCGACCGCCTCGGCCGGGATCGAACCCGCGTCTTTCGGGTCAGCAGCCGAGCGCCGTAACCACTCAGCCACCGCGGCGGCTGGAACAAATTTAACTGCACTTCCAGCTCTACCTTCGGTTTTACAACGCCCGCATGTGCCGTCTTTGTCAAAGATGCAAGGCTGGCTTCTGGACGTTTGGCATTGTCCTCGCCCCCTGCAATTATCATGACGTCCACTGCCCCCTACACGAGCTAGAAGAAAACCCCTTGGCACCAACACACCAAAAATTGCACCGGAGGTTGACTTTTGTTTTCTTGTAGTGTGTTTAGCAAACAGGGACAGACGAGTAGCAAGTATCTACCCCCCCTATTTAGAGGAACGCGCAGTGTGCAAGTACTCTCGGCAAGAAATGAAACGCGAACAAGACAAATGAGACAAGAACACAAAAAGTACGAAGCTCTTAGCCAGGGGAAGCTCAACACTAGCTCAGGTTATTTTAACTTGGAAGGCGCGGAGACTCGCCTTCGTAAGTATTATTCAACCTGCGTGCATTTCCAATCCAGGGGATATGTTTTTGTGTTGCCACCTCAGTTTTCTTGTTCGCGTTTCATTCGTTGCTAATAGTGCCTATTTTGCACCCTCCTACATCAACGTCGAATGAGATCGGCTGGAGTGCCATCATAGATTAGTGCGCATAAATTTAAATTTAATTACAGAACGAAATGGCAACTGGAGCCTCCCTACTATTCATCAGTCAGCATTAAGAGCTCTTCCAATCGGCTTTTCTGGCGTTTCCATCATCTCGTTCCCTTCGGCGAAGTGTTTTCACTACCGGAACAGACTTACCCGTCCTCTCACGTTATATCAACATGAGGTGGCCTCAAAAATTTAAGCACTTCCTCTGCCTGGAGCCCTACTCAAAGAAGTAAGCTATCACGCCACCTTCAGAGGGATGTACAAGAACACCTTTGCTAGCCACCTGACGTCTTAAGAGGCGCAGTGGCTCAACTACTCTGGCCGCGATGTAAGCCTTTGTTAGTGCTGACCTGCGCGCAGTTCAGTGCAATGCTCTTTCATTTTGTCTGGCGTTCGGTGGTCTACAGCTGTTGCCACATGACAGCATTTCATCTCGCGATCAGAACGCCTCCAAGTAAGCGGATGGTGTCTACCCCCTTGCCTGTAAGGAGACGCCACATAAAACTGAAACACATCAGAAGCTCGTTAGGAAAAAGACGTTGACGAGAAATGTGGAACAACTGGGCGACCAATTTCGAAGCGAAAGTGGAAATGGGTGAAAATGACCGAAAAACAAATAGCGTCAACGCAGAGTCGTCTGTACGAGCATTCTTGCTCTGAAGCCACAGTACTACAACATTCCCGGCTGAACACGAGGCCAAGAACACGTCGGACAAAGAGGGCGTCAGGGAACATTAAAGATCGCTAGAGAACGCGTCGACAACTGCGAGATTAGCACGTCAACTATCACAAGCATTCTTTTTTTCATCAAGCATATAGGCGACACGCGCACTTAGTGGCATCAGATTACTAGAAAATGTCAAAATAAATGTAACAAATTTAGACTGGCTGTGTGCTCGCCTGAAAAGAGAGGCGCTGAATTACTCTTCTACAAACCAAGCACACCCAACTAGCCCTGCAACGAGTTTTACTAGGGTCCTCGGTAGGAGGCAAAATTAGCTAGGGGCAAATGACCGCACAGCACACGGGAAGATAAGAGAGAAATCCGATCACTCCGCTGATTATACAGCGGGCGACGCAATCTCCCGTGTGACGACGCTACAACAGACCAGCAAAGAGGGAGCGGGGCACAAAGCAACGCCACATACGGTCATGAGCGCGTATTCGGCAGCGGGCGCACCCTCCCGGCAGTTATCATTACAGCCTCGTTTCGGCATAAGAGACGCGGCCAGCTTGAAGGCGCAGTCACCGCGACTCTTTGGCGCAGCTCGTTTTTACGCCTCCTCCCTCGCGGGGCAGCACGGTAGTGCGAACAGCCTCGGTAAACAAGGGCCGCTTCGGAAAGCGCCAGCGAGGATGGTTCGTCCGGGGCTCGGCTGGTAACGAAAGACGGACCGGGGGCCGAACCCCCGACGCAAGCGTTGGGTTTCGAGCTCCCCTTGACCTTGGAGGGTGTCTCGGAACGGAAACCCGAAGCGCGGCGGACGAGGAGGGGAAGCGGCGCGGGTGTTTCTCTTCCAACCCATGTGCAGCGGCGACTGGCCTGCCAGCTTTCCGACGCGTAAAACAAAAATAATGGCTTCCCGAGGGGCGACACGTCCTGCTGCTCAAAGCCCTATCGGAGAAGCTGCGATGCTAGCACCATTCAGCGCAATATACAAAATGGAAACAGCTCACAAACACACCACTCTGCTCGTGCTTGTATTTCCTGCTCACGTCTCCAGAGAGGCGCCACCGAGTGCTCGGGGTGACAAACAAAACCCGAGTAGGGTAATTCCTCGATTTAACCAGCGAATAAAATAATTTTCCAACTGCAGAGCCTTAATTCCTCGTGCAGAGTGCCGCAAACACGCTCGCTCGAGGAACCTCACTGCGAGCAAGAAAACAATGGGGGGGAAACCCCCTTGGGCGCATTGTCAGCCAGAGAAGGGATTCCACGACCGCCACATCGATCACTGCCGCCCCTGCCAGCGGCCAAATAAGACGCAACCGGCGCGAGCCCGGAAGCGTTGCCGTGGGTCGGGGACGCCGCAAGCCTCGCGGCACCCAGCGAGGAGGCTCAGGAGGATCAGCAAAGATGGAACATGCTTTTGGAGCGCTTAATACGCATCAGCAGCGATGGGGGCCGCCCTCTGGTGCGCCGCAAAGCGGCTCGCAGACACAGAGCGACGCGGGTCATTTACGCCTTCCAGTGGTAGCTCGCCAACGCGTGCATTGCGGCAGTAGTCGCATTACGGGCCGCCGCTCATTTCGGGGGCGCAGCTGAGGCAGAGAGCCGTGTTTACAAACAAGAGCAGCGAGCGAAATTTCAAGCCACTCCACCTGGGCGGCGCGTGGTCCCGAGATGGAGCGGCGGCCTTTGTGGCCATTATCGGAGACAAGTTGTCAGTCGGCGGCTTCCTCCCCGCTGGGGATTAGCCGCATTCCTCCCCCGTTCCGGAGAAACCTGTTCGCCGCCCTTCCTCGAAAGACTGCCCGCTGCGAGACGGCCAAGGCTCCCCCCCGCGGAGGGACCAGTTCGCGGCGGCGAGGAGGCGCGCCCCGGCGGGAGTTGCATCTACCACGACTGTAGGGAGAATGTCCGGCATCTGAGCCGAGCGGACAGCCGCCGTCCGCATGGCAAAATGGAGAAGACGCACTCCGGATTTCACCGCGCGATATTGATGGCTACAAGGGCGTGCTCACCGACCTTACCAGTTTCCACCTTATACCCGGGCCCTTTGCTAATAATTCAATTCTGAGAAGTAACGCGCGGGTGGGTGACATCCACCAGCTGTTGGAGTTACAGGCAGCATGTCCCGTTCGTCACGACGCCGTCATGGTGCCCTGGGTGCACGGGCTCGGTGCTGCAAATAAAAGGGACTCACTGTCGGGTTTTTGAGGCAATTCAGCGACTAATCTAGCGATGAAAATAAGAAGCGCAGTGAGCCGCAGTAATTTAGGCCTCGTGCGCAGTAGTTTCAGCCGCACATGTGGCGCCATCTGGGGGGCACTTAAACGCCCTGTAAAACACACACCTCTCTTTACTGTTGCGTGTATGGTCATCTGCAACGTAATTCCTGTACAGTGCTTTTCATGTTTCTTTTTTTTCTTCCGGGACTGCGCAGTCAAAGCACCGCCGATCGTTTGAATCGCGAAGAAAGAACCGCGGAGCTGGTGGACCCAGATGGAGCTTTCGGCGCTAAGCAGGCACTCGGCGCCCCAGTGCACACAAGACCCGTGTTGTCGACGTGGTCTGCCCGGCTGGCAGAAACGCCTCCTCATGACGGCTTCCAGCTGCTGCTACCAGCGCTCGCTTCGCGGACACACGCCACTGGGGCCAAAGCCCATTAATCGCACGAGCGCTTGCTTGCTTGTTAGGCGGTCACGGCTCCCAGCAGGAACCAAGAGAAAACGCCCTTTAAAACAAGCAAGCAGATTTACTGCTGCCCCTATGGGTGCCACAATAGTGCACAAATACCGCCGAGAAGCAGCCGGAGCAGTAGTGCATAAAGTTTGGTGACTGTTTCTAGAGCGTGCGCTTAAATCTACGTTAAGCTCTCGTGAGCTGCTTCGCTCCGTAGCAGAGCCTATGCTTTATCGCGCGTATGCAGTAATAGTAGTGGTTTATCACAAAAACGTTGCCGGCCGCGGCAGCTGATATATCTTTTTAAGCCCCCCCGAAGATAAAGTAGAAAGAGGAGCGAGAACGGACAGCTTGAGCTATGCTCCCTATTTACAAAAAGTGAACAAACTTCCGCCGCTGTATCCAGGCGCTGTCCGAGATACAACTGCGCGAACGACGTACCACTGGACATATTTACAAAAGTCACTGACTCCAGCTGTCGCCCGTGCGGCAAGCGGTGGGGGCAGCCGTTGGCGTCACTATGCCCAGAGGACACGCAGTGCCCCAAGCGGAAGACGCTTGGCTGCACATTCCCAGTAGGGCAGTGCTGCGCCAAAACTTGCTCGCAACCACCGCGCACCAAACTGCGGTCTCTACAGAAACACGTCAACATTTCCAGTCGTCCCAAAAGCGACAAAGTCCCGGCCGTCGTTTGGACCGAGCGAGCTAGAAAGAACAGCGGTGGTCGCCCTGCTGCGCCTCGGGGCAGATAGGACCCGCCTTTTCCAACGCCTTCCCAATTACTGTTTCCCGCCTATTGTTCGGGTGTGTACTACTCAAACGAAGCGCCACTAGCAAGGCGGCTTTCTTCGCGCTTTTAGTCTTATTTTGCAGCCCAAACACGCTGTATGCGCCACTCAAGGTACACGAAAGAAGCCCTGCTCTCCTTCCGCTGCCTCACACGACAAGCGCTTGTCGCGCGCGCTGCGCATGACGCAGAGCCACTCGCTCTGGACCATAGCGGATTGCGAGTGAATTTAAATTTGTGGGAGCTACTTGGTCCCTCGCGCCATGCTTACCCGACGTTTGGAAGGCCACCCTAACGGAGAGAAGTGCGTCACGCGTACATCCCCTCGGCAAACGTCTGGCTGCGTGCCCTCCTCAAAACCTGCCAAGTCCCAAAGGGTCCCGTGAGAATCCTCGTTACGGGAATCCCAGTCTTTCGAAGCGCGAGAATTCTTTTCAATGAATGCTGACTGTACAACAGCCAGTAGGTATTTTAAAATACACACACGAAGCAGCGTTCGTTATGACATGGAAGCCATCAGTCATCGAAACCGTGGAAAGCATAGGGGAATATCTGTTGTTTTACCTGTGTCATTGATCAATGGCCGCTAGATAACCGATTACAATCACTGCCACTGGGATCCCAACTCACGACCACGACATGTCGCGCATATCCAGAAAAGCCCTGTGATTGTGCGCATAGCTCACTGTGTAGTTAAGTGGAAATTTTTTGTAGCTCTAAGAGGATGCCCTGTGGGCCCACGGGGTCTTAGACCTTTTATTTCGCAGCGCCCTGTGCCGTCTCTCCAACTACGAATGTCATCTGCGCTGACTCAGGTCACAGCTGCGCACTCGTATGAACTACAAAAGACAAGGTTGTGTTCGCCACGCTTTCCATGTGCAACGAAAAAAAAAAAGAGATTGGGCCTACACAATTAACGGGGCAGCCCAGCCCTGCGATAACACTACAGCCGATACCAAATAAAGGAGGAGTGCTACTGAGGGGACTGAGCTGAAAACGCCAGCGGCACGACAGTTTGAGTAAGAACAAAAAAATGCAGCCGATTAGGGCCGGGACGGGATTTGACCATGCAGTTTTGTAAAGAGCGAGCAGCATCTCCGGGCAGAATACAGCGCACGACACGAAACGCGGTTATGCTCCAGCGGCCACCGCGGCATGAGCGGCAGAGGGCGCGCAGCCGATGACTCCGGCAGTTGCCGCAGGGCGCCGCCACCTGACGGACGCCCGCTCGCAGCCAACTGCGACGGCCCATGAGCAGCTCTGAACGGCAGTACACGTGGCCACAAAGGGGCGGGAGCCCCGACGTTACTGCCGCGTTTTTGCAGCTGTTCCCGCCGTCATAGTGCAGCTTTCAACTCGCTTCGATTCGTTTCCGACCTGCCCCTCGTTCCTAAATATGAGGGTGCTACCCAGAGTCGGCATTCATGCCTGCTTCAAGGCGTCGATATGCACGTCAATTACATAATAAGGCTTTTGCGGCGAATACTACAAACGACGCATGGCCATTTTCTTCGCGAGAGAAGACTACGCTCAGTTGCTCACACACCGCACAGTCTTGCCATTCACAGCGACTTTGTCTTGCGATTAACGCAGTCTCGCAACTAAATCCGTTGCCGTCACCTTTCCATCAGAAGAAGACAATCGAAAAACGGAAGAGTCTGGCATGAGCGAAATGTAATAATGTGAAGAATGCAGCACCGAGAACACAGGCGATGCTGTGGCGCCTTTTATTCAGGCAGGTGAAGAGCAAAGCGGTAAGACCTCCGGGCAGCAGATGGCAACTACGAAACATGCGCATCGAGAGACGCACAACCCCCGTCGGCGGAGAGAAGCGGGGCGGCCGGAAAGGGGGGGCAGGCACGTGGGGGAGGAAAACGCAGCCGGCCGAGACGCGCCATTGGCCGACCGCAAAACGAAGAAGGCGGGGCCCACCTCCGTCGGCCACGCCCCTTTCGTCGGCGAGAGGGTTATCACGTCACGGCAAAAACAAAAAAAAAGGGGGGGGGGAAGGAAGCAACCGAAACGACGCCGCCACGCAACGACTCCTTCGCTCGCCCTTTCACAGCGGGACTTGAGTCCGGTCTACGCCGGCAGCCAGCTCAGCGACGCGCACACCGCCGGGGCAGCGCTTGAATAAACCCAAAGGCAAATCACTAGCCTGAAAAAATAAAACAAATTCAAGCGGCGGACAGCCGTGTTTGTAATCACCGAGCATTCCTTTCCACTACACACATGGTTCTGCCACGAAAGACGCACACAGCCTTTTGCTACTCCGCCACAAAAGCGATCATGCTCGCAGCGCCATCTGGGAGAAAAGCGGCTCCCGCGCCGCCATTCCGATCACATCGCGGCGAAGGAAGTGTGCCATGAGCGTAAATCTCGGTTCACACGCCGTGCCCGAAACCCAACAGGCGAAGAACGATGAAACTCACCTCCAATTTGGCGTCGCACATCCCCCGAAGATACACACATTGGCTTTCAAATCGCGTGCCTTGCACTGAGAGCTTGGCCAGACATGCCTGCTGCCCTTTCAGGAAGGCTGCGTTCGGAGACATGGAGGGATCTCTCGCATGCACCCATGCAAGGCCTCGGGCCCGACGACAGGCCGCCCACTGCACGCTTGCTTACTTTCTACTCAAGGTGGCTGCACTTTATTTTGCAGCATACAGACGGCGCGTGCAAAAGCGGCCTTGTCAGTACTTTCCCCGCCTCGCGTCAGGTGGCGCCACTGCACAAGGGATCCGCGACGCTATTGAAGGGGCAAACACCGGACGCCAAATATATTTGGAAACAGCTGCGCATACGACGGCGCGAAGGGCGCACATGATGGAATGACAGGCCAGCGAACAGCTATTAAAGCGTCCCCGTTGCGTTTAACAGCAACGCACAACTGGGCACCAACACTCCACTGGGACTAGGGCCCTACTCGTGTTTCAAGCCTGGTCCAGAAATATGACGCGCCTTCAACCGGTTCCGAAAAATGCCTAAGGCAGACCAGTCAGGTTAAGCAAGCATCACAGGCTGCCGCAACGGTAAAAATGCCCTACCTCACCCCCACTGACGTCCGCATCGGGGCAAACTCGCCCGCCGCAAGCTGCGCCGCTTGACCAAGCAGAGACACTGCAGAGGCGTCTTACCTGAAGCCCTACAGCGCCGCTCTGCGACAACAAATCGCAACGAGGACTCGGCTGTGGGCTAGTAGCTGCATCGCTTGCACAGTTTCCACTTCTGGGGAGGACACGAAAAGTCATCCCCTTCAGCGGGGAGAGGCAATAACCGCAAGTTCGCTTCCCCACCATTGAATGATGATTTGGTTTCAAGGAAAGCGCCATGTGTCGCCACCCGCCGTCGTCTTTGCCAAGCGGTGGCGGGGCTTTGCTCACCAGTCTCCGCCATCGCAGGCTTTCACGCGCGCTGCCTTGCGAATATCGTGAATCTGTCATGCCGACTTGATCGACTTGTGTCTTATCGTGCCTGCCGCTTTCTTCCACGCTACTAACCGCTTCGTCGATTGCTATGTCTGCCATGTACCGTGCCGTGGCATGTTGCGCTTTCAAGGCTCACTCCTTCCTTTCATTCGCGCAGCCTTGACACCTGCGCCCGATACTGCCAGTGATGCTCCTCTACAACTAAACACTGCAGAGGCCTTAGATGGTCACCGAAAATGCACGGCCCAAGTGGAGCAATCGCGTTACGCTTCCCTCCAAGTGGGCCAAAGCTGCCAAGACAAACTATGGCGGCTCGTTAGCCCTCTCAAAAACGGTGCTAGTGTACGAGGAAAAAGGGGGCGAGCATTTTGTTAATGGCATCATGAGAAATTTCCGGCCGCGTAGACGAGTGCTCCCGCAACTGCCGACAGGCGAATATAAACGACCCGGTTCCACTTCTCAGACGGTAAGAACAAGGCTAGTTTAGTTTATGGGGGTTCAACGTCCCAAAGCGACTAACGCTAGAAGAGACGCCGTAGTGAAGGGCTCCGGAAATTTCGACCACCCGGGGTTCGCTAACGTGCACTGACATCGCGCAGTACACGGGCCTCTAGAATTTCGCCTCCATCGAAATTCGACCGCCGCGGCCGGGATCGAACCCGCGTCTTTCAGGTCAGCAGCCGAGCGCCGTAACCACTTAGCCACCACCGCGGCGATATAAGTACAAGGCAAACATTAATTGTAGTGCAGCAGTTCAAGCCTAACGTTGAATACTTTAAAAGCTAAAAGACAGTTAATGTTTATCACCTTCGTATACAATGCGAAAGATTCATATTTGAACAGCGCAATAAAACAACGGGACACAACGATGCTTGGACGTGAATTAAAAATCTAGTTGCGAGTCAGCGCTTGTGGTGTCCTTTCTTCGTTGTGTCCCGTTGTTTTATTGCGCTGTTCAAATATGAATCAATACCAGCTCGCCCAGTTCGCAGCTTTAACAATGCGAAAGCACAGCGTACTTAACCTTTTTTTTTTATTGTGCTTGCTGGGGTCAGAACCACCGGATTATTGCCACGTAGAAGACGACGATGTGGCCGCGGGACGGAATGCTCGCCCTAGGCCAGGCTAGGCGATAGGCTCGCGCTCCCGGCCGGACAAGGTTTGTGGTTTATGATGGTTTAACGAACGAAAGGTATACTCAGGCTATGAGCGACGCCGTAGTGAAGGGCTCCGGAGTAATTTCGACCACCTGGGGATCTTGCACGTGCACTGACATCGCACCGCACACGGGCCTCTGGACAAGGCGACGACTTTGATGGGCTCTGAACCCCCGGACTATTGTTGTTGTTAGCCTCTCAAAAGATGGCACATACCCACACTGGGGGATCGGCCAAGGATCGGGAGGCAAAGGTTGCTATTCACCTGTACGCAGTAAAGGCAAAAAGAAAAGCACGCGAGAGAGCAACAACGGTGGATTCCACCTCAAGAAGGGCATGGACCGGGAAGAGGTAAGAGCTTGGATTGTAAAAAAAGAGAGAAATCTTATATATATATATATATATATATATATATATATATATATATATATATATATATATATATATATATATATATATATATATATATATATATTCTCAACTAGAAGACGACGATGTGCGGGCAGTGCCGCCGGACTGAGCGCTCGCGCTAGGGCAGGCTATGCGCTAGGCTCGCGGTCGGACAAGAAGGCGACGATTCTGCTGGGCTCTCAACTCAACCTCACGTGACATTCGCCGACGTGCGATCATGCGTTCTGCTCATGTGCAACGGTGCAGTGCAGCAATTTCCGGTTCCGCCTTCCTGCTTGTGTGAAAGGCTTTTAAACGGGAATTTTTTAATTCAAAGTATGTCAAAATGCAACCCAATAGGCAACGCACATCCGCAGAGGATTAATCCGTTTGCCCGCAAATAATTCTAGGGGCAGGGAAAAAAACGACGGCTGAAAAACGTATTTCAAGACATTTTAAACGGCGATTTCGGCTCCAAAGCACCCAAGAATGCTACCTGAAGGGGACCTCATCCACAGGTGTAAATGATACACAATTTTCGTGGTGTGAACGCTCGGTAAAAAAAAAAAAAAAAGAGGCCGAGCCACTTCGAACCACTGCGATTTTTCTCGGCTCTAAGTTTCCGGATTATTGCCACGTAGAAGACGATTTTGCTAGGCCATAAACTTCCGGATTATTGCCACGTAGAGGACGACTATAAGCGGGCAGTGCCGCGGGAAGAGGAGCTCGCGCTAGGCCAAGCTAGGCGCTAGGCTCGCGGCCGGACAAGAAAGCGACGATTTTTCTGGGCTCTGAACCTCCGGATTATTGCCACGTAGAAGGCGATTTTTCTGGGCTCTAAACCTCCGGATTATTACCATGTAGAAGATGATTTTGCTGGGCTCTAAACCTCCGGATTATTGTAGAAGGTTTTGCTGGGCTATAAACCTCCGTATTATTTCCACGTAGAAAGCGACGATTTTGCGGGGCTCTAAATCACCGGATTATTGCCACGTAGAAGATTTTGCTGGAATCTAAACCTCCGGATTATTTCCACGTAGAAGGCGACGATTTTGCTAGACTCTAAATCACCGGATTATTGCCACGTAGAAGATTTTGCTGGGCTCTAAACCTCCGGATTATTTCCACGTAGAAGGCGACGATTTTGCGGGGCTCTAAACCACCGGATTATTGCCACATAGAAGGCGACGATTTTGCTAGACTCTAAATCACCGGATTATTTCCACGTAGAAGATTTTGCTGGAATCTAAACTTCCGGATCATCGCCACGTAGAGGACGACTATGAGCGGGCAGTGCCGCGGGACGGAACGCTCGCGCTAGGCCAGACGAGGCGCAAGGCCGGACAAGAAAGCGACGATTTTGCTGGGCTCTAAACCTCCGGATTACTGCCACGTAGAAGAGGACGATTTTGCTGGGCTCTAAACCTCCGGATTATTGCCACGTAGAAGATTTTGCTGGAATCTAAACCTCCGGATCATCGCCACGTAGAGGACGACTATGAGCGGGCAGTGCCGCGGTACGGAGCGCTCGCGCTAGGCCAGACGGGGCGCAAGGCCGGACAAGAAAGCGACGATTTTGCTGGGCTCTAAACTCCGGATTATTGCCACGTAGAAGATTTAGCTGGAATCTAAACCTCCGGATTATTGCCACGTAGAGGACGACTATGAGCGGGCAGTGCCGCGGGACGGAACGCTCGCGCTAGGCCAGACGGCGCAAGGCCGGACAAGAAAGCGACGATTTTGCTGGGCTCTAAACCACCGGATTATTGCCACGTAGAAGATTTTGCTGGAATCTAAACCTCCGGATTATTGCCACGTAGAGGACGACTATGAGCGGGCAGTGCCGCGGGACGGAACGCTCGCGCTAGGCCAGACGGCGCAAGGCCGGACAAGAAAGCGACGATTTTGCTGGGCTCTAAACCTCCGGATTATTGCCACGTAGAAGATTTAGCTGGAATCTAAACCTCCGGATCATCGCCACGTAGAGGACGACTATGAGCGGGCAGTGCCGCGGGACGGAACGCTCGCGCTAGGCCAGACGAGGCGCAAGGCCGGACAAGAAAGCGACGATTTTGCTGGGCTCTAAACCTCCGGATTACTGCCACGTAGAAGAGGACGATTTTGCTGGGCTCTAAACCTCCGGATTATTGCCACGTAGAAGATTTTGCTGGAATCTAAACCTCCGGATCATCGCCACGTAGAGGACGACTATGAGCGGGCAGTGCCGCGGTACGGAGCGCTCGCGCTAGGCCAGACGGGGCGCAAGGCCGGACAAGAAAGCGACGATTTTGCTGGGCTCTAAACCTCCGGATTATTGCCACGTAGAAGATTTAGCTGGAATCTAAACCTCCGGATTATTGCCACGTAGAGGACGACTATGAGCGGGCAGTGCCGCGCGACGGAGCGCTCGCGCTAGGCCAGACGGCGCAAGGCCGGACAAGAAAGCGACGATTTTGCTGGGCTCTAAACCACCGGATTATTGCCACGTAGAAGATTTTGCTGGAATCTAAACCTCCGGATTATTGCCACGTAGAGGACGACTATGAGCGGGCAGTGCCGCGGGACGGAGCGCTCGCGCTAGGCCAGACGGCGCAAGGCCGGACAAGAAAGCGACGATTTTGCTGGGCTCTAAACCTCCGGATTATTGCCATGTAGAAGATTTTGCTGGAATCTAAACCTCCGGATTATTGCCACGTAGAGGACGACTATGAGCGGGCAGTGCCGCGGGACGGAGCGCTCGCGCTAGGCCAGACGGCGTAAGGCCGGACATGAAAGCGACGATTTTGCTGGGCTCCAAACCACCGGATTATTGCCACATAGAAGGCGACGATTTTGCTAGACTCTAAGTCACCGGATTACTGCCACGTAGAAGATTTTTCTGGAATCTAAACCTCCGGATTATTGCCACGTAGAGGACGACTATGAGCGTGCAGTGCCGCGGGATGGAGCGCTCGCGCTAGGCCAGACGAGGCGCAAGGCCGGACAAGAAGGCGACAATTTTGCTGGGCTCTAAACCTCCGGATTATTGCCACGTAGAAGAGGACGATTTTGCTGGGCTCTAAACCTCCGGATTATTGCCACGTAGAAGATTTTGCTGGAATCTAAACCTCCGGATTATTGCCACGTAGAGGACGACTATGAGCGGGCAGTGCCGCGGGACGGAGCACTCGTACTAGGCCAGACGAGGCGCAAGGCCGGACAAGAAGGCGACGATTTTGCTGGGCTCTAAACCTCCGGATTGTTGCCACGTAGAAGAGGACGATTTTGCTGGGCTTTAAACGTCCGGATTATTGCCACGTAGAAGACGATTTTGCTAGGCTCTGAACCTTCGGATTATTGCCACGTAGAATACGATTTTTCTGGACTCTAAACCCCCGGATTATCGCCACGTAGAAGACGACGGTGAGCAGGCAGTGCCGCGGAACGGAGCACTCGCGCTAGGCCAGGCTAGGTGCTAGGCTCGCGGCCGGACTTTCTGGTCACTGACGTTTAATAAATCAGCTACACTTTCCACCATTCAGCACAGACGCTTGTCGCCGCAGTGCAAATTCTGTGGCCAGAAGGCAAACTTATACATATGGTATGGGCTTGCCAGAAAAATAGCAGTACTGACATAATAAACCGGCCAACGGGGGAGGGCTGGGAGACGGCCCTGCCCGGCTCGGTCCTCGAAGAAGGAGCCCTCGTCGAAAAACGGTGTCCCGAACTAGGGCCTTCCCCCCGCCTGTTTGGTTTTCAATAAATGTATTAATCATCATCACCTGGGCTCTGAACCTGGGGATTTTTGCCACGTAAGAAAGAACGATAAGCGGGCAGTGCCGCGGGACGGAGCGCTCCCGGCCGGACCAGAAGGTGACGATTTTGCTAGGCCCTGAACCTCCGGATTCGTGCATTCGCGCCGAAATACTTATCTTATTACCGTGAGTTTTTTTTTTCTTGCAATACTGTGTCTTACTGGCAATGAGATAAAAACAAATGCTAGCTTCTTCGCAAAGCGATCCTCTCAGACATCGTGCTTAGTTCCGGGGCCATTTCGCTGGGCTTCAAAACGAGCACGATCGGTGCTGGATGCCTAAATGCTGCTTAAAAGGTGATAACTTTATCAGTAACTGACCGGGCCACAGAATTTTGCCAAAACTCTCGAGCGCCAATGCGTAGTAGCTGGACAGTGACAGCTCGATAACCGTGAAACTGCAGCTTCGCATGCACCGTTAGTCTTGCATGCGCCCACTGGGCTCGTCGCACCTTCTCTTAAATCTATGGCGGCGACGCCGTGCACTCTGGGTAATGCGCCATTTTGAAGCGACAGCCAGCGTACACGAAGCAAACTTAGGCGTTGGAACAGACGCGTGTAATGCGTCACCTGCGTCCGCCAATGCGTGTCATGAACTGAGCATTTTTTTTTTTCGCGGTGAAATGGCGCATGATCAAGTGCACCATGCAAAAACGCCGTGTGTGAATGATCGGGCGCGCTACGATCAAATAGTCGCCCTTTGTCGTGTGGACCTGTTTCAGCTGCGCGAGACCGACTGCGTTACAGAGGTGAACCTGGGGCCACGAATCGACGAATTCCTTGTCCTGAGGAGCAGCTTTATCAGCCGCCAGCAACTGAAGGCACGGAAAGTATTAGAAAGCAACAATTTTGTGACCAGCGGTTGGGCGCGCGAGCCATCGGTGAAGGACGTTCCTTCAGGCTCCGTGACTGTACCTCGCCGGGGTGGCTCAGTGGTTAGGACGCTCGGCTACTGATCCGAGCCCGACCGCGGCAGCAGCGTTTCGATGGAGGCGAAACGCAAAAGGCGCCCGTGTGCTGTGTGCTGTCAGTGCGCGCCAAAGATCCCCAGGTGGTCGAAGTTATTCCGGAGCCCTCCACTACTGCACCTCTTTCTTCCTTTCTTCTTTCACTTCCTCCTTTATCCCTTCCCTTACGACGCGGTTCGGGTGTCGGCCGAGATGTGAGACAGATACTGCGAGATTTCCTTTCCGCAAAAAGCCAGTTATTAATTATTACCAATTAGAACTCTCTCATGGCGCCGAAGGACGCCTCAAATGCGTGCGCTGCGTCAACAAATGACCGCCGGGTATTTATTAACCGCACAAATATTCCCAAGAGCCCGGTTATGGTGCCGAGTTTAGCAAAGGAAGATGGCGATATTTTCTCTGCTTGGTACAAAAAGAAATAAAATGCGGAGAAAGGTCACGCCATAGGCGGAAACAATGCACTGGCATCTGTCGAAAGGGCGCCCCACAAACGGCGGCCCAAGAGGATCGCAGCTGCAGTTTGGCTCGCCGCCCGCATAGCGCCGCGCACGGAGGAGCGACGCTGTCACCCGGAGCCACATGTGCCAGTGAGCGATGGGCGGCCGGCGCTTTGTTTTTCCTAGAATCGCACGTGCCGGCTGCGCCACGCAGAGAGACAGAAAGGGCGCAAAGATCGCGCCGGGATCGAATATTCCTCCACAAAGTCCAACGAACTGGCACCGAAAAAAAAAATGGGGGGGGGGCACCCCCGGGGGAGGACGTCTGGTGGCGGCGACGAAGAGCAGCAGCCAGGCGCCCAAGCGAGGTGTTGCATTTCAGCCCCCCCGAAGAGAGACTGCCGCTTATCTGCAAGGAGAATTCCCCTCAGGGCGAAAACGCCTGTGCTCCATCTCGCAGGGCATATGCCATCGGTCGCACAATGCCCGCTCGCTGCGTCTTGAATCTAGATTAAAGCTCGCCTTCGGGAACGCAGGTCAGTGTTGTCCCTTCCCTACTACAACACCTTGATTTTTAGTCGGCACAAAATGGAAATTCGATGCGGTCTGCCACAGGTGTAATGGCACACATGGGCTGCTGTCGTAGGGGCGTCACATTTCGAGCTCTTCACCCTTACACACTCGAGGAGGAGCACGTACAGTTTAGCACCAGTAATAAAAGGAGCATGGTTTTTCGACCGACAGTGCGGCGCGAGAAGCCACGGCTGGGCCGACAGCGAGGCGAACGCAGGTTACGCGCAGCCCCCCTCCCACCCGGGACAGCAGTCACGTGTCGAGGGAGGTTAACAAAGGCCATTTTCGCCCCTGGGGACAGCAACAAAGGCGTCCCAAACTAGGCCTATCCGCAGCGGGGGTCCCCCCATCCGGCGCGCCTCCCCTGCGGGATGGTCAGCACCGCACCACTCTGCACGATGCCGGCAGAAAGAGCCGACGGATCCCCCAGTATCAGCGCCCCCTTGCATCTCGCCCGGCCGGAGTTGAAACCGCGGTAAGCACACAACGGAGAGAGCAACTGGATGGCGCTTTCATAGAATCCCACCTCGGCAGAACACCTCTGAGGGTACCCAGAACAACATGGAGATACGCGCAGGAATCGATGCATCTGGCCTGCGGTCACGATGCGAAGCACAAACTGCCCCGACTACGCGGATGAGCCGAGCACGCTCGTGTTCACCGAAACACCCCGCAGGACGGCGACTCCGCGCCCCTGCAGCGCTTGTCACGAACTCGGAGCAGTGACGGGCTCCGTCTCACGGGGGCAGCAAGAGGTAGAGGCCGTACCAGTGCTGACCCCGTGAGCCGTTCGCACTGCCACCGAAAGGTACAAAACCACAGTCTACGAACAGTGCAATGGCACCGAACTCGCTCGTACCGGGGGCTTGCACAGCAGCAACAGCGGCCTAGCCGGGCCAGTGCTGCGGTACCTATCAAAACCGAGCCCATCCACGTCAGCTGAGCGGAGGCTAATCGAAACAAGAATCTGCGCTCGGGAAACGGCAAGTCTATGTAAACAACATGGC
Organism: Amblyomma americanum; assembly: GCF_052857255.1. Lineage (NCBI taxonomy): Eukaryota > Metazoa > Arthropoda > Arachnida > Ixodida > Ixodidae > Amblyomma > Amblyomma americanum. The sequence continues at coordinate 489,177,165 of NC_135497.1, read as the reverse complement.
AAGGGGAGAATTTCTGTGTCGCACGGCCATCAAGTGAGGCTAGAGCAGAGTGGCAGAAAGGGAGCAGTCGTTATCGGCCAACAGACGCCCAAGGACAGCGGCAAAAGCCACCGAAGGGGAATATCGCGGTGAAGCGCATCACCAGCGGAGACGTCCACTTTGGGCTCGTAATTACGGTTCCAGAGAGGGGGAGAGAAAAAAAGAAAAAGTAATAAGCGCCTCTTTAGCTTAATCGGCGCTAGCGCCGGAGAGGGTGGGGGGGGGGGGGGGGGGGAGCGGACTTTTTAACCGGCAGAGAATCAGGGGCGGCGATCGAAACACGGGTAGCCCAGAGAGTCGGCCTTCTATTTGAACAGCCGCGCGAATGTTTGCGCAGAGGGCATCTCGCAGCAAACGGCGCCGCCGGGGCGCTATCGTGCAATTCCACGCCGCTCGTTGTTGATGCGATTCCCGCCACGGACGGAATTCACGTGCGCCCGGAACGACGCCGTGTGTGCGCGCGCGCGTCCCGCGAGGGGGTCAGAGCACCCGACGCGCGGGGCACATCGGTTACCGACACATACCGATAAGCGCTTGTCTCGGGCTGCACAAGAGCTACAGCAAGTCGGCGGCGCTTCGCCGAGTCCGCTGACAGCGCTTATCACTGTTGACAAACGCAACCAACAGCCGGTGGAAACGCGTGCGTTTGTTGCCGCCAGTGCGCGCACGGCGCCCAAAGGACGCTGCGCAGGCAGACGACGCGGGCCTTGGGCGCGCGCAGGGAAGGTCGTACTCGTCACTAGGCCTCGCCTCCCGTGCGGTAGCCTGCGGCATTGTTTTCCGCGATCGTCACCGCGATCGTGTGTCCAGACCTCGCGTAGGTAGTGTCCAAAACAAACTCGAAACGCGACTCGACACAGTAACATGGCGGCCCCCAGGGCACGGAGCAAGCCTAAAAAAAGTTTTGGGCAACTCACCTGTTTTCTCTTTGATTTCGCAGAGGACGCTGAAGAGAGCGGGCTTCATTCGGTGGCAGTTGAGCGTGTGTTTCCTGGCAAAAGAAAAGGGCAGAACGACAGCCCGTGAGCCAGACGCAGGCCTACGCTGCGGCGCCCAAGTCGTCGGCCGGAGAGGTACTAAGCCTTTCCGAGCCGACGATTCCGGCGTTAGGGTTAGGGAGTACGGGGGGCACTCCGACGCGGCTCACGCGCGACACAACACGCGTAGCACGGAAGAACGCGCCATCGCCGAGCTGCCGCCGGCGCTCGTGAGGCAAAGCCCCCGACGCGATCACAAATTCCGTCCGTCGCCGAAGCACATAGGGCAGGAAAAATAATCGCAGACCACGGGCTACGTACCTAGCTTGCGCTTCGTCCAAGCTCTGGTCGGTGATGTTCATGATCTGTTGCAGAATTTCCGAAATGTCGTGCTTCCGTGGCTCCTGGTCGGGTGCGGCCTGTTGGCCCGTCGGGTCGACACCGTGCGATTGCGGAGGCATTCCGTAACCATGCTGGGGCACGACATGACCCGCCATGCTCACGATGGGATGTTGTGATACTGGGTGCATCATTCTTTGTTGCTCGTCCATCGCTCGGAAGCACCTTTTCACGGGCGGCCCGGCTACAAACACCAGCGGTAGGCCTCACACGGCGTCGACCACGGCTCTCGGAGCACCACCATCCATAAGTCCGCACTCACGCTACGCTAAACCAACTGTAATTGAGTGTTTTGATTGGAATACTTTTGACGGACAGCGAGCGCCTTCAGGGTGGGTTGAACGATAATGCCAGTCAAGCCACTTCGCCATAAAAGATGAGCGTATGCTGTGACGACAGCTACGTCATAAAAGGAACTAACCAATGCGCGCGTCCGGCGTGTGTCACGTGGGAGTCCGGGATGGGTGTCAATCACTTTCGAGCCTTCCGACCAAGCTCCGCCCACTGCGTGATAAACGACAAGCGGAACTTCCGGTTTGTTTTGTTCTGCGCATGCGTCTTGATTCTTAAAAGCAGGGGCGACGTGCGCGACTAAAGGTAGAACTAATTAGTAATTTATACTATAATACAAAACTAAAACAAATTTATAACTAAAATAAAATGTTTTAGACGTTTTAAAATTACTTTTGCTTTAACCGACAATTTTGTTTTGTAATGTTGATGTGAAGATCGCGAAACCTTTTTTCAACGTTTTTCAACTTTGCTTTCATTATTACTTATATAACAAAACTAACAAAATTTGGTTTAGGTGTTTTTATAATTAATTGAAACTTGCTATGCTTGAGATAAAATTCATATATTTCTTGCCCTAGTAGATGGCAGCACCTATAGGCCACCGTTTCTGAAAAGTTGGGCAGGTTTGTTTTGATCATAGAAGATTGGGCTTTTTGCTATTATTTTTGCATTTTGGCTGTGTCGGACTCGAGTGCACAGTCCAACAAACTCAGTTCTTGTCTGATTTCCTAATTATTGGCCCTTACCTGCCCTTGGGTGCGGTATCGGGAAGCCCGAATGACCGCTCTTGTGTGTGTGATCGACTTGTCAGAGCAGCCAAAATTTTCTGCTGTATTTCGGTTACTTTTAGGCGTCTAGATCATTTTGGTGTAATTTTAGCTAAACGAAGCCTCATTCGCTTCTATCTCTTCGACTTGATGTACTCCTGTTTCTGAACGGTAAGCGGTTTGTAATACTTCCGTGTAAGTGGCAACAGCGGTTGCTTGGTCGGCTTAGCGTTTACCACAGCCACGGTTAATGCTCGTCGGAGCTCTTGGCTATCTGTGCCGTACGCGGCGGTAAGGGCTCCTGTCGGCTGTTGTCTTATGCAATTTGTAATTTTCAGGTCGGATCAAGATGCTGAGAACCGTCCTCATCTATCTACGTGTGAGTATAATAGTCCGGTGTCGTACACTGTGTTGGCCGCTCAAAAAGGGTTGTATCTTGCCTGGAGGCGTGCTGAAGCAGTGCTCGCGATCTCTATAAAGCGTGTGACATGAAAGAGGGGAATATTTTTCCGTTTCCGTAACCGTTACTCTTTGGGCAAGTTTTCGCGGCAAAAGCTCGCCTCCCTCACAGTGATTGTGAGCATGAAGTAAACAGTCGAAAGTGCCTAGTGAATGTTTGCAATAAGAACGCGTTCACTTGCGCAGCAAGGAGGTGCAGTTTATCCAAATGACTCGTTTCTGTACTGTCATCGTTAACGATATGCCCATTCCAAGATTTGACAGTGAAGGTTGACTAGATGTGGTAATGTGGAGGAGGCAAAAGATGTGGTCCGAGATTTGAGAACTCGTTCAAGGATCCCAAGTTGTCACACTTGTGTAAAGGTCAGCATAGCCTTGAATGTCGCTATATTGCTCCTTTGCACTCACATGTGCATACCTTGTCCACTGCAGTTGTTTTGTACCCCTGGGAAATGGTGTTTTCGTGTCCTGACCCTGGGGCCCCATGCTGTCTTTGATCGGCCTAAGTGCCTTATTAAAATCTACAAATGTCTTTTTTCTACCTCATAAAGTCGTTCAGGTCCAAAGTATGCAGATTCAGCTTCGCTATGAAGCAAATATTTCTCTATAGTGGTCTTCCTGTGGGGAAATTGGAGCAGTGCATCTAGCCCGAGCAGATGTGCACGCAGCACCTGTAGATACGCCTGATGCAAATACACTGGTGAACTAAAGTGTGTCATGCTGCAAGGGAAGTATGTGCAGGGATGTCTGCAAAGGTCTAGAAGATGCCAGCACTGCATAGGGAAGCCAGCTTATCTGTAGTGGCAGTGCAGTAAGGTTTCGTGAAGAAAAGGTTGTTATGGAATGTCCAGCGCTAATAGAACCAGCCAAATGATTGCTTACAGTGGCCGAGTTGAGCTAAACATTTGCTTGTGCAGGAAAAAATAGTTTAGCCATGCCATAAAAAGAAACAGTGATTAGCTGTTGACTTGACTGCTTTATTATTATGAGCGTTCAGACAAATACAGGGATTATGTAGCACTGTGAGTAGAACATCACGTGCTCTCATTGTATACTTCTGTCCAGTGCCTTATAGGTCTCTACTTGTACAGTCGTCCCCAGACATGTCTAGAGTGCTTGAACTCTGCCGCCTGCGCTCTGCAGTGCGCAGAGCGCAGGCGGCAGAGTTCAAGCACTCTGGACATATGTCTAGCGTCTAGCGGCAGTGCCTGGTTTGAGGTTGCGCATCTTTGAGTGTCGTCTGAGCATCAGACATGCGCTATCTCGAACCAGGCGCTGCCGCTGCGGAGCGCTGACGGCACGCAGTTCGAGCGCCCTAGATAGGACTATGGACGACTGTACTTGCGTCATTCCCCTTAGGCTTTTGTTTCCTTTGGTCTTTGAAGGTTTTCCAGGCAGTACCAGCTGGTGTAGAGGTACGTGTGGTGCTCATTCCATATTTTTCTCGTCTTTGGTGCTGCAGTCTGCGTGTAGTGGTAGGCATGCTACTGGCATCAGTGGAGCCGCATCTTCGTGATGCTATAACGCGGCAGAGATCTATACATTGGAGTGTACATGGCTAATCCTGTTTAGGCCATCAAACACCTTCAGATCTGGGTTGAGAGGTTTAGATGTTATGTTAAAAATGACAATCCTATAGCTATTTCGGGCTTTAGAAACGCTGACTACTTGCATTCTTGGAGAAAGAAGTGCATTGTGTGCCTGAAAACTTTGGTAGTATTTTCCAGAATGCCCAGACAAGCTGTTTATGATGAATTTTGATGGCACAAGGGTGTCTGCTGACAAGGAGCACCATGAGGAAAGGTGTTCTTTGTCTGCTCGGAAGACCCGTTTCTCAAGCATTTCACCCTAAAGAAGCCGAGCACCAGGCGAGGGGAAAGCTTGTGACCATTGCATCACCGACGGGTACACAGCAGCACTGAGAATCGAACCCCACCCCTCCCGCATGCGAGGCAGATGCTCAAACCACTAGGCCACCACTGCGGACAGACAAGCCTTTTAAGGCTTTTGGCTGTTGTCTGTGGTGGTGGTGCCCAGCTCAGTATCCATCATGACAGGGCCATTGGCAGATGCTGTGGTGGGACCCATGTGATGCACCTGGTTCTGTGTCTTACCTCGCGTTCAGTATGAAAGCTAAGCTCTATGTGCACAAAATTGTGCTTAAAGGCCCAAGCAAAGGCAGCAAGTGACGAGTGGCACTGCCACGCAAAGTGTTTTGCCCTTATCCCTTCCCCCGTTGCTCAGTTCTGCATCCACAGAAAATTTTGCGCGTTGCCCGGGAGTCCCCCTACGATTAGCCGATGAGGCCCTCGCTGGCCGTTTTTCGATGGAGGTGAAATGCTAGAGGCCCATGTGCTGTCCGATGTCAGTGCACGGTAAAGAACCCCGGGTGGTTGAAATTTCCAGAGCCCTTCACTACGGCATCCCTTATAGCCCGAGTCATTTTGGGACATTAAAGCCCCATAAGTCAAATCAAATCCTCACTGGCCGTTTCCAGTTTGGCACATCTGTCTTTGCCTCGCCAAGCACACCGGCATGGTCTTCGCCGTTACACCGCCACCATGGAAAAATACTCCTTTTAATGTGATAGCATTTTAATTTTCATCGAGGCAAAACCCTAGCATTCTCTGTCATGAAATTGACTGGTTGGTCGAGATAGTAGTGATGTCGTCAAGGTCACGTGACATCAAGAACCAGTCCATGATGGCACCAAATTTCAGAATCAGCTAACATTGGAGAAGCTGGAAGGCTGCGGCACTATCGACATTGCTACCGGGTATGGCAAGCACAGCTGGAGGTGTCAGAGTGTCAGGCGGGCAGAGGGAATAATGAATAAACTAAAATAAAACAATTTATGGCCACGAGTGGGTTTTGAACCGGCAGCTTCTCTGAACAGATCAGCTTTGCTAGCCATTGCATTAGACCATTACGGCATCGCTGCAGCTGAACATCCCATGTGTTTTAACTGCTAATCTCTCTCACTGTACTTTGGATGTCATTGGCTTCATCAACTTCCATCCGTGCACAATGGACACATCACTATCGCACTGCCCTCTTAAGGTGCGTCATGCGGCCCCATAAACATTCCGTGTGTTGGTAATGGAGGGCTAACAATATTGGGGGCGGTCATACTGCAGGGCAATGCTGAGGTGGGTACAGGAACTTGATCCCCAGTGCCGCTGTACTTCAGTGGTGGGTGCAGAATCACTCGTGGTGCATGCGCTTGCTTGCATAGTTCGCTCGCTTACAAACAGATCAAAGTGGCCGATTACTAACCTTGAGTGCACGGGCATCAAACGAATGTGTATGTTGCCGTCGCTAGCTTGAGGTTGCCCCATTAAGTAACAGCGGTCTTTTACTCACACATGGAGCTCACTCCTAAATTCCTCTTTTGTTGTCCAGAAGTTCTACCCACAGTTTTCTGCGTGACCTGGCATATGCCCCCGGTTTCCGGAAATGTTTTGACAAAAGCAGTGCAAGCAGAGGGCAGGCCGAAGGGGCAAAGAGGAGAGAACCACTGGATGGAGTGAACTTGCGAGTAATGTTTGTTTGAAAAAGAAATGGTGGACAATATTCAGGTCTAACATATTTTGTTAGTAAAATGGATTTGATGATTTGTGCTGCTCATACCTGCTGTTTTCTTTGTGGTAAGCCTCTGCAGTATCGCTTGTTTTGGATGCCGTGGCTTAGAAACTGTCGCTCGAATTTACCAAACATTTTCTAACCCCATGTTGCACACCTGTACTAGTCACTGTTTTACAACTTCTTAAAGGGACACCTCAGGTTGAGTTGGCATTTAAAATTTGAAGCTGAGAGTCTGACCTCAGCTTCAATGTTCCAACTCAGCTTGCCAGTGCTGATGAGTAGTGCACTTTCATGTGGGGAAAAGTGGATTGATTTCGGATGTTTGCAGTCTCGGGGCCACTGGTTACTTTGCTCATGAAATCCTCCTTTGGTGAGCAAGGTGTGGTGGGTGTTTATGGCTTGGCATAAATTTGTCTCATGAGCTTTGCAGGCGGCATGGGTCTCGCAGCTTGTTCACTGTGGAATGGAAGGCGCTGGTTTCTCTGCGTAGATGGCCAGCTCGCACAGTGTCAAAAACAGCAGACACTTTCACTCCACTGCTAACAGCTTTGAGAAGGATGATGGCAAGGTCTGCCTGTGTAGGAGTCCAGATTTTTGCCTTTTATGTTTGTTTCTCCTCTTTGATTCGGTCCGACCTTTGGTTCGGTTTGGCAGACCAGAAAGGCAACTGCAGCAAAACTCATTCCAGTTGGCGTGTGTCGATAGATTGCCGCATTTTCATGACAGAGTCGCTACTTTCACTCAAACCTCAGCTAGAAAAGGCCAAAAAATGAACATCTACCGGTGTTACCCGATTTCGCAGGGATCCCAGAGGCTATGCCGCCATTCACTTTCGAAGTGGGGATGACTGAGTCTTTGGTGTGGACCTCTCGAGTATGAATCAAGTGACTGGACAACCATCAATATGCCGAGAAAGAACCGTAGAATTGATTTTCACTGGAAACAAAAATTTGAAACAGCAAAGCACACCAATGCTGCCACGAGCTGCTGTTTTAGGAAACTTGCTGCTCGACGGAACATGCTATTGTGCATGAGTTTACAGGTTTGATTCTCAGATGCATCAACAGCATGGTGCATCTTGTATCAACAGCTGGTGGTAAACATCTCGTGTGTACCGAGTTGTAAGTGTACGTTAAAGAGCCACAAGAAGGTTTAAGTGAATCTGAAACTCTGCATTACTACAGTGTGTAAACTGCCATTTAAATAATAAGCTGCATGGCAGGCACCAGCAAAATCTGAAATCAAAATTACCTTAGGGATTTTTGAAGTAAAGCGTGAACAGATTGCTGTGAGCATGATTTCTGAGAAAAAATTAGTATTGATGAAACATAACATTTACCATCTGCCGTAATCAGTTTACTTATCAACTGATCACATACAAGGTATGGTATTAGTAAAGTGCAGTAGTTCTACAGAAGTTTAACTGGTGGTCTGCTGCACTAATTAGGCATTTTTCTATTTTCTACAGGTTACAAATTAGTAAAAGCTTTGGAGAACAAGTTTGAGATAAAGTGTCTCGTGCTGCTTTGTCTACAGCTGCACAAGGGGAGCTCAAACTGTGTTCCACAGAACCCTGACATTCCGCGGAGCACTTTTTGAGTTGTAATTTCTTATAGTCATGTCTTGCTGTACAGCCTGTCATTGCAACTGAATTCAGGCATTTCTTGCGGCATGCGTGTCGGGCAGGAAGGTACAGAAGCTAAGACGACCAGGGATCTTTTAAAAGCCACTGGGTGTTCCCCGCGGTGAACTTTCACCCACGAGTTTCCCTGCTATACTGTTGCCCACTTTATCCCTGTGAAAAGAGAGCAGAGTGGGTCAGGGTTGATGGGCTTGGGCGGGAGTTGGGTGGGCGGATGAGATGGCCGAAGTTTGCGGGGATAAGGTCGCCGCAGCTGGCACAGGGCAGCGTTAATTGGAGAGACATGAGAGAGGCCTTTGACCTGCAGTGGGTGTAGTGAGGCTGATGATGATGGTGAGACCTGCTTTCAGATGCCTTTCACCTTCGTCCAGGTGTCCCTGTTGGAGAATGTGCTGCGACAAATGTCTTCACCCTATCAGGTTTCTATCTGCTTAAGACCATTCTGTTGCCAAGTTTTACAGCTGCACAGGGGGGGGGGGGGGCAGCACTTACTCAAGACATTCATGTTGGAATTCTGCATCACATGTTTTGATTCAAACATGGGAGGCAGTGGGGTGCAAGTTAAGCAAAATGTAAACGCGTTTCACCAGCAATGTAACAGAAAGCATGTCTCTATGCCTGCAGAGTTATCAAGATTTCAAGCCCTCAGCATCATCTTGAATGATACAAGTTCGAGTGCTTATAATACGAGTATACCAGTTATAATACTCGAAATCAAAATGCAACTGGCCTGTAAGCCAGAGGTTGGCCCTTTAGGTGACTTCTCTTAACGCAACCATTGGTGCATGCAGTATACTGGGTGTTTCAGTGAACACTTTCAAAAATACCTAAATATAGGCTTTCCTTGAAAAAAAAAAAACAATCTCTTCAGGAGCAAACTGTCCGGTTTGGCTGATGTCAGTAATTGTGAGAACAACAATAATTAGCTAGCTAATTAACAGATATTTACTAATGAACTTGCAATTAGCCAAGTTTGGAGGTTATTACCAAAGGTAAATTCATATAGTCACGGAGGAGACGATTCCATATCACTTTTTAGAACAGAAAAGGTCGTACTTTAAAGCCTTGCAATGCAAGAAAATATGGTGTTTTTTCCGCATGAAACTTATACTTGGCACATGAGGAGTACCAGAAGTTAATGCAATGTCTGCTGGTGACAGGTTCAAATGGCTGCAGCGACCGATTCAAAACATCTGTGCTAATTTCCCCAGCTAGGGAGCCTAAACACTCAGCATAGGCTGCGGCCAGCATTATCGTTTGCTTGCAAAAGAAAAAAAGGATTGTCATTCCCAAGTGTGTAACCCTTGATGCCTGCAGCTTCCTTTCTATTTATTTTTTCTTTCTGCCACCTTTAACGTGGCTACCAGGTGAGACAAAGGTGAGGTGTCACCATCCATTCATTTATTTACTAGATTGAGCTGTTGTTCATGTACAATCGCTGCGTATTAGGATGCGCATCATGCAAAGAAAATTTTTCTCCGTTCGGCAAGCAGGGCTTGCACAGCAGCGGGCGTGTGCTATTAGGCAGTTGTTTTTGCAGCTTGTAATGGCAGTTCCACAAATAGCTTTGAAGTTTGCCTTTTACTTTAGGTGCCTGTTTTGGAGGTACGTGTGCGACACAGCCATTGCAGTGCCAGTTTCTGTACGGAAGTGTCATCTCGTCCATGGGAAGATTAAAACTTCATCGCCACAGCATGTGAATTGTGGGGCTGGCCGCACAACTCTAGTGCTCCGTGGCTGAGAAAGTTGGCATTGTGATCACTTGTGCGATCGCATAAATGGACACGGAGCTGTCATTCAGACTGTATGCTGCCCAACATCCTGGCAGTCGTGTGCCTGTCATTCCGCATTTACAGTATACTCTCCTTAATTCAAACTTCAAGGGACCAGAGATTTTTGTTTGAATTATCAGAAGTGCACCTTAATGTGATCGAAAACTGAATGCAATTTGCTGTATCGATATGTATGCATACAAACAGTATTTTAGTTCTATTTCTCTATGCAAATGAAGCTAAATGCTTTAGTACAGCATAAAATAAGGTGAAAGGTAGTGATAAGTTTGTTTACTCAAGTGTGTTCAAAAAAGTTATCAATAATGCACTGGGGTTGCAATAGAGTAAAAACTTCAAGGGACGAAGAAAAGGTCCAAGTCATCTGAAAGTCGAATGGCTACAAAAAAACACTTTTGCACTCGGCAACTTTAACTGATGCAAAAATAGGCAGTTTTCGTCTGCTTTAAGTGAAAAACTGTGCGGCAGTGATGGTTTATCGCAATTCCGTCATTTTGTAGTGCATGCCGACTGTCGGGGTTGTCAAAGCAAAACTGCTCCAAAACAGTAAGGCCTTCAATGGTGTCCTTCACATGTGCGACGCAATAGCAGTGGGGCCTCCTAACGCACGGTGGAGTTCATCTAATGAGGCTTCACCACACTACGAGCAACTCGTAATGAGTGCGCATTATCGACGCGCAGGGCCACACGGATGGATGCGAGGGGAATGCACATTTGCGCTGGAATGGCAAGACTCCTCCTAAAAATAAAAAAAATACCAGCAACAGGCTAGCTGGCATCCGAACCTGCGTGCAGCCTGGCTTAGTTCACAGACGCGCGTCCAGCAGCCACAATCGTTGCGAACTGGTAGCGAAGCTCAAAAAACAAAACTATGCCGCTACAGGGCAACTCCAACACAGCCCCCCTTTGGGCTGCGTCGAAGTTAACCGGTTGGAGCGGCCAGATTTTCAGTTTACGCAGCACCGCGAAGACTCATCCGACCTTGGTCACCACTCTTTCACACGCCGGGAGCGTCAAAGCTAGGCAGAAATGTTTCAATTAACTGAATTAAAGAGAAATTATGGTACAAATTAAGTGCCATTAAAATGCAGTGAAAATGTAGCCAGCCTATCAAACTATCAAAATATTGTAATTTGTTTGAATTAACCGAAAGTACGAATTATCCAAGTTTAAATTATCTTACGAGTATTGTATATCGATATTTCATTGATTTAGGGCCACTGGATCCGTCCGTACTCAGAAAAGAAAGCAACCAGCCAGTGCAAGCGATGATTTGGCATTGATACCCTGGCACACATCTGCCAGGCTGGGAGCAAGCGTAAGAAAGTGAAACACATATTGAGCCAGCCGGGCTTTAATTTGGAGGCCATTTTCAAGGCTAAGCTACCACTCGCAACGTGTGTGCTTTCACCAGGAGCTGACACCATGTGGCTTTAAAGAACGGCTCGATTTTGGCGACTTGTGCCTGATTCAGTGCGACAAAGAGCAAGAATTTGCTCACAGAGCGCTTTTGACTGACGAGGCCTAATTTTGCAGGGATTTGAATATCAATTTTCACAGCAACCATTATTGGCGCAGTCAGAACCCACACTGGCTACGTCAATGTAAGCACCAAGTAAGATGGTCAGGAAATGTTTGATGTTGCATTTATGACGACCGTATTGCTTGTCCTTTCTTCATCGACGGAAACCAAAATGTGGCTCCAGCATGAACGAGCCCCTCCGCATTGTTCTTGATCAGCTGGGCAATTCATGGATGAGTTCTTTCCTTGCCAGTGGATGGTGGAACCCCAGCCTGGCCTTTTGTAGGTGACCCCATTTATCTCCCTTGGATTTTTTCCTCTTTGGATATGTTAAAAATAAAGCTCTCAAGATGGAACCGGCCAACCTCCTCAAGGTCTGAAGCAGTGCTTAAGAATATCACTTGAAAACATTTCCAGAGCGATGCTTTTACCTGCTGTGAATGCCATGAAAGATCGCAATGGAGGAAAAACAGTTTGAGCACACTATGTAAAAATTGTGTGTTGTAGTCCCAAATGATGCTCCTTTCCTGGGGGATTGCCTGAATCAAGCTGCAACCAACTGAAACATTCAAATATGCAAATTTTATTTATACACGTTTGGAATATGGCTCGAAACTACTAGACATCTAAGACTCAGCAAATGAGACGCGTCTGCTCCTGCAGGCGGCAATGGTACAGAGACGCTGGCTTGTGCTATCAAGTTGATACCACGTAAAAGACAGATATCACACAACTATGTCGAGATACTTGCATCACTAAGCGGGACTGCCACAGAAGCTTTATTCTTTTCACAAAGGTAGCAGCGTAATGGGTAAGAAAAAAAAAAGTCTGCTTTCGGAGGTATGTGCACAGGCAGGGTGCCAGGCCAGTGCCTATCATGGTTCTCCAAATCGACTACGACATTGTTGGCAACGGTTGTCTTTTTTTGTGTGCTAAGCGGCGAAGCAAAAGCTAGTGCTTGCCACAGACTAAGCTGAGCGTTGAGGCTACCTAACCGAAGAAATGGCGACAGATGTTTCGAATTGGACGCCACAGTCATTGCAACAACTCACTAGCGGACATTGAGTTTGCACTAGACATCTAGCACTCCTCATGTGCTGTGTTTTGATTTTCATGTGGGAAAAAAAACACGAGATTTACCGACGCTGGAGGGCTTTAAAGAACAACTTTTTCTTTGTTTTAAAAACTGATCTGGCATTGTATTCTCTGTGGCTACAAACTCTCCATTGGTAAAAACTGCCAAACTTTGATAATTAGAAAGTTAGATAGCTAGCTCATAAGCATGATTTTCACAATTACTGATGTCGGCCACAGCTTCCCGCTGAAGATGCTTCCTTTTTTTCTCGGTCTATTTCTAAGAATTTTTGAAAGTGTTCACTGAAACACCCATGTAATATGCAAAACTTGCTGTTGGATGAGTTGGTTTGTTTCCATGCTTGCAGGACACAATGCAAGAAAGAATGGAGCACAAGAAGAGGACGGTGTGGCCTGTCGTCCTCCTTGTTCTTGTGCTGCATTCTTTGTTGTATGCAACATGCATGCAATATATGGACATTTTTTCCTTCATGATGTGTAGGATAAAAACGGTGGTGCTTTTGAATAAGTGTACACACATGGCAACATTCTAGGCTTGTTTTGTTATGATTTGTAATGATTTGTTAAACGTGTGTATCTTAAGAGCACAGCACCCCCAGTGCCTTCTAAGACATTACTTTGTGGCAGCCAGCTGTGAAAGCGACCAACGCAGTTACGTATGCGGTCAGTCGCAGCAACACATCTGTGGCTTTGCTGCAGGCTACCGCACTGTCTCCTTTTAGATGTAGTTCCTGTATTCACTGAAGCGGCACTCGCGACCGCAGCATTGAATAAGCTAGCAAATGTTCACATGCCTTGAGACGTCCTACAGAAGTAGCCGACTGTGGGGAGAAGAGATGCACGACACCACCTCACAGGCCATTTCTCTTCTTTCTCCTTGCATTGTTTTGTTCTAATTTTGTGCACATCATGGTGAAGGATGTATTCTCTTTGCATGCATCATCCATCGAAATTTTTGCTGCGTCCACAACTGGTGCCAGAGCAGGCAGTGGCAGGACAGAAATTTGATCCAAACTGGCCGCTTTTCGCAGAGCAGCTTCACGGAGAGGCCTTGGCTTTCAGGGAACGCTGAACCCCCATTTGGGACGAGTGGTGGTGGTGCAGGAACTGTCATGGGAATGCATTCGGTTCAGAATGGGGTAAGGATATGGGTTCTGTCTGATCCCCTTGTTCATTTCATTTGCTGGCTTGAATCATTTGGTGACAGGTTGTGCTTTTTTTTATCTCTTTTTAGGCCAGTTTTCTGCTGTCATTTGAAAAGCATGGTAACCTCCTCAGCGAACACTTGAGCTTGGTCTCCGAGTTGTTGGGCTTGTGGCAGCCATTTTGTTTTTGCATTTCTGCTGTCATGTATAGAAAGCTTTCCAGGCTTTCCTGTTGTGTGTAGACCCTATCCGATGTGATGGACATGCTGCAGCATGTTTGTTCAAAACTTTTATTCCGTCTTTTTCTGCTGTCACTGTCTTAGTAGTAGACAGCATAGGACATGTTCACCCGAGTCTAACTGAATGTTGAGGGACAGTGTTTCTTTTTCTTTTCCATCGTGCACTTCACGTTTCATAAAGGCACTCACTGTGCACAGTGGGGAAGATAATCAAAGGTAGTTTTTTTTCATTTGCTGCATAATCATGCAGTTTGTTTTTGTTCTCAGCCTCCACGAGGTTTCTAAAAACTTCGTCTCTTTGCTGCGCTTCTTCAGGTGTTTAATGACGGAGGCATTTGCCTCTTTTGTGAGAGTCCTGAAAGCCGATAGAACATGCACTGATAAAGCATGCACTCGCTCTTACTGACAGGCCTCTGCGGAGTACCACTGCATTTCCAGAGGGTCACCTCTTACTGGCGCTGATAGTCAAAATGAATAGGGCAGTAAATTTTACAGCATATTTGTAGCACATTGACTGCATACCAAATAGTTCTCATTCACAGATCAAAGAAAAGTGTGACTGATAGGCTCATGCCCAACTTTAACTGTTTGCAGCCACATAAATTGAGTTTTTCATCAGGAGGAAACTTTTGTTTAAGGTTTGAGTAAGGTGGATAGAGATTCTGTAGGCCCTTTACATTTGTGCACACACTGTGTTGGCACCGTAAAAGGAGGAGTTAAGGCAGTTGTGAAATAGTTCTTTAGGCACTGATGCCCAGTGACAGTAGCATGTAACTCTTCCCATCTCCCTTCACCCGGCCAGCCTCTCTTCCTTTCTCATTTAAGAACTCTCCCTCACCCCCTTCCTTTCATCTTGGTTCATATAGCACAGTTTCATTCAAGTTGTGCGCTAATTGCAAAGCAACTTGAAATTTCAAGGTGTGGAGGCACCTATGAGGAACAGCGTAGTAGTGGGCTCTGGATTAATTTCCACCACCTGGGACAGCACCAGAACACGCACCATAATCTCAGCACATGGTCGTTTGTGGATTTTGCCACCACAGAAATTTGGTCTCTGCTTCTGCTGCGTAGCAGAAGGCCATAGCCACTGAGCTGCCGCATTGAGTTCCTGACAGCTTTCTGTGGTGCAACACTGATGTTTGGGCCAGTTGGTATCGATCCATCTTGAAACACATTTGTAGCACGAAAAAAGAACGGGGACACAAAGAAACGGGGTCGTGTGTGTTTTCTTCATGTCCCCATTTTCTTCGTGCTGCGAATGTGTTTCAAGATGTTTTTACAGAGATTAGATCAGCAGTTCCATATCATGGCAACACTTCATTTAAGGGAATGATTACTCACTGGCACCCACGTGAGTGCGGGAACATTGCTAGGAAGAAAAGCTACACAGCTTTTTAAGATCTACATAGTTGAAGAAGAGGTCAATCCAGGCCTACCAGTTGCTGACCTAACCCAACCAGCCCTGGTGCAAGGAATAGGCCAAATGACCAACAGCTGAATTCCCCATCCTGATTGCAGTGATTCATGTGGCGAACATTGCTTGCCAGTGTTTGATCAGTTTGGTCTCAAAATAATGCTCTTAAAGTTACTTCATTTTTTAGATTTGCTGGCGGACTAGCATGGCAATACGTGGATGCAGCAATACAGGATGTAATGGGTTCTAGCTGGTGAGCCAAACAGGGCCCTGCCATTACTGCTTGGCCCTTGCACTCCTTTAGCCACTTGGCGACAGGTTTACGTCACCCAGGCTGTAAATGAAGTTTCCTCGAAATGGATGTAAAGTCACCATCACTCGTAATGCATGTGCTCTGCTACTGGTCATGTTATGCTCATAGAGAACATACTTGTGAACAGTCGTTTTTGCTAATGTCGTTTGTATCGCCATGTGGCTACGCTTGAGCGCTGGCACTTTCCATGAGATTTGCTTTCTTCGCCCTGCAGAGCACCGCTCGAGTGCTGTAGGCAAGCCTACCTGCCTTTGTACTAGACTAACAATGGCAGACAGTCTAGCCTACCATCGCAATGTGTAGCAGGTAATTTATTGCAATCTATTCTGAAGCACTGTAGAAGCACGGTTCACACCACGGGCTGCCATGATGACAGGGTGGGATATCGCCAACTTCACCAATCATGGCATGTTGCACCACCTGTGGTTGGCCCTCTCAGATTGAGCAAGAAGGCTATGGAACAAAGATTTAGAACCTTACTCAAGCATGCAAAGCTTAGTGCAGTAGTCTGTGTGGGCACAACCTGAGAGTGTGAACTGTCACAACCGATTAGGGAACCGCATTCTGCAGCACAGGGAGGAAGACAACAGGGGACTTGGTGGAGTATGCTTGCAGAATTGTAATGATTGGGAAAGTGAATTATGTTATGCATAGGTCTGGTCCGAGACGCAAGGTACCATTGTACTAGCCATCAAAAATATCCGAAAATTGAGTACGGGCAGAATGAGGCTGTCTGGTGTGCCTCCTGCCCCACGAAACTACAACTATGTCGGTTGCTTTAAACTTTCATAGATTTGACTTATCTTAATTCATCCAAAATAATGATGGATATCTCCAGAATATGTATAAATGCCGTATCCCAAAATATGGCATCCATGCATACTGCAAGAGAGATTTAGCCACAGATGTCGATATTGGGCCTTCAAGTGTTACACAACAAATTCATGCATGCCTGTTGAGATGTGCGGACATTATCTCTTCAGGTACTGTTGCACCTATGGCTCTTAAAATATTGTGGGAATATCTGGGCAATCCAGTCTGCAAACACGGTTCAAAAACTTTGCCAACCTTTTCCCTTCCCTTTTGCGCACAGCTTTTACCGGACTGGCTGCAGAATGAGTGAGGAACGTGGACTTTTTGAGTGAAATGGGTTTATTATGCAGCTGGAGCACAGTTTAACATTTTCCTCAATTTTGTCCTCTGATGAGCATTTAGTGTAATGTATTTACCAACTCAGTTTTACGGAACAAAACTTTACTGCTGAACTGGATATTTTAATGATTCCTAGAAAAGTATGCAGACGAAGGATTTGATAAAAAGCTCATGCATCAAGCACAAAAGAGCACCAAATTGTAGACACAGCAAAAGAAGGCTTCTGCACTGGCATTCACAAAAGTTCTCGCATATGAGTGCTGCATGGTTGTCCAGTATATGAGTGCTATTTAGTCATTAGCAGTCATTAGCTGTCAACCATGCAGGAACTTAGCTTGCACTAGAGAATTTATAGGACTCTCACTCATCAACAGCAACTGCTGTTGATGAATGAGGGCCCCATAATTTATTACACAGTGCTTACACTAGCCAGCCAGGGCACAACATAAATTCTTGCTAGCGAAGGCAGCATAAAGATTTCTCTAGTCAAAAAGCATCAGGTGATGGCTATAGCATAGTCAAGAAATTGTGGTGAAGCCTGGCCAGATGGCAAAATATCCTGACTCTTTTTCGTGGCACTGTTGACAAATATTTGCTAAAATGTAACAAGTTATTTTTTCTTTTTTGTGTTAGAAATTAATTTTTTCATCTGCCTTTTTTTGTTATTTTGTGAAACTCCCAATTTTACAAACAATCTGCAATCCCTGAAATGTGTTTTAGCTGCATACCTCACATTTGTTAAAGACATGTCAGCTTTGCTTATTAGCAAAAGTGAAAAAGAAACCAAAAATTGGGCCTTGACCTTTGCCAAGTTAAATAATTGGTAACAAAAAAGACTTTCACATTTTTCCATCTCGATGTGCACTCGCTTGTTAGCAGAGAAGAATACTTTTAGAATCATGCTGACAGAAACTTGGTACACACAACAATCGTGCATTTTCCATCCTCCAGGATATCAACTATTCCTTCTAAGTCATCAGGATAAGTGAAAGAGGAGTCATTGCACTTCTAGTGAGAGATGGTGTACATTGCGAGAGCACTGATAGTTTTGCATATTGACATCTGATTGTGAGGCACTGGGTTTAAGCAGTATGCAGACTTCCATCAGGCGATGTGAAGAAGTTGTATTCTTTCGTAGATACATGAGCAAGCCTTCAACGTAATCCTGGGTAGGGATATTAATGTGAACATGCTAGCTAGCATCTACTTACATTGAAAAAGAAATGCAATCAGTGGGCTTACCAACGTGATTTCTAAGCCAAGACGAATTATGCAGGAAAGTACTCCTTTATTAGCAGTTTTTATAACAAACATAAACGTGGACTTGGGAACTGCAGCCACAATTTTCACCAGTATCGGCGCTCATTTGGGCATAATCCTGTTAGTGGAGAAAACATACAATATCTCGAAAAAGGTTCGCCATGAAACCTGTGTTCAGGTTATAACACTACCACGTCCGCGATGCCATCAAGCAGCAAACATGGGCTGTGGATCATTTTATTTTTATTCTATTTTATGAACACTGCAATCACCATGCGGTTATTTTAGCAGGGTGGTGCAAGCGTAATACAATGGCATGCACAGGTTAATAAAACTGATATTTGAATCAATACAAAGTGTGCCATCAAGCATAGGGTTCTGCATGGTCTTGCATTTGTAAGCGGTCGCAGAAAACCGTCCATGTGTTTCACTTGGCTGGCACATGCAAGTGCTTGCATGCTCTTGCATTTGGACTGGATCACACATAGATGAACGTTGATGAAGATACTGATTTGCAAAGCACAGCGTGAGAGGCTGGCAGATTAACACTCTGGGAGAAGGGCTGCTTCGATGGCCGAGTGGCCTAAAGCAGCAGCAAGCAAATCTGATCTGTGTGCGCCGCTGCTGGTTCAAATCTCGCTTGAGGCTGTAAGTATGGTAAGTTTCCTTTTTCTGTTTTCTCAGAGGCAGTAAGTACAACAACAGACAGACACCAGGTTTTCGTTCACCTAGCCATTCTAATGCCAACACATGAAAACTGGTTCTCTGCAGCAAAATGCAGCTTAAGTCCCAGCATAGTCACTCATTACCTTGGCAGTAGCATGATTCTTGAAGTTGACAAATACAGGTACCTAAGTATAACCCGTACAATTAACTTCCGTGGTCTGGACTCATCTCAGATATTTGTGCTTCAGCTTCTGACAAGTTATGCTTTCTCAAATGAAAGCTTAAAAATTCTCCTCAGAGTATAAAGCTTTCGACATATAATGCATGTATGTAGTCCAAGTTAGAATATGCAATGGGACCCTTGCACAAAGGAAAGCACTGGAATGCTAGAATGTGTTCTGAGGAAAGCTATAAGGTTCATATAAAAGACTGGACTCTCCTCCTTTGCTGATGCAAGAAAGTCAGATTGTGCTGGGAAATAAGTCAGTGTGTCTCCTTCAAAAAGATACCCCAGAACCTTCAAAATTGTGTTTAGCCAGCAACCACTAAACGTAAAGGGCATACTACACAATATCTACTGGCTCCAATTTTCACGAAAAGCAGAACAGTTGTAGTGCGCTAGCACTAAGGCCCACACCGATTTCGCTGATCTTTGAGGCCTGCTTGACCTGAAGCAAAATAAACTAAAAGCACTTTCTGGCCACTAGTGTGTTTTGAACCCGTGGCAGCACGACAGATCAGCTTCGCTGGCCGCTGCATTAGACCACTCTGCCATCGCCACAACCGATCATGCCACGTGTTTAGCCTCGCACTGTGCTTTGGATGTTGTGTTTAATCAACTGCCATCTGTGCACAATGGACACACCACTATCGCATTGCCCTCTTAAGGTGTCTTGAGTGGCCTCACAATTTAAGGCCCCCACTCATTGATTTCGCCAATGTTTGTCTTGAAGCCTGCTCGGCCTTGCAAACTGAGCCTCAGACTGAAACCAAAACTGAAGTGAAAGCCAGAGTGCTAGTGTACCTAGTGAATATTTGGCCTAACCATGCTAAATTGTCCATCATTTATTTTCCTTAAAACTGTGAAAGAATGAAGTGGATTACAACCAATTCCTCTTGCATCTAGCAACTTCTTAAAGGAGTGGGAACATCTTTTTTGCCCAGAGTATCCTTTTTCTTAGGGAGGTGCATTTTTTGCCCTTTTTTGTTGGTTCAGTTCCGTCTATTTCGTTGTAATGCCCCTCCTTCTTGTGTGCCTGCAATACGGTTTAGTAGTAGCTGAAGCCATGTCAGGGCAGATCAGAGTGAGCCACTGATCCCTTAGATTTTTGTTGGTTGAATACCACCTCAGTGATGGCGCTTTTGGAGGCTCCACTCACATTTTCCTTCTCACTCTCCAAGTGCACGCCTGGCACTAGCACGTTGGAAGCGGAACCTTTTTGCGGCAGTCCCGATGCAAATGTCTGCAGCAGGCATTGTTTCACAGTGCAGGTGTCACTGACAAACTTTTGTCTCCTATCGAAAAGGAAAATTATAAAAAATAATTTTTTTTTTTTTTTGCGCTAAAAGCCAATCAGTGGCGACAGACTTGCACAGGCACATTCTGATTGTCAAAGAAAGACAGGATCACCGTCTGCTCTTTCGACTCGCAAGTACAGTCTTTGTGAAAAATATACACCCCAAGAAGGTTTCCTTCGAAGCGCTGTAGCGGGGCTCTTTAGCACATTTGACTGGCCTAAGCTTGGGAGGGTTGAGGAATTAAGTTCCTGTCGCCTTCGGAAGGTTAGGATACCTGAGTATGCAAGAGAAGTCACGCTGCAGGGCTCGGAAGCAGACCCCCTGGGCTGTATACTTTTCACAAGGACTGTACTTGCAGGGGGGCATAGTGCCACATGCAAAGTGTTGACATCATTAGTTGCCAAAAAATTCGAGGGGCAGCTGCGTGAGGCGAAAGCCTTTCCACACGACTTTGGCTGCTACTGTTGCTGTCTCTGTGAATTGTCATTAATGAATTACTAATTAATCAATCACTAATTATCACTTAAAAATTACTAAAATCCGGCACTTTCCCATCCATTCTGTTTTTTTTTTTAACTGTGCCGTGACGACTTTCGGTGGACGTGACGTCACACCGTTTTTTTCGACACAATTTTTGACTATAAATAATTAACTAATTATTTTACAGTCATCAAACTTGGTTTCTAGGTTCGTTCTTTTCCTCCTCTATCTGATGCACCCATTCTTTTTCTCCTATCTTTATTAGTTCCCGAGTTATTTTAGGACTTCCGGTGGATGTGATGTCCCACCGTTCCCATGGCTTTATCGACGTCTGCGCTATTTCGACGCAATTTCGACATTTTTGGCTATAATTAACTAATTACTCTACAGCCATCAAACTTTGTTTCTAGAGTAATTTTTTTATCCTCTACGTGAAGCAACCATTCTTTTTCTCCTATCTTTATTAGTTCCCACTAAACGAAGCGTCACGGACGGACACGATCGTGGCCGCGAGCATGAGCCATTAAAGGCTTTCGCCTTAATAAATGAAAAAACAGTGTAGCACAGGATTGTGGGTAATGCACCTGTTTACAAGTTGCCTACAGGATACATAGCTGGGAAAGCCAAGCAATGACTCACAGCCAGGAATTTGGGGAAGGTAGGAGATTTCCTCTGTCTCCACATGAAGCCAGTGTAAAGTTGGCAGATGTGGAGCAGATTAAAAAGGAACCAAGAAGTTACTTGTGTGGGGCAAAGGCTGAAAATGTTCACAAGGATGTGTGGCACGTCTGGCCCCCAGCCATTAACACCCCTTGCAAGTGCCAGGCCAATGGACAGGTGACAAGAAATGCTGTGCACTGGCACCTACCAGGTGGCAGACGTTAAAGGTACACTAAAGAGGAATCTGAACTTGTCCCTTTACCGCGGGAACTCTATCTACACGTTCCGGGCATTCTTAGAAACTTGGAATTATTGTCCTGTGCGGCCAATTGCCCTAAATAAATCGGATTAAACGTCCCAGCTCCCGCTCTTTTTTTGAACTCAACGCGGTAGGTAGGAGGAGTCAACCAACGCGTTAGCCAGTCCCGTGACAGCTTACCGCTCTGCCATTGGCGGAGTGATACGTAAATCAAAGAGTTTATGTGTATTTTTATTTTCGTGGGCCTAATTTGCAGCTATATTGTCTGTGACTGGAAATGTTTATTCACAGAAACCTAAAAAACGAAATAAAAGCGAAAGCGAAGCCGTCATGGCCGTTGACGCGTTGGTTGACTCCACCTACCTACCGCGTTGAGCTCAAATAAAGGCGGGAGCCAGGACTTTTAATCCAATTTAATTAGGGCAGTCGGCCACACAGGATAACAGTTCGAAGTTTCTAAGAATGCCCGGAACGTGTAGGTAGAGTTCCCGCTGTAAAAAGACGAGTTCAGATTCCTCTTTAGTGCACCTTTAATAGATGCGGAAGGCACACAACATTCTTCACTCTAAACTGAAGGGAGGAGCAGGAACAAGTGTTGTCTTTGCCATGAGGAAGTAAAAGGATTAGTGAATGTGGTCGCTCAGTGCCTTGGAGAGAGAGTACCAAGACTGAAGGAAATGATGCGGGCTATTGAAATAATATCTCTATCACTGCTGTATCAGATTTTTGGTTTAGGGGGTTTAACGTCCCAAAGCTACTCAAGCTATGAGGGACGCCGTAGTGAAGGGCTCCGGAAATTTCGACCACATGGTGTTCTTTGACGTGCACTGACATCGCACAGCACATGGGCCTCTAGAATTTTGCCTCCATCGAAATTCGACCTCCGTGGCCGGCATCGGACCCGCGTCTTTCGGGTCAGCAGCCGAGCGCCATAACCACTGAGCCACCGCGGCGGCTCATTGCTGTATCAAAGCGTGGAACATATAAAAGGCCTCTTGCAGGAGAAGAAATGAAAACAATTGGATCGAGAAGATTGCACAGTGCCCTAGTGTAGTATTGCATGGAAGATGAATACAGTGTGAGCAGTGTGAGCTGAACCCACCACATATACACTCAGAATATGTGCCGTAGGTATGTTGACCCTACAATATGACTATAATGGCGCCTTTAAATGCTGAGCATTTAGAGTGGCATTGGGAAATGCCAAAGAGACAGCCAGCTTGTTTTTTTCTTCTCTTTGTGGTGAAGTAACTAGTAAAGTAATATGGAGAAACACAGAAGTAATGTTCAACGGTCTCAGAAGGGAACAGCAGTTCACGATAAGTAGCGAGGTGCTGGAAATGGCTAAGAAATGCATCTAATTAGAGCAGCAGGTAGTGAACGCACCTCCAAGCCACAAGAGTGAAATAACTAAAAGAATATGATTGGGTTGGAGCGCGTTTGGAAGGTACTCTGAGATCATGAGTGGCAGTTTATCATCACCCGTCAGGGTGGCGCAGTAGTTAGGCGCTTGGTTACTGGTCCGGAGTACCCGCGTTCGATCCTGACCGCAGCGGCAGCGTTTCGACGGAGGTGAAAAGCAAAGGCGCCCATGTGCTGTACAATGCACCATTTCCTTGCCCCAAAAACCAATTTTCAATTTCAATTTTCATTTTATCATCATCATTTATTAACCGTTGGGGGGGGGTTGGGGGGGGGGGTGGGATACAACATCAATACAGAGCATATGGTCAGTAGAAAAACGAATTTATATAAACATAACACGAAGCAAAGAATACGTCGGGGTGATTACAAAAGGATAAAGAACAAAAGGTCAGTATAAAAAGAATAAATCAGCATAAATATAAAACATAGCAAATAACTTGTCATTCAAGAAGATGGCTCATCAACATTGCCCAAAACTTGTCACACTCATTGGCGAGTGGTTTGGCAGCGGATTCCACGCCTCAGGAGCAGTTACGAAAAAAGGCTTATTAAAAATGTTGGTGTGATTGTGAGGCCGTTAGACACATTAGAATTAAACGGGGAGAAGCAAGTTTTCTCAGGGAACTTTAAATTTTTTACCCACTGCTTTGCTTGATTTTTCATACTTTCTTACTCCTGAGAGGAAGGCTCTGGCCTTTATTGGATTGGTTGGGAGCCTCTAGTCTAGCCCAGCCAAGGATGGCCGCTGAGGTTACTCAACTTTCTTTAAAGCTTTCACTATTACCATTTTAAAAGTTTCTTTCCTTTGTCATTACTAGGTAGTATGAACTAACATTTTCGTCCCTCTGCGCCACCAAATGTTTTTTCATGTATTAGTAAAAATCTACAGAAAACAATTTTCCTGTGCCTTGAACTTGGCGCATGATAGCCTTAAATGCTGATGTGCCACTAAACACAACTCAGAATTAAACAGGCAGCGTGATGTACGAATAGGAGGAGTTGTGAGTGAGCCACGCAGGTAGGGGATATTGTAATAAATATTGTGGAATAAAACAAATGCACAGCTTTGCATCCGAGAGCCAAGGTGGTGACTCCAAGTGATGATTTCATTAAGATGTGTCACCACCTTTCAGAAAAAATCTACAATTTTAGTCCAAAACATAGTTCTTTTTGGCTTATATAGCTTAGGTAAATAGAGCATTATGTATAAAAGAGTGTTTTGAGAAAAATGGGTTTAAAGATTTGAAACAAATGTGTAGGTAATAAAAAAAATGCGATGCATCTAAAATTCACTACGCTCATAGCTTGGGCCCTCTTTAGATGCAGGACAGTCTCCTTTTGTGTGAGCTGAAACATGAATTTTTTTTCCCGGCCTGTTTCACGTCCACCTTCCGCATGCAGTCGCAGTCACTGTTAAGGCACACCTTCGTATTGTAGTAGCCAGGTTCGATGCCTGCCTACTTCATTATGTCCAACATGCCCCTGGCAGGATTGTAGCACTGTCAGCATCGTAGCTCAGGGCACAGTTTTTACAGAATGTCCGGATCGCCCTGCAGCCCTCTGGTGGAAATTTTTTAATAATGAAAATGATTAGGTTCCACAAAGTGTTTCTGAAAGCTTTTGGAACATACTTCGACAAATTAATATAATTTAATAGGTACAAGAAGCAGTTTTTGGGATGAAATTGCACTTGTTGTGAAGTCAGAAACTTTTAGTTTTGGTTTCGGATGGGTGGCAGAGGTGTTGGAAAAATGCTCATAACTTTTGAATGGTTTCAGTTCACACATAATTTTTGGTAAATATTTGTGAATAAGCAATGAACTAGAAAGCGTAAAAATCAAAAAGCCTTTTTTTTTTACACATTTTTGAAGGTGGTGACATACCTTAAGCTTATGCTGCAATGGGTGTGGGATGTTGATGATATAAAGTGTAGTGCACAGTTCTGGATGGATTCAAGCATGGTAATTAAATAATATTGATGAGAACGCCAACTCGCGGATGCACATTCAAGCTTACTGCAAAGAAATGTTTCATATGCCAATTTTCGGATGTTAGAACGTGAGGAGTGAAGTGACCTTCTCATAAAACCGAGCGTATGTGAAACGTCGGCCGTAATTTTTGTGATATTATCTGCCCAAGTCAGTTTGTTATTGATAGTGATTCCAAGGTACTGGTGATAAGTCTTCCTACGAGTGGGTTAAGTTAGAATTCTTGCGTGAAACTGCACTTCTTAGCATTTAGCTTCATCATCCATAATGTGCACCAGTTTTCAGTGAGCTTCAGATTGTGGCAGCTTGACCATCCTTGGTACTTGTACGGCGGTAAATAGTGCATTCGTCAGCGAACAGGCAGGTGGTGGATGAGATGTCAGATGGGAGGTCATTAATAAAAATTAAGAAGCACGAACCGCTGAAGACCGCCGACTACGGTGAATTGAGAGCGAGTCGTGAGGAGGTCGTGAATCCTGGCTAAAAGATGTGCTTGTAGGCGAAGACTTGAAAGTTTGGTCATAAGACAATGAGGGACACAGCCTTGGAAAAACCTAAACAGATAACATCACTTTGGAACAAGGAGTCAGGGTTAATGTGGAATTCCATGGTAAACTCATAGTTGTGATTCACATGAATAGCCACCACAGAAGCCTTGCTGGTTCTTGAAGAAAAATGAGTTAGAATGCAAGTGGGTTGCAATATGCGTGTACATCATAGGGTCAAGAAATTTGCGGGGAATGCATGCTAATGAAATAGGACGATAATTAGACGGTTCACTCCGGTTGCCTGCCTTGAGTACAGGAACCAGTTTGTTTATTTTCCAGTCATAAGTATTGAGCTGCTCATGAGAGACCAATCAAATATAGTTTCTTATGATATGGTAAGATATATTTTTGTAGCTTTAAGTATCTTAGCAGTGATGTTGTCAGGCACTACGGCACTAGATGTATAAAGTTTGTCTACCAGTGCACATATGCCTGCAGCATTGATGCTGATAGGGGCCATCTCTGCGAAGTTGAAACTTGGTAAGGTTGTTGTATTCAAAGCAGGCTCGTGTGTGAAGACAGATAAAAAATAGGAATTCATGACATCGGAGCGGAGTTCTGGAGGCACCTGTGGGCCATCGGGATTTGCGAGAGTAATGCAATGGCAGTTGCTAAACTTAGATAGCTTCCACAACTTTTGGGGGTTGGTTTGTAGAATGCCATGGAGAACATTATGGAAAAAACACTTTTTTTTTCTACACCTTAGAAGGTGTATAATCCTGTAAGCTCACAAAATACGTTATCCATTTGGAGGCCAGTGCAGTTGCTCTAGCTTGATGGAAAAGGCACTTTTATTTTTTTTCCAAGAAAGTCTCCTTAAGGAGTTCAAATACCAAGGCTTGTTAGAATCACTGCGAATGCATATCAGTGGAATGTAAGTTTTAGTGAGCTCTAAGGTTTTTTTCTTGACCATCCAGTTTTGTTCGACAGTCCTATTCTATTCGTAGCAGATTGATGAAAGTCGAGATAAAAATCCTCAAACTGTCAGTCAATACAGACAAAATCTGCCTTTTTATATTAACCAAGTGCTGCCGTGGGGAAGAAGAGAGATAAGTTGAAAACGACACTTGGGGGGGGGGGGGGGGGGGGGGGGGGGGGGTCACTGAAACCTTCAATGCATGATAGTGGCTGGATGAGCTCTGGGTCGGATGCAAAGACTAAAGGCCGCTGTACGATCGTTTTTGAGCCGCATGCGGATGCGTCCTTGCAACCGTGTGCGGCGCATGAGGGCGCAGTGGATGAGGTTTTGTACGATCAAGTTTGCTGCATACGATCAAGCAGACGTCTCCAGTGTTCTGATTGGTGCGCCCATCACTGCCGCCTATGCGGTGGCGCAGGCATGTGCCATAGAAAAACGTGAAGATATCTTGCAGTAGGAATACCCACAGTGATTGTGCTCACTCGAGACATAGAGGCATGTTTAGCTGTGAGATTTTTCGTAAAAGGTAAAACCGCGATCGGCTATGATAGCTCTCGGCACCGCCGTTTCCAGACATCCACGAACGATGTCGCAACAAACTTTGCAAGACCGCAGGCGAGCTTTATCTGAAACAGTGCTACAGGAAATGATTAACATTTATGCTATTTCAATTCCAGAAAGTGAAAAAAAGACGTCACACTGCAATCATGTACAACTCATTCGATCACTAGTCGGCTAGTCTGCTAAAACCACCCATATATGCAATGTTCCATTCTCACTGTGCTCCAAGATTTTTGCCAATATTGATGAGTGCCCCCATTGAAAGTTAGGCTATCCCCAATGTGCAATAATGATTTCATAATGACGACGGAATTTTGATGAGTGCCCCCATAGAAAGTTAGGCTATCCCCAAATGTGCAATAATGATTTCATAATGACGACGGAATTCGTATCACGAATTCTTGGAGCCAACGGCACAGGACTAGAACAAGCTAGGTTAGCAGCACATATTCAATCGTTTGTGATTACAACCGGGGAATTCACATTGATTTCTCGGATAGCTAAGATCAGGTACAGGTTAAATTATCAGTTTATTCTAACTAGCACACTGCAGCCTTTATACATGTATTTAATTGCCTTTATTTTGTAGCTTTTTCAGTAATGCATGTACGCTATAGTTGTCATCTATAAACGTTGGTTGTCACTGTCATGAAAACAGGCCTCCTTGCTGTCTCTCCACTTAACTGTTATTGCAAAAGACTTTTTATCTAGTCATTGATATCGGAAGTGTGTGTCTGAATTACGCATGCATCAAAAATTCCATATTTTAGCACACTGCTGTCAAGTACGAATCCAAATACAAGATAAAATTGACATTCCTGATAATTTGGAATATGTAAGATAAGTTGTAAGTGCAGTAGTTCTGCATTTCACGACCGTGCAACAATACTGATTTCTTTCTGTCATGTTTTTCTGTCTATTAGAAAAGCCAAGATAAAAATAGCACAATGTAGCGACAATTAAAGAAGCCAAGCCGTGTATCACTGTGCTGAATGAAATGCACGGCATTGTTTTTTGCACAGTGACAGCAGGCCACCAGTTCTATTTTATTTTAGTCATTCCTGAGCTCATATTGCAATGAAAATTGCACAAGCCGGAATGCAGCAGTGCAGACAAGCCTGCAGAGTTGTACTGGAAGCCAATCATTGTTGACACATGCGGAAACAAGCTGGTATGTTGTCTGTGCAACTCCAAAGAATTCTAAAAGTGCCCATGTGAATGCAAAACAAATTGATTGCTTAGCATTGAGTAAAAGGCCATACATGCTTTTTACCTTCAGTGTAAACATAGCATGAAGTGGGAGTTTAGTAAACTGGTTTACAGGTCCTGGGCGGCTCCTGGTTGAGGCTGGGAAAGAATACTTCGTATATTCTGGGAAACAGGATACATTGGCCATGTATAGTGGTTATCTGGAGCAGAATTTGTAGAAATATGCTTTGAGGATGAAAGTTATGACGTAGCAAAATACAACGAAATAAAAAAATAAGCATTTAAGTGTGTTTGGGGCATACACACATATGTCCTCTTGTGTAGCTTTACAGTGAGGTTTAAAACTTTTTCTGACCAGAAAATAAATGAAGGATCGTAAAAGTGATTCTGGTTCCCAAAACAGCAGATAAAAGTGAGCATTGTCTGCACCACTTACTATGTATAAAATTTTGGAATGTGCTATCTGTTGCTTATTAGCAACATCTTCAGCAAAGTAAAGCTTATTTCATTGCCAATTTGGTTTTCAAACTGCCAAAGTTCTTTTTGAGCATATCTTACATTAAAATGACAGTCAACCTAAATTGCTTGAAGATTTTTGCCTAGAATATGCCTCCTTTTGCTGCTTGATACAGGGAGTCTGTGAATTGAAACCATGCTAGATTGGCGGCATGTAGTTAGGCAAACTGTCCGGTTTTGTGACCTCCTCTTACAAATTTATGCACCAAATGATAATCCTCTTTAGGACCTTACATGAAAACAACTTATGTTACTAATGTAAGGAAAACAGCAGCTCAATGATTAAATTAGTATTGAGTACAGGTTTGTGCTTTTCCATGTGTTTCACTGCCGTCAATGTAATAAAATTGCTGCAGCTGTAGTCTGACTTCATTAAGGACAACAGAACTGTATGTGCAATTTAAATTTTCTCATTGTAGAGGAGAAGGTGGCAGGCATTCTTTTACAAACGCTGTAAATGCTAGCCGTGTAACATATGTGGCTGGCCATTTGAGATGAGGATAAGGATCAAATGACACACACTCACAAAAGTCACATGCGTAAACATGCGCACCTAGCATTTTAACCACAACACACAATGGAAGTCTCTGCTTTGCTTCGCTTGACGCAGGGTAGGAGACAAGCACAAAGGAAATACTGAAATATGTCTAGCTATACGTGCAGCACATGAATTTGGCCATACAGAGATAGCCTGTGCATAACGTGCAAGTTAACCAAAACGCAACTGTTGTGTAAATCTGCTTCGATATTGCTTGAAATAGATTACTAGGAAAATTCTCAATGGGCTCGTTATTCAAATAGGATTTTATAAGTTTGCCGTGGTGATTAAGAATCAGCATATCATTAGGCCAATTTATTTTAATATTTATTTAACATGCTTGAGAGGCAAGATCTGAAACGGTATACCAAGCACGAGCTAGGGGTCTCATCATTTATTGCACGGGTTTCTGCAGTGACCAATTTGAAGAACAAGAGGTCAGGAAGCAAAGCTGGGTGAAGGACCAGGTCGAAGACTATTCCAACCTCATGTGGTGTGAACCAAAACTGATGCTGCAATGCAGGTAGCATGAATCGAGACATAACTGTTAGTGCAGTTGGTGTGGGAGAAGCC
Organism: Amblyomma americanum; assembly: GCF_052857255.1. Lineage (NCBI taxonomy): Eukaryota > Metazoa > Arthropoda > Arachnida > Ixodida > Ixodidae > Amblyomma > Amblyomma americanum. The sequence continues at coordinate 489,147,213 of NC_135497.1, read as the reverse complement.
ATGAGTTGTAACAGATTATCTAGTTATGCGTTTGTTAGGGCTGAAAAACCTGCAGCTTCTACACGAATTGAAAAAATTTTAAAATTGCACTTTAGTGTTGTGACACTGGAGTTTCAAGAATAGTCCAAAACAAGCAGCTTGGTTTTGAACTTATCCAAGGACTTCAGCTAAGTTAGATTTGAGTTATATGTGGCATTACAATACCCCAGCTCAGTTTGTGCTGGAGTTTTGAAATCGAGTAACATAGCATAGCAGGTGATGCTCAAGAGATGTTATAGCATAAATATCCTAGACTGTGGGTATGAAAAAAGCTAACATTCATTGAAGCCAAAGAAAGCACAGGGGAATGTTCCTATCTTTTTAAACAGAAATACTCCCCTATGCTCATCTCGGCTTCATTGACTGTTGCTTTCTTTATATATGGGACACGAGCCCCAAAATTCTCTATCCTTGTCTAATAATTAGATTATGGGTGGTTTTACAAGAATTAATGTGCTCAGACCATGTTAGATGGTAACATCAATGGCTGAGTATTTTAACAAGTATACAAGGATCGCTCTTTTGGCAAGGCCTTGTAGGTAGGCAAAATGTAGTTATGCTGACAGTAAAAAAATATTAGCACAGTCCTGTTAACATTGGGAAATAAGCCATTCTCAAGCATGCAGACGGTTTTCTAGAGGGTTGGAATGCTGGTATTGATAGTGAGATGGTGGACCACATAGCAATCAATGAAGACTACTTAAATTTAGGAAACACTGAAAGGAAGATCATTAATGAATATAAGAAAAAGGGAAGGCCCAAGGACAATACCTTTGGGGTTGCCTGGGATTCCCAAAAAAGAAAGGCAGGATGAGTAAGAGTTAGCATGGGTCAACTGCTGACCTGACAGCCGGCTAGGATCTCTTAAAATCCAGTTCAGAACAGTTGGATGTAAGTTAAAACATGATCACTTCGGCATTATTCTGTAAGGGATTTTATTGCATGCTTTTGCGATACATACGCTTCGTGACATAATCTTGCACCTTGGTCTTTTTGACTAAGGTGCAAGTGTAAGTCACGAAGAATGTCAAGTTGGCTATCACAGGAATGCTTTTCAAAAAGCGTACCGATTTGGAAGGAACAATTTAATGGGCCACAACAATCTAACAGTGTGAGAGTACATAACGTTTTTCACAATTTGGGACACATGCTAGTCATAGAAATGGAGCAATGATTTGGTGCTTGTGACATTATCAGAAATAAAAAAATTTACCACATTTTGCTGTATATAGCCCTGCCTCATTAATATCCACCCTGTAATGTGATGATATGTAAAGGACATTTTTTCTGGGGACGAAACTTTTTTAAAGCATGCACGCCTTGTTAACATGGAAACCTGCTGTTTGGACAATGGACAGGGTGAAAATGCACTCAGCCCATTGGGACCTGCATATTTTTGTCGTGTAATATGGACCGCAATGTGAACATCTGAACTGTGGTAACCTGATACTATTACACTGTTAGAAGTGTTTGGATTTGAGTTGAGAAATCTGATACAGACTGAATCATATGGCTGTTGCACCGTAAAATTGCCATCATACCACTTGTAGCATAGCATGCAGTTTTTTATTAAGCTGTGAACTGCCAGGCACGCCGATTCTCTCTGCTTGCACTTTCTGATTGGCAAAACACTTCTCTTTCTGGTGTCAAAATTATTGACACTGAAAGGCTCGGCAACTCATTTCCTGGCGCACATTGTTCACTGCACAAATTAATTAAGCCACTCGCTTACAGTATATAACTTTTTTTTTATAATCTCACAGATGTCTAGCAGAAAAAGGTACAGTGCAAAATGGTTGGCACATGTCATAGATTTGTGCATTGTGAAACACCCTTGAATGAGTTGCGACTGTGGTTTTTGTGCATAAGAGTTCCCGATCTGGTGATAACATGTCGCAACCCAAACCTGACACTACTGTTTTGGCTGAGCCCATGATCACATGCAGGGGAAATTTGATTCATTAAATTTGCCACGCAAATATTTATTGCAAATATAGGTGCACACAAAGCCGTATATTCCCCCACGTAGCCGGCAAGAAATTAAAAAAAAACGCTCCAGAAGTGACAGCCGCCATGCACACTGATGTTTTCACATAGATTATACTGTGTCGCCGGCACACCATTGTAATCCAGCCACCCATAGTCAAAAAATGCACTTTATGGAGTACAATGCCGCAGAATAGTTTTTTTTTTTTTTTATGGGGGTTTAACGTCCCAAAGGAACTCGGGCTATGAGGGACGCCGTAGTGAAGAGCTCTGGAAATTTCGACCACCTGGGGTTCTTTAATGTGCACTGCCATCGCACAGTACACGGGCATCTGGAATTTTGCCTCCATTGAAATTCGACCGTTGCAGCCGCGTCTTTCGGGTCAACAGTTGAGCGCCATAACCACAGAGTCACCGCTACAGCCCCCGCAGAATGCTGGCGACGCTTCTGTAGTCCTGGCAGAAAACAGCTCAACGGCCGTACGGCCAAAATCATTTCGCATATGCAAAACACAGCTTTCGGAAAGGTCACGTCGCACTCACGGCAGCTCTCAAACACAGTACACACACGTGCACACGAACCACGATCTACTGTACAGCTCAAAGTTCATTTCAGCATTCGGAAAACAAGGCATGTGGGGTGAGCTTTTCAAACATAATATATGTTTGCTGGTGATTTTACTTTCAAAAGAGCACTCTTTCCTACCGTAATCATTTTCACTACACTCGCACTTGTCACTGTGCTGTGAAGCTTGCTGTGCGCACAGGAAACTCACCCTGGGAAGCTGCTTCTCGCTGCTGTTCGTGAAGATCCTCGCAGGAATAAAGAACACTTGGAACTATCACAAATGGCACCAAATAAACACTTCGCGACACTGTCGCTGTGTACGCCTTGCGTAGGTTTGAAGGCCACTCAGTCAACTCGGTGTAGACGGCGACAAAACAACTTAGGGGAACTGCCGCTTGCCGCTGTTGCACATAGCAAAGTTTGAAGTCGCTGTCAACACTCATAATTGCTATATGCGGCCAATATTATATGTTTCTTGACATAGCTACCACTTACTAGGCCTGGTTTCTCACCCCGCTTCACGGGCAGCCATTTTGCACAGGTAAAGTTCAGAAGGCAGGGTCGGGCACTTCACGGGACAGCAGCCAACAATACAATAGCATGATGCAACCATCTGGTCGTGCACCTGAAAGTTGAAGTGGACCAACTTGGTCCGCCCGGACGGATGCGTTCATGTGTGCACCTCATTGTTCAGCCCATGCACACGGCTGAAAGTACGTGTCCGCATGTGGCTCAAAAACGATTGTACAGCAGTTTTTAGTCAAAAGTGTTACTGCCACGTGTAGGAATTTTAACTGCTTGGCTAAGGTTGAATGTGAGGACAATGTCAAGAAAATCTTTGACAATTGACAAGAAGCTGTGCATAAGTTATACCATTCGATATCTGGAAAATTGAAGTCCCCGCACGGGATATAGTAGACGCAAGGAAAACAAGTATTAAGGTAGAGCAAAACGGAGTGTAATTCAGTAATAAATGAGCTGTCACTGTCACGAGCGCGATGGCTTACAAGTATCGTGCATATGGCTATGGAAAAGGCGAGCTTGACACAAAGAATTTCATGACAGGAATGGATAACAGGAATGGATAACTATAAGAGAAGAATTTATGTTGCTTTTGATCAAAGTGAGAACCCCCCCCTGCGCGAGCCCTATTAAGTCTGTAGAGAGTAAACTGCATGTTATAAGGGAGTAATTACTCATTGGTATCCACCCAAGCGCAGTGAAATGGCTACAAAGGAAAGCTAACAGCTTTCTCAAAAACTTTGCAGTTAAAGAAAAATTCGTCCTGGTCCGGGGTTCGCACCCGGCACTACCGCTTCACCGGAGCAGTTGCTCTACCAACTAAGCTAACCGGGACGGCAAGCTTGTGGTCGGGTGAGAGCTAATTGATCAATAACTCACGCATGTTGTTATGAAGTAGTTCGTCGTCGAGGATACTGTTTGAAATCCACGATTCTGTAAATAAATTTATATCAAGAAACGCTTCCACTTCCGCTTCCTGCGGAAGATAGCTTCAAACATTTGCTAAAATGACAGCCATCGTTTGACGCACATGTGAACGTATCGGAGGCACATGTGGCTGATGGGGAAGGGAAGTCTTGATACGGATGGTGACTGCTATATCTGGTACCCTACCACAGAACGCATAATGTTTATTGTCCATTAACTCACTATAATGCACTTTGTATTTTAAACCACTTTCCTTGGCGTACGCACAAAGTTACTTTTGTCCTGTGCACACATGCACTGAAAAATCTTCATGAACTGAAAATGATGAATTCTTAAGTTTAGAGCCTTAAGAAATATTTTGCATTTATTGTTGGAGCGAGAGAATTTCAGTATTATGGGCCATTGTTTCTCTCTCTGAAAGCGGCCTAAGCGATGCACTTTTTCTATCTGAGCAGAAAGAAACTATGGCCGCTTCACACTGCTCCCATGTTTCGTCTGCTGTATCGAGCAGTCCAAAGAACAGCAGGTTATTTTGCCAAAGTTGGTTTTCTGAATCGCCACATTCTGCTTTGAGGGATCAGATTTCAGTTGAAAGCCTTTGAATAGTCGACTCCGAGTTAGATTTTGGGCTGCTATCGCTGGACTGGCTCGCTGTAACAATTTCTTCTAGCGCGTGACAGAAGACTACTTACGAAGCCTTCGAAATTAGACTAAGAAGCACAAATCAATGTTGGTTAAGACAGCACGGAATTTTGAGAAAGTTATAAGCATGCCAAACTGCACACTAGACTCGAGGGTTGGTGCAGACGGAATAGGACCAGGGTTTATCTCAATAGCGCGTAATAGTACAGGCAGCAGGGAATCTAGGTGACCGTCGATGTCAAAAAAGCATAAAAATTAGGGGTGTGCGAATATTCAAAATTTCGAATACGAATCGAATATGTTTGATATTCGATTCGTATTCATATTCGAAAATTGATATTCGTGAATTTCCGAATATTCGAAAATTCCCGAATACTCGCCACTGATCGTGTACTGCGCATACTTTCATAAATTCGACCGTGGCAAAACCGCAATATCTGGGCAAATTAGCCTATAATCGAGTTAAAAATTCCTGGAAAACAATACAGAGGTCCTATCTGCTTCCTTCTCTGCCGTTTATCACGCGGACCGACCGCATCCCGACGCCTCAAGGCTTCACCTCGTGAGATTTTCCCCAAGTGGGCTTTCCCACATACCACCCATGCTGCGAACAAGATGGCCGACAGCCCGCCATCGAGCAATCACAGCGCGAAATCGCACTTTTTTTTAATCCTTCGGTAATGCGTTACATATTTAATGCCCACATCCAAAGAATGCGTCCTGTCGCATTCATAACTCTCAGAGTGTGACTTCCGCCATCCCGTTTTGTAAACTACGCTATGCGAGAAAGCCTACTTGCGGAATGCCGCGGGAGCCTCCTGAAGGGGCACGTCTAGTAGTCACAATAGGGCAAGCGATCCTGTTAAAATCTCGCCTATTGCATGGTGCATTGTAACCTGCACACCTATTTAGCGGGCCTAACGGTAGGCGTGGCAACAACCGGAAGGCCTCTCTCGCTAGGGCAAAAAGATAGCCTGGCTGCGTAGTTTCGGTTTCTGAGCTTCACCGCTGCCCCGCGACAGCTTCAAATGTCGGCCCGCGCATTCGCTGATAGTCCAATCCCAGCTCCGTGCGTCTTATTTCCTTTTCCTTTTTAGAAACCGCCTCGCCAATCCGACGCCAGTGTGTGTTCCCCGGCCCCTTGCTTGCATTTGTGTTGTTCTTCCAGCACTCCAAACGGGTAGCTCGCCACGGGCTTACAGGTGTTAGCGCGATGGAGCCGCCTCATAAGGCCTTACTGCATCTTCAGCATTTTCGGCAGCATTCTTTTTTTTGGGGGGGGGGGTGCGGGCAATTTTATTAACAGAGGCCTTCGGATGAACCGGGCATTTCTTCCGGTCCCTTGAACTCTGAATGAATGAGGTTTAATAGTCATCATGTTATTTTTTTGTTGCCAGTCTTGTCATTTTATGGATCTTGTTTTGCATGACCTCATTATAGTTTGGATAATGTTATGCTGTCTGATCAAGTAGCATACAGTTCGGTGCACATCATGTTTTTTTATATGGTACTGAGGCAGTCTAGTTTTGTTTATTTTAGTTGCAAAGACCGTGCACTATTTTGAAAAAAATAAGGGCAACAATGTTTGCTTGCTCATCATTTTCTGAAATTTTTTTGTACTGAACAGATATTCGATTCGATATTCGAAGCCATTTTTTCTTCATATTCGTATTCGAAAATTTCAATATTCGCACACCCCTAGTAAAAACTGAAAAGAATGTTTGGCAACGCTGAAAGTGCCCGAGGGTTACGACACCGCTAGTAAAAAAGGATTGCTAGAGCGAATACAAGATGCTCATGGCAAACCTGCAGCAAGAAGAAAGGCATTTGTTTCACCATGATCATAGTGGTGTCGTGCCCCCGAGTATCACTCGAGAAAATGTATAACAGCTGTATCTTACCGATACTCAGCTATAGGCAGAAACATGGAGTTACCAAAAAGGGATCAGCTTAAATTGAGGACAATGCAGCGAGCTATGGAAAGGAAAGTGATAAGTGCAACGTCAAGAGACAGGAAGCGGGCAGAGCGGGTGAGGGAACAAACACAGGCTAATGACGTTCTAGTTGAAATCAAGAGGAAGAAATGGACTTGGGCAGGGCATATAACGTGAAGGCAAGATAACCGATGTTCATTAAGGGTAACAGAATGGATTCCAAGAGAAGGCAAGTGTGCCAGTGGGCAGAAGAAAGTCAAGTGATTGGATGACATTAGGAAGTTTGCGGAGATATGGTACGTGGCTGCAGCTGGCACAGGACAGGGCTAATTTTAGAGGTATAGGAGAGGCCTTTGTCCTGCAGTGGACATAGTCGGGCTGATGGTTATGATGAACTAGGGAAATTTAATAAATTGTCTTGAACTGAGGGCAAAACTTTCTGTTACGAAGCTGTAGCGTGCCCTGGAAAACCTGCAATTCTACATGTGAAGCATTCAAAAAATTTTGCTCAAAACGGTTTAAAAAAGTTGCCACTGTAGCAGACAGTGACCAGCCACAATTATCACCCGAGTCATTTGACTAAAGCCAAAGAAAGCCATAGTGGTACCTAGTCCTTACTGGGAAGAAAGAAGTGAAAGTGCCGCGAAAACATGACCATCGACGCTGTGACTCGTTTCCAATCCGCACTTTCTGTACCCAAAGGTGCATTCTCTTCAGGCTGCTAGGAGTGATTAAGCAATGGAATTTTACCTCCAAGCTTTTCCATCTCTTTGGCATACAAAAGGCACGCAGCAGTGCTGCCGAGCTTTCTTTTTGTCATGAAGTTCCGGGCATGACATTCGAAAGTTCTTGCTACGCAGCACGCAGAGGGAACTGGACAAGTTCTACGTAGACGGGATCGCGGTGCTGCCGCAGTGTGTGGCATCCATGCTGGGAAAACCACCAATATTTTAATACGAAAACTGTGACAATAACGTGTGAATGCACAGACTAAGAACTCTCAAAGGAGCACACAAATGCTCCCGCGCGGTGCCAATCCTTCTTAGACTAGTTTGCTGCGCCACCGCAGTGTGGCGTTGATTTCATGAAAATCGCTAATACCTCCCGTTGACCACGTATTACAGACACCAGCGCCAATTCCTCCTTTCGTCTACGTTCATAGCGGGCGGGGGCGCCATAACAGCATATTAATCTCCATGACAACGGATGACCGAAACACGGGAGTTGTTCACCTGGCATCAGCTTCACGTGCGGATGTGTGCAAAAATTGCTAGGGTTCAAATTAGTTATGCCTAATGAGACGAGCGAAAGATCGACCTCCATCGTTCCGCAGAGTCGAGCCCCCAACAGCTCCGATTGAAGCAAGCGCGACGAGGTGCTTGCTATATACGGCTAATCACGTGGTCATGTCAAGAGGTACGGCGGAGGCTCAGCACAGGCGGAGGCTCGGTGCAGGTGGAGTTCGGCTCCAGCTGTGGCCAGTCACATGTTATGATGCCAGGCGTGTGAAGCCACCTGGCTCAAGGTCAAAGTGAAACCTTGTTGACCTTGAAAGTTGCAGCTCGGAGAGTGGAGCTTTCGCTCCAATATCAGGCCCTCTGGGAGGTGGTTGGATGTATAGTTGTCTGCCTACTTTGCTCGTGCACGCTTTAATTGGATTTTAAGGCGTAAGCCTTACTTGCCCCATTGAACGAAAGCCCGTACGTGCGTGCGCGCGGCGACACTTGATAATACCCTTAAAAGGTGGCGTCTTCATGCAACCTGGCAGGTGGCGGTTAAATTAATGATTGGTCGTGTGAGGTTGCTCAAAACAACCTGTATCGTACAAATTCCACCCGTGGCAGCACTTGCCATCCCAAGGCAATGGCGCACCGCTCAACCGCGGCACCATTGTGTCAGGAGTGGTATGTGGACTCCCAAGGATCTATGAATGTTGAGCAGAGAAAAACAAATTCTGCATAGATCGGAATTAACCCATTAGCTATCGCATCATAGCCGTAAAGCGTAGCGTGGACAGCGGTATGGTAGCGACTGCCTTCACGAAGTTAGCGCGCAGATCAGAAGAGGTGCCACGGCATTGTAGCTGCGGCTACCTAGAACCGAATTGCCAGCTGCGTGGCATCGGGTTACTGGGTTCACAAAATGAGCAGGCGAGCTTGCGCCTTCTCACACGAAAGCAGTCTTAGGTGTGTGTGCTGAGTTTTTTTGTACATCCTTTTTTTTTTTGCTATTGTGGCATGCTGGTCAAGAACAGTAACCGCAGCACTGGGCCAATGTATAGGTAGAACGGAGAACATGTTTTGCGTGTTTTTATTGTCACATCCTTCCCATCACTTTCAGTCGAAAACAGGTATTACTTCTCAAAACACACAGGTGTTATGAATTGGGCTTGTTGATCAATGTTCATATTTGAATCAGCGCAAAGGACGGGACACAAGGAAGGAGAGACACCACGAGTGCTGATTATCAACTGGTTTTATTCCAAGATGCTCAGGAACATATATAGGTTTGACGAGATAAGAACAATGAATTACAAAAGGTGCGCAATGCGGCATGACATATATTAGCGTGGGCAGAGAAAAAAGAAAAAAATAGTTTTACCCAGCCCGCACCTAATGCGGCATGACAAAGTTGCTGCTTGTTTACACTCGTTTTGTTGCTTTTTGTGGCTTCCCATTTGAGACACTTAGAAGCTGGGCTGGGCATGTGCAATGCGGCATAACAGAGCGAATGGCACATGCCCAGTCCAGCCGTTTTGCTTTCAACTTATCTGAAGTCTACATTTGCAGTTTGGGAAGGTATCATCGTCACTCAAAAAAACGGAATATGCATTGGCTCCTGCGTTGCCCCTGTTTTGAGCGACATTTTTCTAGCGGAGCGGGACTGAGAGTTGAAACGCAGAAGTGAAGGGTCCAATGTTGCAGGCATTTTCAGATTGTTGATGATTTTCTCGTTTCTACCAACGCACAAGATATGTCCGATCAGGCAAATATGTTCAATATCTTGTCTGGGTTTTCAGAATGCCTTCAACCACTAATCTTGATGCATGAAGTGGCTGTGAACAAATTCATCAGATTTCTCGACTTGGGTATTTATTTTTCTGCTGACCATGTGTGTTGGGCTTATGAACCGCCAGGAAACAAACCTGTACTTCCTTTTGGTACAGCCCCACTCAAAACTAGTTAAACGAGCAATTGTAAAGTCTTGCTTTTGTAGTGCTCTCGTGAAATCATGTGAGCATCGACTGGATTCTGCGTTCTCTAGCCAGGTGACCCGGTTGGGCAGCTCTGGCTACCCATGCACACTCTTGTTATCGGTTGCAGAGAGCGTGCTCAAAGAAAGCAGGAAAGTGGTTCCAAACAACGGCGGGGCTGACACGGATTGGAGAAAGAGTTTGACGATATTACCTTACATGCACACCATCGCCCACCAGCTCAAGAAAATAGGGAAAAGAGCAGGTGTACATGTGTTATCCGCACCAGAGAAGTTATCAAAACTGTGCAAGAAGGTGAATTCTACCATCACTGTGAGCAATTCCTGCACTGTTAGGCACAGGCAACCATTTGTAGAGTGCACGAAAGACGCAGTCTACTCGATACCTTTGCCCTGTGGCTGAGCCTACATTGGCCAAACGGGCAGATGTCTTAACGAGAGGCTCATGGAACATAGCAACAGCGTCATCGGGGCATCTCGTCATCTCGGCATGCACTGCCGTGATTGCCAACAGTGTAAGAAACGTGGTCCCTTTTTGGGAAGAACCACAATCCTTCATAAGTATGTCAGCAAAACAGCCAGGAAGATAGCCGAGGCTGGTGGGATCGCGGAAAAGGAGATTACTGTGTCAGCACTCCATCGGTGTTAAGTGATAAGGAGCAGTGTCTTGGGAATTTCAAACTAGAGCATTATGTTTTTTCGTTCTTGTTTGCATCCTGCCTTTTAGTTTTTAGCTTTGTTTTCTTTCTGGTACCGACGATAATGTGTTCTCTTGCAGTTTGGCACTGCTACCAGTCTTAACATGACTTTCCTTTTCGTTGCTGCGCATTCCCGCTGTACTCTATATGTATTTGCTGTGCACAGCAATAAACGTTGTTGAAGTCTGCGCTTTGTGGTGTCTCCCCTCTTGTCCTTGTTGGTCTTTGCGCTGTGTGAATGAAAACAGCTGTTAAGGGTCTGAAAGTGGAAGCCACAAAAAGCAACAAAACGAGTGTAAACAAGCAGCAACAAAAAAATAAGTATTAGACAGCTAAAATCTTGCGATAGGAAACGCGTCAGAAACCTTCATTGCAGAAGCCTTGCAGCATTCGTCCGTGTGTTTTGTATCTACTCTGTGTGAACGTGTTTCTTCGCTGCAGTTATGATACAAGAATAGTGACAGGGCGCGCGTCAGAAACCTGATGATGATTCGAGGGAAACCACAAAATCAGCAAAACAAGTGTGAACAAGCCACAACAAAAAATTCATAACAATGTTTAAGATAGCTAAAATGTAGCGGCAGGGCGCGCGTCAGAAATCCGATGATCTAGAAATGCGATTTCCTTAGCAAACTGGGTGACAGATGGTGCGGTCGCGCAATGTTGTTCTTTCTTCTTAATCATGAATGCTTCCCATATCTCACGGATGCAGTGGTCACGATACTTCTTGATGATGAGCGTTTGGGTTAACAAGGGATAGCAACCCTCACATTGGTGACACTGAATTACAAAGTTAGAACCTGTTGTCGTACCTAGTGAATTGGTGTGCTCTCGCAATCTGTCATTAGTCCATCTCCCGGTTTGTCCAATGGATAGCCCGCCGCATGAAAGCAGAGTTTCGAGACTTTAGTTTTGTATGCATTCATAGCAGGTGGGGACGCAGCTTGAGCGGAGGTTTATCAAATTAGCTGGGACAAAAGTGGCTTGCCCTTTCCTCCCCCCTGACGATCGTACATATCAACACTGCTGCGTACAGCTTAAGTCATTTAAGAGCTGGTAAATGCTTGGGCAAAGCAGGAAATCATGCAAAGCTGACAACGTCGTAGGCAATGCAGCATTCGAGATCATTGTAACACTCAAACAATCATGTGCATCATTAGAGATTCTGGTTTTATGCAGTATGAATTTTGGTTTCATTATTCACCATTACATGATTCCGAACATGACGTCATGGACAGGTGAATCATCCTGACTACTCCCACTGCAGGACAAAGGCATCTCCCACATCTCTCCGATTAACCCTATCCTGTGCCTCTGTGGCCACTTTATCCCCGCAAGCTTCTTAATCCATTTCCACCCTCATAACTTTCTGCCACCCCCACTACGCTTGCCTGCTCTTCGGTTATCATGCCTTCTCATTACATGCCCTGCCCAATCCCATTTCTTCCTCTTGATTTCGACTAGGATGTCATTAACATGCGTTTGTTCCCTCACTCACTCTGCCCTCTTCCTGTCCCTTAATGTTGCACCTATCATTTTTCTTTCCATGGCTCACTGCATTGTCTTAAATTTAAGTAGAACCCTCTTCGTTAGCCTCCACGTTTCTGCCCTGTAGGTTAGTAATGGAAAGATACAGCTGTTGTTATTTTTCTCTTGAAGGATATTGGCAAACTGCCATTCGTGATCACTGGTGCATAAAAGGGTGACTGCATTCTTGCTCCAGTGGAAAAGAGAAAATGAATTTATCTGGCGCCATAAATCAATGGGAAGAAGAACTTGGGGCCAGGTCCTTTTCCCTCGTCTACAAAACGTGACATCAGAGGGCAAAATTGTCCAATTCTGAACCGGTTTTGCATGTGTCAAGCATTTCCCCTCCGCATTTTGCTGGGCCACGCTGCCAGAAGGCACATGTTTTTGGCCACCAGACTAGAAACACATGTGGTGACGACGTAAACTGGGAGATGTTTTGACTTACAAAACAATCTTCATTCAACATCTCAGTGATTCTTGAAACCAGAAAAAAAACAAAAAAGGCTTGACTAGGCCCATACCCCAATACATTGCAAACAGTGACAGGGCAAAAAAAAAAAAAAGACAGTGATCATAGTATGGATATTTGTGAAATGGAATGGCCAGTTACATGCTGCAGTATTAAAATAGTTTTTGAAGAAAAGTTCAATGAGAACAAAACTTTCACACATCCAATATGCGCGTACATCAATAACTAAAACATACAGTAATGAATTTATCACTCTATCATGTAGAAATGTATAGAACTTTAAGTTAACACGCAACATTATTGAAATATGTCAAGGATGAACAACTGACCAAAAGGAAATGTGAAAAACGGTTACAAAGGATAAGTAAAAACATTGTAAAAGAGTATACATTCAAATCTTATACATATTTATTTTGCAGGCACTTAAGTGAAATCGATTCTATATCAATATTATCATCCTTTGAGAATTCATTTAACAACGTTGGCAGTTTAAACTGTAACACTTATTTTCCATAACCCGTACGGCATATGTTCAGTTTCCATGGTTCTGGGTTGCACATTGGGTACACAGAAGTTTGCTTTTCCAGTCTGGCAGCAATTTTAGGGCATTATTACCTTTTTTTTTTGTTTTAATCTGTATTGCCTAGGAAGTCTATATATATATATGTATACATGTGTTCTACACTGAAAATATTTAGCTGTCTGTACATGTCCTTTGTATGAATAAGGCGCTTTGCAAATTGTACAGATAACCTGTTTCTGCAGCAGCTGAAGTTCAGTAATATTTTCTTTCATTATGGGTCCTCAAACAAGTGCATCATAGTTGAGTGTTGATGAAAATAAAACGTAAAGCATAATGTTAACTGCTCTCGGCAACGTGAAACGGTGTCATCGCACGATACTAATAGTTTTGGAAAGTTTTTTGATAAGGTCATTTATGTGGACATTCCAGAACAAAGTTTGAGAAAAAAATGACACCAAGCAACTTGAAACTTTGCACAACTACTATCTATACATGGTCAGTTACAGTTGGGGGCAGTATGTAAACTTTATTTCTCGGATCACCCCGCCACGGTGGCTTGGTGGTTATGGCGCTCGGCTGCTGACCTGAAAGACGCGGGTTCAATCCTGGCAGCGATGGTCAAATTTCGATGGAGGTGAAATTCTAGAGGCCCGTGTACTGTGTGATTTCAGTGCGCTCTAAAGAAGCCCATGTGGTTGAAATTTCCGGAGCCCTTCACTACGGCATCCTTCATAGCCTGAGTCACTTTTGGATGTTAAACCCCCATAAACCAAACTTTATTTCTTGGATCAAACATAATAGCCGTAGTTTTTGCACTATTTAATTTTAATTCGTTTTTTGCAGCCCAATTGCTTACTACGCAATCTGAGGTATGCCTCTGCCCCAACAGATGGTGCATGAGTAGTATAAAGTTTTCTCAGTGCAGAACCTGCGTCCAGGTGGAACGCTCCTTTGCGGCCATGGGATTATGTGTATGTAGTGCAATGAGTACTAATCAATGTGTGTCTATACAGAAGCAACATTATGTGCGTAAACTGCAGTGTGGAAGAGTTCAAAGACAGGAATATGGAAACTGTTGTGACGAATGCGTGAATGTGAACAAAGAACAGTTACTGTGTGTGCGTGTGAAGAGAAGCTGCTAAAGGGAGCCATTAATGCTATTGCTTCATACCCTTAAAGGCGGAGCTTTCGCGTTCTGCAGAGCCCATGCTGCAGAAGTGAAAAATCCAAAGAGGCCTCGTTTCACGCAGTGGGGATTGCACGGTGCTCGTCTCCTGTGGTGTTGCCTCCTCTGGAGGTCAGTCATGAGCACGGGCGGGCACGGCAAGCGTGTAATGATCAGCCCCGTGCACTGCAAACGGCTTGCGACCATTGCGATTGCATTGCACTTGTGGGGGTGTTGGGAAGTTCTGGAGCCGTCAGAAGGAAACAGTTTTGTACTCAAAAGGTTCAAAGCGCTGGTGCAGTTCTGGCACTCTGAATCTCCCAGTGTTTCACCTTCTCTACCGCCACTGCTGTGGTTTAGCAGAAGGTCTCCTCAGCTACGCAATCGAACTTTTCACTACCTCCCCTTCCGTCAGCTCGTACCTTTCACAACAATCTCGCATGTTCCTCGGGTGCACTTTCTGTGCCAGTTCAGGTGGTACAGCCAGCGCCACCTGCACTTCGGCACTTGATATTGTTTTTGTGCATTCGCCACCCCGCGAGTTCTCATCTCGTGCGAGGTGCTTGGCACGCTCCGTAGCAGACGGCTATGAAATGGCCTCATTTCCCATGCCAGCGTTTGTGCACAGGAGTTGAGTGCTACACTTACGGTATGACTTGTCAGCCTGCGCTTTTGCCTCTTATTTGCCCATGCCTTTGCCTGGAGACAGCCACACGCACCGTCTTGAATTCAAAGTATTTCGTTCCTACCAGATCTTCAGTGGAGGAAACTTGCCACAGCTCAACAAAAAGATTCAAGCAGCCAAATGCACGCAGGTGTCCCACGGAGACTCGTAGGCCACCAGGAGGAGGGAATGGCTCTGTACGACGACGTGCGGTTCGTGCTGTCGCACGTGCGCCACTCGTTCGTCACATGCGACGACACGGGCCTGTGCGAGCTGGCCATGCTGAGCGACGCGGATGCCCGCGCCGCGTGGCCGCAGCCGCCGCAGGTGACCACCGACCTGGCGGCCGAGGCCGAGCAGCTGCAGCTGCAGCAGCAGCAGGAGATGAGCCAGTCCTACGACATCGTCTCCGAGATGGAGTTCATCGGCGCCCACCGCAGGTAGCAGCACGACAAACAAAATGTGGGGGGGGGGGGGGGTCAGGTTTCTGCATGATATTTTTTCCCAAACCAAAATGCTTCCCATACTTTGAAGCAGGGTGACCATTTGTGGCTACTTTATGCCTCCTCACCTCGTGATAGAAATTTCAGGTTGGCTCTCTGGCTACTTGAACTTCTATTATGGCGCATTTTAGGCTTTTTTTTTAATCACACGACCCCCGCCAGCGGGGATGGTGCGCATTGAGGCACCCCTACACGCAGCTAGGGTGGCCTAAGTCCCTACATGAGCTTTGCTAAAGGTAAGAAAAGAGATTAATCGACGCTGTCTGCATACCGTAAGCATATATACGCTTATGTATGCTAAACATAGGCATTTTGCGGAACATTGTGCCATTTTTTACATTCGCAGTTTTAATTCAGCATATATATTAACAGAAACGCAACGATAAGCTCACCTAGTGACGCCCTCTGGTCGTGAAGACGAGGACCATTTTTGTCAACAAACTGACGCTCCTCTTAAACCTAAAAGCGGCAGAATCATCACAATAAAAAATAAAGCAGCTTTATCAGTCATACATTTTCTTACAGGCTAGATGACACTAAGCGAAAGACCGGTGCCCCATTTATGGCCAGCAAATGCTGAAAAAGGCAGTAACAACGACAAATTCACACCAAAGCGAGGTGTTCTGCTTAGAACAGTGCCACCATGTTTGTCACCGTGGAATGCAACTTCTTCCTTGCCGTCCTGTTGGCTAATGGGAATGGATGGAACTTTTCCGGCGGCAGAAATCGGTCCTTGACCGATCGTTTCGGTATTCCGCTTTTCGTTTGGGTATTTCGCCAGAATCTGTGCCGCGGCGGCGGATTCTGCTTGCTCTAGCCGCCGAATGCCCAAGTGTGAATGTACCATAAGTGTGAAAATGAAAACATTTGCGGGACCGCCGACGCACACTCTTGGACAGTGCCAACTTCTGGTTTGGGAGTTGCTTCCGTCCGCCGTGTTCTTGAAGCGGTGCGGCTCAAAGTCATTTCGTGTAAGTAAGCTCTCATATTTTATATCCTTTATGCCGGAAGGAGTTTTCTGCATTAAAGGGACTATGCAAAGAATTCAGTCACTTGTAAATGTTTTCTATGTTTGGAAATGATGCTAATGAGCATTCACACCAAGTATAAGTCTTCGGAACTGAGCCAGCAATTATTATAAATTTTAAAAAAACATGTTTTTTAAAATTCCCGGGCCGATTGGTGTGCTCGTAGTGACCGAATTTGGAACTAAAATCGTGGAAGAAAGACGTCACACTATCCATGACGTCGCCAGGCCACCACACGCTCTCATTCGCTGGAGCCACGGCAGCCACGACGTCACGGGCACACTTCCAGTAGCCGTGAAAATCGTCTGCTCGTGCCGCCGCGCGACCCTCTCGGGCAAGCGCGAGCCAGGGCATTGCCTTCGCGCATATGGTTTCAATTTTCCTCTGCCGCCTTTTTCTGTCGGGAGTTCCGGAGCCACTCGCACGGCTCTTCGTGGGCACACATAGGGCTTTGATGCCCATCGCGGCTGTAAGAGCGAGCAATCACGCCTCGAGGTCCGGGTTTATTACTGCTAACTACAACAGACGACAAGCAAAGAAACCCGACGCGCTCCGCAATCCAGGAAGGCGAAGAGAGACCAGAGAGATGCCGCCACGCCACCGACGCTGCTGCTGGGGTGCTAGGAGCGACAACCGGAAGTTGCAAAAGGAACGTCAGCGGATGACGTATTCATGGGTGGGGCCCAGTCCCAGACCTGTTTTCCTTATTTTTGTCTGGTGCCCCGCGCGTATACGAGTTGAGGGGGGAGAGGAGGTGCGTAATTTTTAATCGTCTATATCTTCCTTGTTATTGATGCTAGCTTAAAAATTCTTGCGTTGGGGTGACGAGTGATGAAATGCCTATCTCTCGCCTGCTTTACGTAATCTCAATTAATTTATTGCATAGTCCCTTTAATTGTGCTTGTTGCTCCAGTGCATATTTAGGGCCCCTGTTTCGAAATTTTTGCACGAACTTCCTCACAGCAAACTACGAAGCGATCAGGCCTATTTCACGCCGAGAAAAGGAGCGCCATATTGTGTGTGTGAGCGAGTGGTCTTGAAAGCGAAAAAATGAAGTGGAATATGTGTTCTGGAGCAGTACCCACCTCTCTGGGGAGGGCACAAGCACTTTACCTGCAAGCAATATTCGTGCAGTAAAAGAACTGGATAGCGAAGGGATCAAGACAGCCTGCCCGCACCGGCGTCTGCCCACCGGCCTTGGCTAGCATTGGCCGCGTAACTCAGCGGGTACGCTCGAAACAAGTTTATCAACGACTCACCGGGGGGTGAATTGCATTATCCGATTAGTGTACCTGCGTGGTGTGTAGTGTTTGCGGCTTCGAACTCACCCTGGGATATTTTTCAACGAGGTAACGAGATGCAACAGTGTCCACTGTATTCATGCCTGTGCGCTCTGCTAGGCAGTCGTGCCATGTGTTGTGTCGGGATGTGCGGAACTCGTGAGTTCATTTTCGTTCTCCTGTGTGAGAAACGTGAATGAAGTTTGTCGCTACTATAATTGACGCTGACGCATATTCCCTTGCTTTGTTCATTTGTCGCCCGAGTTATGGTAAAATTAGCCAGTCGAACGTTTGTTTACAATCTGGTTTGCGGGTGCTGTTATTTGATATTTTTTGTGCTTGCTTTCTGAACGTCCCTCACAATGGCATGTCTACGAAAACGTCATAGTGTCAATAACAAAATCGCTGTTCGTTGTTAATAAATGAATTAATGCCTCCTGTGAAACAGGGCTGGTAGTTTCTGTGTTCCTCCAGAAAAACGCGCCTACTTGCCTTCTAATGGCTCATCTACTTGTCATGCATCTAGCTAGTTGCATAGCATTTTAAATAAGCGTCCTTTTTTGAGCAGGGGTTTACCTTCTGACTCTTTAGGAAATGCGGCAGGGCACTGTCAATTTTGTCAGTTATGTGCCATGCCGCTGTGTTGTTTCAAACAGAAGCAGAAGAGCTTTTTTTTTTTCGCACGTCTTTTCGTCATGTGTTCTTTTCTTTACATTTCTGTTCGCACTTCAGCTAGCTCTATTCAAAAATGAATGGTGTGACATGCGTGAAGTGCACCGCACGAGACCGGATGTTGCACACAACACCCCTCCTGGCATTGTACAAAATGAGTCTCATGTTTCTCGAGATAGCCCATCTTCTGATATGAACTGTTGACTTGTTTGCATAATATAGCAAGCTGCCATATGTCTGATTTCGAGACGACTACATTATATAGGCATCCATCCTTGTGTGCCTTCGCTGCAGAAGAGACTTATAAGCACAGGTCATGCCTCTCCTTCACAGCTGAGGCCAGTTTTGTCAAATATTTATAATTGCACAAATCGAAGCACACATTTTTATGTTCGTGGTCATACACCCCTCATGATCCGAAAGTTGTCAGAAATTGCTTGTAGAAACTTAAGGTTGTAGTCATCTCTCGAGATGACTGCAACCTCAAGTCAAACTGCGTTTGGTTCTGCTGTCCGATATGTTTTCCTTTCTTTGCTAGTTTTGTACGCTTTGTATTTGTATTTATTGCTTCCCTTACAATAAATGTATAGTTGTTAGCAGAGCTCATGTTGTCTCTTCTCTCGTCCCATTTTCGGGGATAACTTCTGTAAGTCATGAAGCCTATGCAGCTTCAAAGGCCTACTATCTGCGCACTTTCACTGCCCGTGCAGTCTGTGGCAAAATGCAACGTAAATTAAACCTGAAGCGCACTAGTAGCATGTTTCACTTCATGTCAGTGCCTAGCTCATTTACCACAATTTTTACTGTTTGCGATGGCAAAACCTTGACTTGCAAGGTCTCCCAACACACCACCCGAGTGCATTAGGAAGAACATAGCGGAAGACGTTAGCCGCGCAGGAATGGAGGCTAGGTGAGGAGGAAATTGTCGCTGCTTAGCAAAGCTGACTGGAGGGCTTTAGCATAGCCTGCACGCAGGTGCGCGCCTAGAGTGTACCAGACTAGGTTGAGTGCCACGACCCCCGCCAACGCCCATGCTTTTGAATGGTGTTCCGTGCACGGAATGTTGGTTTGGGGTTGTTGCGATCTAAGTGGATTGGAAAGCACCGGGTCACACTTGCAGATAAGAGCTGATGGCAGCATGAGTGCGAAGCGTTGTTTGTTGTGTTTCTTCACCGCGTGGCCGACATTGTGAAGTAGTTAGTACGTTGAAGGACCGGCATCGGCACTGCTACCTGCCTGGCTGTCGCTCCGGTTACTCTGGTGTTGAAGCCACTCTGAAACTTTCCTTGTTCAGCGTGCCAAGGGATGAAGCTTGTAGGAAGCTATGAGAAAAGAATCTGCATTGCTCCGGCAATACGTTGCATAAAAAATGTGCTGTGTGCGAAGTGCATTTTGAGGACCGCTGCATTCTCTATGAGTATGTGCATATTGTGGGCGGGAAAGAAGTTCGGATTCCACGTGGAGTGCTGGCACTCGCAAGTGATGCAGTGCTTACAATACTGCCAAATGCCCCAAGCACCTAAGCAGGACGACTCCAATCGAACTTGCGCCCAGCAAACGATAAGCATCAGTAAAGCTGCAGGATGCAAGACGGAAAAAAAAAGGAGGGATGAGAGCCCATGCACGACAGCAGCTTTACAAGATGAACTAGAAAGCAGCGGTCGCGGCTCGCCAAACATTGATGTGGAGAATTTTAATCATCTAGGACTCCGTCAGCCATGTCATCACTACATCATTTTCGAAACTTGGAAGGCACCGTATATGCACTGACACACCTCGAGGCATGCGCTGGAACAGTGCGCTGGGGCCGAGCGGTCCTTTTCAATCTCAGTGAAATGCAGGATGTCTCCTTCAGGGCATTTCTTTGAGAAAAACCGGTTTCCGAAGGAACTGTAAAAACTGTGTGTGAAGTGAAAGAAGCCCTCCTTCAAGCCTCAAATTTAATTGCATGCTCTGGTGCCATTTGAGCGTCAGCAATTTTGACAGAAAATCACTTCTGCAAAAAGCAGATGTCAAGCAGAGCAGCTGCTTCAATAAAAAGTACATGGTGTCAGCAACAACAGATGGCATATATTTCTTCTTCTCTATATTGTCATTTGCATGGATCTGGGCATTATTCTCATGTATAGCTACGTAGAGGGCTCAAAAAAGATCTAAAAGCTACAAACATTGCTTGCTGTCAAAGAGGTCAAGTCGTACTGTTACGGTGTCTTCGACACCCAGATGCAAGAGTTTTTCTTTTAGCAATTCCTTGCCTGCAGTGTGTTTAACAACTGCATATTCTTCTAGGAATTCCCTACCTGTCCTCTCGCTACGTGCAAAAAGCTTTTCTGACAAGAATCTCCTGGCTGAAGAGTGGTCATGGCAAAAAAGCCAAGACAGCTGCCCAGAAGCTAGGGTCGACATTACAAAAGCTCCAGCAGCTTTCCAAAAAGATGCCGAGCCTAAAGGGGCAAATTGAAAGCATGAGAGCTCAGAATGCTGCTATAGAAGATGATATACTGAAGGGGAAAATCTCAAAATTTCCACCAAAGTAGCAGGAGAGTGTGCAGCATTGTTTTGCTGCATCGAAAAGGAAGAGTACTGATGGTATGCGTTTCACAAATGAATGGATGCTTGAGTTGATCTTGATGAAGATGAGTCCAAAGCTTTGTAGACATAATAGAAAACAGAACATCTTGTTCCTCCTGGTCATACTACACTTTGAAAGTACACTGCTTCATATAGGAGTGGATTCGGTTTCAGCAGCAAGGTCCTTGAGACACTAAAACAGAAGACAAGCACAATTGGCAACTTCAGTCTTCATGGCGGCATCTTAATTGATGAGATGAAGCTTTCCGAGCATCTTTCTGTGGCGTGGAAAAATGTTGGCGACTGCAAGGCTTCGTTCACATTGGTCAGTTTGCGCGTCTCGAAGATGCTCATCTTCCGTGTAACCATGGAGTGGGTGTTGTGGTAGTGCCGTTTGGTGGGAAATTTTATCAGACCTTGGCAGTTTTTGCTTCACATGGGAATGTGAAAGGTGAGCTACTCTGCAAGATATTAGTTGAGCCCACAATTTTGGCAGAACAGGCCGGGCTCTTTGTGGACTTCATCACATGCGATGGCACCTCATGGAACCGGAGAATGTGGACGCTGATGGGAATTCAGGGAACTGTGAGCAAAACTGTGTACAAAGTGAAGCACCCTGTCGACACAAAAAGGAGCCTGTATTTTCTGTCCAACCTCCCGCACTTAGTCAAGTGCCTTCGCAATGCACTCTTGAAAGACGGGTTTGCCACACCCAGTGGGCGGGCATGATTTTTTATGCTTTGTGGTTGTAGTGGTTCATATATATTTGCTCAAATAACTCATTGTTGCCTTTTTCACTGCTGTGGGTATCTATATATTTTCTCCGGGAAGCATTCAAACTTGACAAAAACAACGTCATATTGAAAGCAATACCAAGGTTAACCACCAGCCACCTTGACCCGAATGGTTTCGAGAAAATGATAGTTTCGCTGGCTTTCCGACTTTTTTGGCAACATGGTTCTCATCATCATCATCATCACCATCAGCCTGCCTACGCCCACTGCAGGGCAAAGGCCTCTCCCATGTCTCTCCAATTATTCTTGTCCTTTGCCAGCTGCAGCCACTATATCCTTGTAAACTTCATAATCTCACCCACCCACCTAACTTTCTGCCGCCCTCTGCTACGCTTGCCATCTCTTGAAATCCGCTCCGTTACCCTTAAGAACCAGCGGTTATCTTGCCTTCTCGTTACATTCCCTGCCCAAGCCCATTTCTTCCTCTTGATTACGTATAGAATGTCATTAACACACGTTTGTTCCCTCACCCACTCCGCCCGCTTCCGGTCTCTTAACGTTACACCTATAATTTTTCTTTCCATAGCTCGCTGTGGAGTCCTTATTAACTTAAGCTGAACCCTTTTTGTTAGCCTCCACGTTTCTGCCCCGTAGGTGAGTACCTGTAAGGTACAGCTATTGTATACTTCTCTCTTGAGCGATATTGGTAAACTGCCATTCATGATCTGAGAGAATCTGCCATATGTGCTCCACCCCATTCTTATTCTTCTAGTTATTTCCCTCTCATGGTTCGGATCTGCGGTCACTACCTGCCCTAAGTAGACGTATTCCTTACAACTTCCAGCACCTCGCTACCAATCGTAAACTGCTGTTCCCTTGCTAGACTGTTGAACATTACTTTGGTTTTCTGCATGTTAATTTTTAGACCCACTGTTCTGCTCTGCCTGTCTAACTAATTGATCATGCTTTGCAATTCATCTCCTGTGTGACTCAGCAAGGCAATGTCATCAGCAAATCTTAGATTATTTAGGTATTCTCCATTAACTACAGCTGTTCCCAATTCAAACCTCAGAATACCTCCTGTAAACAGGTGGTGAATAGAATTGGCACGATCGTGTCCCCCTGCTTGATGCCCTTCCTTAATGGAATTTTATTGCTTACTTTATGGAGGACTGTGGTAGCTGTTCTGTTGCTATAGATATCTTCCAGTATTTTCACATGAGGCTCTTCTACACCCTGACTCCGCAATGCCTGTATGACTGCTGAGGTTTCCACTGAGTCGAATGCTTTCTCGTAATCAATGAAAGCTATATATAGAGGTTGGTTATAATCTGCGCATTTCTCTATCACCTGATTGATAGTGTGAATATGATCTATTGTGGAATATCCTTTACGAAAGCCTGCCTGGTCATTTGGTTGATTAAAGTCTAACGTTGCCCTGACTATTAGCGATTATCTTAGCAAATACTTTGTAGGCAACGGATAGTAAGCTGATCGGCCTGTAATTTTTCAAGTCTTTGGCGTCTCCCTTCTTATGATTTAAGATAATGTTTGCATTCTTCCAAGCTTCTGGTACAGTCAAGGTTATAAGGCATTGCGTATACAGGGTGGCTAGTTTTTCTAGCACGATGTCCCCTCCATCCTTCAGCAGATCTGCTGTTACCTGATACTCCCCAGCTGCTTTTCCCCTTTTCATTGCTTCTAAGGCTTTCTTTATTTCATCTTTCGTTACTGGCGGGATGACGCATTGCTGTGCACTGCTGTCTTTCTCATTAACGCACTGATTACATTGGCTACTGTAGAGATCTGTGTAGAACTCTTCGGCTACGTTAACAATCTTATCCATATTGCAAATGACATTGCCCTGCTTGTCTCTTAATGCATACATGTGGTTTTTACCTATGCGTAGTTTCCTCTTCACTGCTTTTAGGCTACCTCCGTTCTTTAGAGCATGCTCGATTCTCTCCATATTAAACTTCCTTATGTCGGCTACCTTGTGCTTGTTTATTAATTTCGAAAGCTCTGCTATTTCTATTCTGTCCATAGGGTTAGACGGCTTCATGTTTTGGCGCTTCTTAATCAGATCTTTCGTCACCTCAGATAGCTTCCCGGTATCCTGTCGAACTGTCCTACCGCCTACTTCTACTGCGCACTCCGTAATTATTGATGTCAGATTATCGTGCACTGTATGAACATCAAGATCATCTTCCTCAGTTAAAGCCGAATATCTGTTTTGCAGCACTATCCTAAACTCCTGTGCTTTCCCTCTTACGGCTAACTCGTTAATGGCGGTTGAGGTTTCCACTGAGTCAAATGCTTCCTCGTAGCCAATGAATTCTATATATAGGGGTTGGTTATATTCTGCGCATTTCTTTATCACATGGTTCTGTGGAGCCTTTACAACATGAACTGGTGGGCAATTTGGTCAGACATGGTCCTTGCAAAACAGCGCTACGGCTCGAAGCCATACAAGGAAGGGACAAAACACGGCGCTGAACTAACAACAGAGTGGTTTTATTCAGGACACCAGTGCTTAAGTACACGCTGGTATTGCTGAGAAAACAGAAAAAAAATAGAGGAAACATCAAGTTCCACAAGCCAAATCATTTGGAGCATGCATCAACGAACTGCACACTAGGAATCGGTGAGAGTGCTGGCTTTCTGCAGTGTCCCCCCACTAAACATTTCAGCCTTGCAAAAAAGTGCCGTGATGCCCACTGACACGTGCATTGCGAGTGGTGGCACATGCAAAATCAGCTGACACGTGCATAAGAACTCCTTCAGTCACCATAATATGCCATAAATAGCTTTCCTTGATGACACTTGATTTTGCCTCATGTATTTACATTTTGTGCCGATGTTCACTGCTTTGCTTTAGCTTCTTTGTTCTTGCGCGTGTATGCCATGCCTGATTAGAATCCGTGGGGAGGCCTCGTTGAATACTAGTTTCTTGTTTTCTTTGTATTTTCACCTTTTCTGTACATATAAGGCTGTTTTTTTTTTCCAAATAAACTGTCGGAGACAAAAGAGTTGAGACGGCGCCGTGCGGTGCGCGATGTTATCGGCCAACGAACCCAGGACGGCGGGAGTGCTGTGTGTGTGTGTGTGCATGTGTATGTGTGTGCGCGCCGGCGGACCAGGCGGCGGGCGTCCCGATGGGGATCCCACGGCGTTCTCTGAACGGCCCTGAACCGGGCGGCGGTCTGCGGGGTCACCGGGCGGCTCGTTTGCCTGTCGCCGCTTTCCAGGAACGGCGCCGGAAAGTAGAAAAGGGAGGACTCGGCCCGGCATCGGGACAGTGGTTGTGCGGGACGCTGAACGGAAAGGCCGTGTTTCCAACCTCTGCTGTAAAGGCCAATTAAACAAGTTAAGTTTTACCGGATTGTCTTTCTTCCTTGTGACCGGAAATATCGAACGCGTACGTGGAGCTTGTATTCTTTCACGTACAACAAGTTTGGTGCCGAAACCCAGGACTTCTGCTGTGGATTTGTGAGATCATCGCTACATCGCTCCAACGCTCACGATCAACGCATCCACTTCACGTAAGTCTCGGCAACGACGAATATCGATGTCATCAATCCGGTAAACTTATTGGCTAAACGAACTGTAGAAGAGAATGGAGCGCCTTTTAAAGAAACGAAGAGTATTACGCTCGCAAATTACGAAGCTTACCAACGAAACTGAGGAGCGACAAGCGTCCCTCACAAGTACAGAAGCTGTATCTTTCCACGCTCGGCTCATTAAGCTGCAGCAACAGCTAGAGCACGTCAACGAAGAAATTGAACCATTGGTACCGGAAGAAGATGCTGAAAACGAATATCAGCAAGTGTACGATTATCAAGACCGTATTACAGCGCGCCTTGCTGGACTGCAACTTCGAGTCGACAGTGGTTCGTCAACAATGCAGGCTGCCGTGAATTCGGCGGGCAGTGGCACTGCCATCCAAACGACCACGCCAGCCCCCATAACGACCACGTCGGTGAAGACGAGAGTAAAGCTGCCGAAAATTGAACTGATCAAATTCACCGGGCGGCGCTCGGACTGGCAAGCCTTTTGGGAAGTGTTTGAGCAGGTAGTAGATAAAAACGAAGACTTGACTGACACAGACAGGTTTCACTACCTGCGAGCATCGGTGACAGGTGATGCGGCTGCTGCGCTGGCGGGCCTTCCATCGACGTCACGATGTTACAACGACGCTATCCAACTCTTGAGGAAGCGGTTTGGAAACGAAGAACTTCTTGTGCAAGAACACCTCAAGAGTGTAATTGATTTGAAGCCGGTGCGTTCTTCAGATGATGTCCGTGGTCTTCGCCGTCTCTACGACACCTTGGCGGCGCACATCAGAGGACTGGAAGCGCTCGGACGGAAGTTGGACACCTTCAGTTCAATGCTACTTCCGATTGCACAACGAGCAATGCCACGGGACATTCTGCTAGACTTCAACCGAAGGTGCGTTGTCGACACCGACCGTCTCGCCAGCGAGCAACAAGGCTCCGTCTCCGATGCCTCATCGCACACTACGGACGAGACTGGAAAAGGTACCGTCTCTTCATTTTCTAAGTTACTCTCCTTTTTGAGAGTAGAGGTCGAAAGCAGAGAGAACTTGGCTGCACTGCAAGGCATGGACCTCTGTCAACAACCTAAAGAAGGCACTAAAGAGGGTCACAAGCAGCTTCGTAAAACGCATGACAAGCATGTCCGATCCGCAGCGATGTTGCATCAGAGCTCGAGCCCGCTGACCTGCTTCTTCTGTGACTCTAATGATCACCAAACGCGCAACTGCGACGCCTCAAGAGGTCTAGAGGAGAAGAAACGACTTTTGCAGTCGTCCGGCCGTTGCTTTAGGTGCACGAGAACTGGACATCGGTCACGAGCATGCCGCGTAAACCTGCAGTGCAACAAATGCCGCAAGAAGCATGCCAGCACGATGTGCGACCTGACGTACTCAAGTAACAGGCCACCCGAAGCGAACCGAACAGTGACCAATGCACAGATAAGCCTCGAAGCTACGACCATGGGAGACAGCTCCGCTCTCAAAAGAACAGTTTTGTTACAGACCGCGACTGCGTTATGTAGTGGAGAAACTTCCAACGCGCAGGTGCGAGTCCTGTTCGACGGAGGAAGTCAGCGCTCCTACATCACCTCTGACACTTCACGGAAAATGGGATGCACGCTTCTCGGGCATGAAAGGTTGACTGTCGGTGTGTTCGGAGGCCACCAAGAGGAACGCGAGTTTCGAAGAGTCAGAGTTACGCTAAAGACGAGGCGCGGATGTGAGCGCGATATCGAAGTGCTGGAAACAGATGTAATTTGTGACCAACCGATACCCTCGCCACCGGGAAATGTACTGCAAAAGTTGATATCCCTCGGGTACGAAGCAGCTGACTTCTCAACAGACAGCGGTGCAGAAAAGGGTGAGCTGCTCATCGGGTCAGATCATTTATGGGACTTCACAACGGGCAGATGCGTCAAATTAGGAAAACGACTGAGGGCAGTGGAAACATCGATTGGGTGGACTGTTCAAGGGCCTATTGAGAGCGATATCGAGCAGACAAACTGCCTGCACACAGTGACACTGCGAACTTCAGTAATTGAAAAGGGAACAACTGATATTCTGACCAAATTTTGGACCTTAGAATCAATTGGGGTGAATGAGAGCGAAGACAACGAAAAACCATGTTAGGCCTTGGAGTTTTTTGAGGACAACATCAAGCGAGACGGTAATCGTTATGAAGTTGCGTTGCCCTGGAAATCCGAGATTTCACTCGAGGACAACAAGGAAATTGCGCTGAAGCGACTCAATCAGCTGGCCAACCGGCTCAGGAGGGCTCCTGACCTGCTCAAAGAGTATGACACGACCATTAGGCAGTACGGCGTCTCCGACATTGCAGAACGGGTAGAAGACGAGACCAGCCGCAACCACTGCGTTTATCACATGCCTCATCAAGCGGTCATTCGCGATTCCCGAAAACTGAGGGTCGTATTTGATGCTTTCTCCCGCGGAAAGAATTCCAAGAGTCTCAACGATAACTTAGAGACTGGACCCAATCTAACTGCGGACCTCGTGGGGCTCCTTCTTAATTTCCGCAAGTACCGAGTTGCACTTGTCGCAGACATCTAACAGGCCTTTCTGCAAATTGCAATCCGAGAACAAGACAGAGACGCCCTCCGATTTTTTTGGTTCCTAGAGACCCCTCAGCCCGGTTCTCCGTTGCCTCCCATTGAAACGTGGCGCATGAAGCGAGTTCCGTTTGGAACCACCGCGAGCCCATTCTTACTCTCCGCTACTCTTCAGCACCACCTGAAATCGTGCGAGGAAGGTTTTCCCCACACCGCAAGTCAGCTGCAGCAAGGCCTTTATGTAGATGACCTACTAACTGGTGCAGATGACGAAGAGGAGGCAGTGAAGCTATACACCAAGGCCAGTGCAATCTTCCACGCCGCCTCGATGAAGCTGCACAAGTGGTCGTCAAACAACGAGAGGCTGCGCCAGCTATTTGGGCAAGACTGTAACGAAACCAAGCCTCTAGGATTTGTGTCCGGTGTACTCAAGGTATTAGGACTGGCATGGGACCCCATTACAGATCGCCTGACCTTTGCGTCTTGCGTCACAGACGACACTGGTAAACCAGACACCAAACGATCCATGCTACAAACTACGGCACGGATTTACGACCCGCTGGGATGGCTGTCACCCTTTATCGTGCGGGCCAAGATCTTGTTTCAGGATCTGTGGCGACGAAACGTGGAGTGGGATGATCCCCTACCAAGTGATGTAGCCGAAAGGTGGCTTACATGGCACAGTGAATTAAAACACCTCTCTGCAGTACAGGTGCCGCGGTACTATGGGGCGGACGTAAGCGGGCAGGCAACAAAGACGGATCTACACATCTTTGCAGACGCCAGTCCCGTGGCTTATGGGGCGGTCGCATACCTTACCATCGCCTCGGAGGACGGCCTGAATTCGACGGTCGTGATGAGCAAATCGAGAGTGGCCCCCCTGAAAGAACTCACTCTAGCGAGGCTGGAACTCATGGCATGTTTGCTCGCTGCTCGACTATGCAGCTACATCCTAGGCACTATCGGACTGCACCCTGGTCGAGTAATTTTGTGGACCGACTCTGCGATCGTGCTCCACTGGATACGAGGAGACGCGGGACGCTGGCAGCAGTTTGTGCGAAACCGTGTATGCGAGATTCAGCGCGTCACCGGCGGCTATGAATGGAGGCACTGCCCAGGAAAAAAGAATCCTGCGGACCTCCTGACGCGCGGCGTTTGCGTTTCTCGCCTTGCGGCCAGCGACGTGTGGTGGACAGGGCCCCAGTGGCTCCGCAAATCTGATGGCGAGTGGCCACAGGGTCTAGTGCAGAACACGTTCACTGATGCGGAACTGGAGCTAAAACAGCCAACGAAGGCGCTGCCGGCCATGTCATCCCAAATGCCATCCCCTTCATTAATGGACATTCAGCGCTACAGCTCCTTCATCAGACTGATCAGAGTCACAGCTTGGGTGCTTCGATTCGTCTCAAGGATGAGACGACGCAACGATGAAGTCGGAGCTCTTACCGCCGAAGAACTCGATCAGGCTGAAATATTTTGGATCCGCAACGAGCAGAGGGAAGGCTTTCACAGAGAGCTAAAAAGCGTTCATAACCAGCAAGCTTTCCCCATCGACTCTCCACTCAGAAATGCTTCTCTTATGGTGGACGACAAGGGAATCCTGAGAATTGATGGACGGCTACTACGTAGTCACCTGGACTATGACGCTAAGCATCCCGTCGTGATACCTAAGCAGGGCCACCTATCGAAGCTGCTTGCTCTTTACTGTCACCGCAAAGTGCTGCACGGAGGGATACGTTGCACCTTAACGCAGCTCAGGGAAAGGTATTGGGTGATCGGAGCGAGGCAGCTGGTGAAGAGGACTCTAAAAGAATGTGTAACATGCCAACGGTTCAACGCTCAACCAGCAAATCAAGTGACTGCTCCACTACCTAAAGACTGCATAACCGAGGCCCAACCCTTTCAGGTGACCGGTGTTGATTTTGCCGGGCCACTCGTTGTCAAGGGGACCTCTCCAACCAAGTGCTATATAGCGCTGTTCACCTGCGCAGTCACTCGAGCTATTCATCTGGAACTGGTCAGCGATATGTCAGCGAGCTCATTCCTTCTCGCATTTCGAAGATTCACCGCCAGACGAGGACTTCCGAGCACCATCTATAGTGATAACGCTCTCACATTCAAGAAAGTGAACAAGGATTTCGGACGTCTCTGGGATGCGATGCGAAGTGGCCAGGTGCAAGAGTACATTGTAAGCGCTCGGGTTCAGTGGAAATTCATTGTAGAACGCGGACCCTGGTGGGGTGGCTTCTACGAGCGTCTTGTCGGACTGACGAAGCAAGCGTTGAAGAAGGCTCTCGGAAGAGGCTTCCTTACACTTGAGGAAATGACAACTACGCTGACCGAAGTGGAAGCTGTACTGAATTCCCGCCCACTTACACACGTTTACACAGAGCCAAATGAACCGGAGCCCCTTTGCCCTGCTATGTTTCTTACCGGAAAACGACTGACCTCTCTACCAGCGCTACAACGAAAGGAAATCACCGCTCGGACCTGTGACCACCTGCGACATATGATCTCGACTCGTGATAAGGCGTTGGAGGGGTTCTGGAAGCGCTGGTGCTCTGAATACTTAAAGGAGTTGCAGCTGACACATTCCAAAGGCGTTCAACGTGGAAGACAAGTTGTCATTGTCGATGTGGTCCTCTTAAAGGAAGCTCTGCAGCCGCGCCAAATGTGGAAGCTTGAAATGATTGAAAGGGCTTTCACTGGAAGAGACAACAAGGCAAGAGCTTTTGAGGTCCGAATGCCAGGGGGGGCAAGACTTCGGCGGCCGATTCAACTTATATACCCTTTGGAACTCTCCGGCTAACAAATGACTTCCATCATTTGGGGGGGAGTGTGTCGGAGACAAAAGAGTTGAGACGGCGCCGTGCGGTGCGCGATGTTATCGGCCAACGAACCCAGGACGGCGGGAGTGCTGTGTGTGTGTGTGCACGTGTATGTGTGTGCGCGCCGGCGGACCAGGCGGCGGGAGTCCCGATGGGGATCCCACGGCGTTCTCTGAACGGCCCTGAACCGGGCGGCGGTCTGCGGGGTCACCAGGCGGCTCGTTTGCCTGTCGCCCGCTTTCCAGGAACAGCGCCGGAAAGGAGAAAAGGGAGGACTCGGCCCGGCATCGGGACAGTGGTTGTGCGGGACGCTGAACGGAAAGGCCGTGTTTCCAACCTCTGCTGTAAAGTTTTCTTTTACCATTCGGCCAATTAAACAAGTTAAGTTTTACCGGATTATCTTGCTTCCTTGTGACCCGAAATATCGAACACGTACGTGGAGCTCGTATTCTTTCACGTACAACATAAACATTCAATTGCGAGTAAGCGCTTGTGTCGTGTTGTCGTCTTCATCACTGCCGTCGTCGTCTTTTTTGCGCTCGTTAACCGTGAATGCCTGCTTAATACATTATGTGGCTGGATATGTCGCCAGAAAATGTGTGAAGACGTCTGGCTGAGAAGCTTGTTTTTCTCTTCTTCTTCTGGTAGCTACAACAGAAGGTAAAACAAGTGAATGCACTGGGTTTGCAAGTTTCTTTTATAGAGGTGGTTTGCTCTACCCATCAAAGCAGCTGTTTGCCTTTGCAAGCCACTTGGAAAATGCATTCACCGATTGCTTCATTGTGAACAGCATTTTAGATGTGCTTGCTCTCATTAGGGCTGAAGAAAGGAGTCCATTCTGCATGATGCTGAAGTGAAGTCCAGCACAATGAAATTTTATATCGTTACCCGTTTGCACTTCATGAAGAGAATCAACAAGGCCAAAGAAGGGTGACGCAAGATGCTGCAGTACCTGAAGGTGCATCGGTGTGTGCAGCTTCGTTTAGTAAGGCAGAAACTTGGGCTAGTTGGATATTGTTTGAAGCACTAGAAAATATGAGTTAAAGCAGCTTCGTTTGTTGCTGTGTTGACCACTCGGGCAGCCACATTGCTTTTGTAGGTGGACACGTTCGCATACCTTCAGAGAATTGTTAGTACCATCAGCTGTTTCACGTGCACTGGAGGATATCCCATTTTCTTTCGCAGGCCCCTCATCTTGTTCTCAAAATGTTCATGTACAACATACACTGAATTGTAATTACTTGCTCTGTTGGAACCAAATGTTTCCTTGTGATACTGGAGCTGTTTTTGATACATGTATATTTAATACGTGCATATGGTATGCTGAAAAATACAGTTGTTGTTTATGGTTGTTCAGTGGTTTGCTTGTGTTTTATGCAGTTTGTTAGGCGTTACCGAAAAAAAATACGTTACTCGTTACGCTAGAAAAAAAGGAATGCGGTACCGCCCTACGTTACCTACAAAAAAGGTAACGCGTTATCGTTACCGTTACCGAAATAAAGTACCGCACGTTGCTTTGCCGTTACTTCATAGCCATTAATTTTAATTAGTCTTCGCCTTAAGAACTTACGATAACAATTTTATAAAGCTCACATTTTACATACAACTTCTAGCCCAAACAAGATTTTACGCGAAATCCTGATTTAACAAGAATATTTTGAACAAATGTGCAGGTGCTAGTAATGTTAAAGCGCCATCTAAAAACGGTGCCCAAAAAACACGAAACAGATGTTATAGTGGCCTAAAGGTCCCTGCATAGATACATGTTGTGTCTTCTAACTCTATGGCACATGGTAAGTAAGTGGTTTTTATTAAAATAATAATAAAAAGGAAGGAAAATATTTTTGCTAGCCCCGGCATCTGTCATCGATACTGAAGCACCTGAGCTGGGGCAGCGGAAATAAAGGATAGCTGGCAGAATAGAGAAATGAAATGTAAGAGGTGAGGAGACAGGAAGAGAGGATAGGCGGAGAGGTAATATACACAAACTATTTACACAGTAATAAATGTGTCCAGGTTGTGTGCGTAATTAGTTCATGGTGGAGTAATAAAAACACGTGCACAACATTATGTTGACTACAACTGAAGTGGGGCCTCCAGTTGTTATCGTCCAAGGTAGAACTCGCGGAGCGTTCGGTCACTGCATGTAACTACCTGACGGAGAACAGACGGGACGTCAAAGCCCGTCTGTTCAAGGAATGCACAGAGGCTCACCAAGGTTCGCTCACAGGTGCGCGCACTGCCCTGCGGCCACAATATCGTCTTGTGGGAGTCCGGTAAGTATGCCCAGCGCTCTATAGGCCGCAAGCATATCGCGACGAGCATCAGCGTACGCGGCACAGTGAAGGAGCAGGTGCTCCTTATCATGCTCAGTAAATATCAGCAGGCCAAAATGGCATACTTTCTTGAGCTAGTCGGTTCATGTACGAAAGACACAGGCAGCGCTGTATCTGTCTACTTTTTTCGTCCTGTCTCAGTCGCGCTGTGCACAATGGCACATGGTGAAGCCATTTCCTGAATGGGACGTTAAACACAAAATGACATTTCATCATCAATTCTAACTTCACAAAGAAAACATCGCTGAACTCTCAATAAGTTTAAGGTAATTCTGAAAAATGTGATGTACCAAAATGTTCCGCATGCTTCCACTCTTTAGAGTTGTGTGTGTGAGTGGTTTGGGAAGGGGAGGTAGGTGAAGGCAAGTGTGTGAATGCGTGTTCATGCACGCATTTCGTGCTTTATGGGCATTCTGTTTTTCTTTCTTTTTTAGCTGGGTGCGTCGTCAAGGGCAGGTGTTCTCGTCGTCGAGAGCACCTGTACATTTTGTTTATTTACAACATCACTTTAGGTGCTCTGCGCTTTTTTTTTTCTAAAAAAGGGGCCAGAGTGGGTTACAGTTGGAACAAAAAGTAACTAGTTACGTCAAACCTCACGTTACCGAAAAATGTTAATGTAAGTACGGTACCCGTTACAGTTCCGAAATGGTAACGTGTATGTTACAAAGTTACCAAAAAAAGTAACGCATTACCAGTAACGCCGTTACTTGTAACGCGTTACCGCCAACACTGGTTTTATGGAATGGTCATGAAAAAGAAGGTTTTGTAATTGCATGTAATGAATGTTTTTCAGTTACTTGAGCATATTAATCTAACAGAATTATAAATGCAAACTCCACATTGGGCCTTTGAAAAAGTATGGCAATAGGTGACAGATGAGTATAATTAAGCCACTGCATTGTGAAAAGTACGAATATTTTTCAAGGTTTTGTGCAGTCGGAATGAGATGTTCTGCGATTTCATGTATACTTCACATTCAGCACCAGCCTTAAATTGCATTGGAATGAAAGGGATGATCACTGTGCCGAAACTGGGAATGCAACAGTCTTGTCAACTCCGGCTTCTACAATTTTGATGGAAAACCTGTCCTTGCTGGAGTTTCTGCACCTTACACAAACTAAATAAAAACTTGTTAGGTGACTGCCACAGTTGAACCAAGGTAAGAACCGCGATTGCGCATTGCGTAATCCTTCGTTGCTGCAGTAGGTGCTCCAACCAAGCAATTTCTTCGACAGTATTCGGTTACAATTCGGAGGCACTTAACCTGTTGTTGTGCAGAAGCAGTCTGTTATTTAAAGTTTGGTCATGCAAATTTGCATCCGTACTGAACAGCATAACTAGCCGCCACAGTTGCGCCGAAGCGTACAGCAATAGGTGGTGCCCAGTCTGAACGAGCCACAAGGCATGCTGGGTATTCTGACCTCTGGGTCGTTTGGCAAGATGCGCATGTAGTGTTCTGCTTGAAATGCGGCACTGCCAAGCTTGAATTTGGCTCTTTATGTGTTAATACATGCGAATGAAGTCATAAAAAGGTCAGCATGCTCTTTTTGCATAATTATGTCCATGTTTGATGTTCAGTATTTGAATAAAGAACAGAATGGCGTTGGAAGTCCAAACGTGTCGGCGCGCATCGTCTGTTCGCACAAGGTTTAGGGCGCTTCATGCACTCGCTAAAAAGTTTGCCTGTTCTTACTGTTATCGTGGGGCTGCTACATTGATCTCTAACATACATTACAGTAAATAATTCCTAGAATTTTAGTGCCACCAGGAGCTTAATATTTAGACTGTCAGCAACCATAGCCTAGCATTACGTTACGAGCACACTGTTGCGCACTCTGGAGCTGAGTGGCTACGACGGCACAGAGCTTATGTCATACAAATCCTCAGAGGACTTTTGACACTTTTTCTACATCCGCTGTGGTTGCTCAGTGGCTAGAGCTCTCCACGACTGAGCCAGACAACCAAGGTTCAATCCCAGCCGCGGTCGCCTTGTTTCGGTGGAAGCGAAGCGCGAAAAGCACCCGTATGCTGTGCTATGTTAGCACATGTTAAAGATCCCCAGGTGGTAGAAATTAATCCGAACCTCTTCACAATGGTGCCCCTCTCATCCCATGCATTGCTCCGGGGCGTTACACCCCACAATTCAGTTTTTTGTACTTTTTCTAGCCTTTGCAAAGCTTTCACGTACACATCTGCATCGGAGCTGCAAGAGTTTCTTGCCAAGCGGTAGCGCTTGATCTGCCATTGCCTGCACGCAAAGTACACCAGTTTTAGTTGCTGTGTTGAAATTGGCACATGTGGCATGTTGAGTTCTTCGAAAGTCCATGCTATTACTAGTGCTTCACAACCGTAGTAAGGCGCACAGTCTGCTTTATTTTCGGTACACGTTCCTGCCAGAACTGCTTTTGTGGAACATTTGCTATGGTTTATGGAATAATTATTGTAGAAGCTGGCATGCTAAACAGCTGTCTCAAGCAGCTGTAATGCAAAAATGCAACTGCATGACAGATGTGTTGCATTTTCAGCACTATTTTCTTTCTGCCTGTACAAAAATTAAGCCCCTCAAGCACATGCACCGAGACTATGTGGCTGATGTACACATGTGCATCAAGGGCCTGGATGGGCAAGTCACCTTGCAGCTAGCTATGCCAGCAGTGAAAGAGGAATCCATTTATTGAGGCTTTGGTGCGAGAGAACCCCGCTCACACACAAAAATTAACTGCGCATAATTATGTACTGCAATTCGTCTCAACCTGCAGGGTGGTGCGGGACATCACCTGCATGCCGTTTAAATATCTGTTACCACTCTGAATATTAAGAAGTCGTGTGCTTGATTTCCCAGTGCTGGTTGCTGCATTATGCAGATGAAAAAAAAAAGTACTAAAATAAATGCTTTGTTTTAGGGCATCTCTTGAAACCTTCACCAGCTAAATAAATAAATAAATTGATTTTGGGGGGAAGGAAATGGTGCAGTATCTGTCTCATATATCAGGGGACAAAGGGAAGCGATAAAGGAGGGAGTGAAAGAAGAAAGGAAGAAAGAGGTGCCATAGTGGAGGGCTCCAGAATGATTTCGACCACATGGGGATCTTTAACATGCACTGACATCGTGCAGCGCACATTGTTCGCCTCTTTCGAAACGTTGCCGCCGCGGTCGGGCTCGGATCAGTAGCCGAGCACCCTAACCACTGAGCCACCCCGGTGAGGTACAGTCACGGATTCTGAAGAAACGTCCTTCACCCACGGCGCCGTGGCGTTTCGCCTCTATTGAAACGCAGCCGCCATGGTCGGGTTCGAACCCGGGAACTCGACCGCGCCGGCTGCATTTCAGAACATAAAATCAATGCTGCTTCCTATCAAGGCAGAGGAGACCCTGTAGCCATTTTGCTGTCATGTACTGTGTACTGGGAGCATAGTCAAAGGAGGACCACCCGCCCGTTTACGGACAGATACCCTCAGTGATGGGCACCTCAGCTGTTAATGCATATGCAGAGAAATGTGGAAATGCAATGTATACAAAGTGTTCGATTGTTGTGTTGGATTTAGCGGCAGATAAGCATCTAAGGCTATCGTGCGTCAAGCTCAAAACTGTTCGAGGTAAATTAATTAAGTAATAACAATAACAGCTAGCAAATGATGAGCTTGCAGGCATCAAAGCCTGCTGCACAGCTTCGTTACAGGCACAAAAGAAACAAAGACCGCAGCCAAAAGCAGAACTAGCTCTTGACAGCTTTATTGCAGAACTGCGAAAGGAGCAAGTTTCTCGGCTGTTAATCAGAAACACATTGTTGTGTGGGTAATAACATCTGATATAAACTTTTCCTTGTGAAAACTTTGCAGCACAATTTCTATGGCATATAACAATTGAGTTTAATGCAGAAGATCAGAGTAAGCAACAGTAAATAATAATAAATTATATGGTACAGCGTACAGATATCTTGCGTTGGCTTTTCCAGTAAACATGCAAGCTTGATCAGAGTCTATTTCAGCATTTTTTACAAGTTCCTTTGCCCAAGTCTTGCAGAATGTTGAACGAAAGGCATTCCATCCAGTTTTAGTTTTGCCGTTAACACTGCAGCATAGCTTGGATGTAAATGGGCTTTGATAAACCATTCCTAAGACATTGGTGATACCAAAAAGCCTGGAATGTCTATGAACGCAATGTTTTCCTTGGCCTTTTAAAACTAACAATTTTGTAGCATAATTATTACTCGATCCTTATGGATCCAACTGCTACCTGACCAGCCTCTGCCTTTCTTGCAGCATCTTGCACTTCTCGAAATCGCCGACAGCCCTCTCAGTGATAAATCTGGATGACAATATATTCTTCGACTTTGTTACCTCCATTTTTTGAATATGCTTTTGGTGTTCTCAGGTATAGCTTTTTCCGTGTTGCGTGTTGGAAACCTGTTGAACTCATTTCTGTACAGATAACATTGTGCGACCCCCTAGCAGAGGGTATATAAGCCGCTTATGTCAAATAAACACCGTCTTTGTTTTTCTTTGCTGTTACCGGAAGTTGGGCTCCCTGCCCAGCGTCTTCTCTTATTTTCGCGCCCTTTTCCTTCGAGCCGCGATACAACATAAATGGCGACGAGGTAAAACTGTGTTCGGCACACGCCGACCAAACGGGTCTACCAATCATCGTGCTAGTGCAAGACAACGCCGAGCAAAGAAGGTTAGATGTCGCAACTGCGACACGTGTCTCTCCTGAGTTGCACCGACTGGAACTGTCAGGCATCATAGAACGAGTAGATGCGGGTGAATGGGTGTCTGCTATAGTCGTTGTGCAGAAGCCTAATGGGACTAATGGCTTAATGGACTAATGGAGCTAATGGCTTAGTGGAGAGGTTTAATAGAAACCTGAAGGACTTCATTCAACTTTCTGCTTGGAAGGCCAATGCATCCAGTCAACTGTAGTGGAGTACTTGGCCGTGTACCGGGCGACCCAGCACGCTACTACAGGAGTCTCACCAGCTGTGTTACTTCATCGCCGCCAGCCCAGAACCCGCCTCGACATTGTGGGCATACCTTCGAGGGAGTTCTTCCAACAGCCTGCCTTGGCTATGCACCGGCTGCGTGCCCGTGTTCGGGAAAAGCAGACTTCGATGAAGACATATACTGATGAGAGGAGAGCGGCGAAGGCTCCGAAGTTCCGAGTGGGAAGTTATGTGCGACTCCGTAACTCAGCGCGTACGGGAAAGGTAGGGCTATCCTACTCCAAGCCCTTGCGGATAAGAAAGCAGCTGGGTCCGAGTTCTTTCCGACTAGAGGATGGCCGGACATGAAATGCATCCAAGCAGGTGCCTGTTCCAGAGGAGTGTCTGACCGAGAGGAACCAGCAGTCGTGCCAGCTGCCTACTGGGGAGAGCGCAGACCCAGGTGTTGTAGAAAACTCGAAACTGCCTCTGCAAGCTGCAACACCGCCTGATGCTTCAGGTTCTTTTCAACCCCCTGCAAATGACATTTCTTTAGTAGTGAGATCAAGAGAACCGTCGACTAGGGACAGACGGATGCCGTCACGTTTCCGGGACTTCTACGTGTGACTTGTCATTTTTTTGCGAAGGGGATGATGTGGTGTTCTCAGGTATAGCTGTTTCCGTGTTGCGTGTTGGCAAGCTATTGAACTCATTTCTGTGCAAATAACATTAGGTCCGTTCGATTTGCCTGTGCTACATGAACTGGTTCTCGCGGTGCTGCACTTCGCCATTCGTTTCAGCGGTGCAAGATGGCGCCGTCTGCGCGACGTCATTCGTTTAAAAGAAGTGCAGGAAAACTGTGCACCTCCTCAATGGTCGGTGCCGAAATGGTGCAGCTGCAGCTGCCATGGAAGCAGACGACGGCTTGCGCGACGATGGCTTGCGCTTTGCGATAAACGGCGGATATATTCAAATTATTCCACTCGTCGATGATAACTGTGCCTCACACGGGCCCGCCGACTCTCATGGAACGTGAGTGGCCACCCGAGAAGGCGGCGACGGAGGTGGGGACGGCGGCCCTCGCCGGCACTTTGCATCTCTCGGCCATCGTGCTCTCAACGGGCCTGTAACCAGAGTCTTTCCTTTCTACTAATAAAGCTATATTAGTACTCGAAGCCGGTTATGTTAACTAAAAAGTAAACACGTGCATGCAGCGCATGATGCACATTGTTGCAACAACCGCTTACCATGCAAGTCGGCGCGCGCACACCTCATTCGTGTTCAGTAAAGAGCGCACGTGCGTTTCGCTTAGCTGCCTTGAGGTTGTATCGAGGCTGAGGTTGTATCGAGGCGGCCATTGATTTGGGCGCCACGCTCCTGGCTGCAATTTGGTGGTGACGCCAAGGTTAGCAGACGACAAGGCCTGCACTCGACCATTCGTTTTGGAACTAGGCAGCACTTGAACTGCTGGAACTGGCGCTGCACTCTCGCAGCACCGCCACGGCACCGCTGCGGAACTTTACAGAACTGGTGCAGGGAGTGCAGGCGAATCGAACGGACCTATTGTGCGCCCCCCTAGCGGAGGATATATAAGCCGCTTACGTCAAATAAACGCTCTCTGTTTTTTGTTCGCCTTTACCGGAGGTTGGGCTCCCTGCCCGGTGTCTTCTCTTATTTTCGCGCCCTTTTCCTTCGGGCCGCGATACAACAATGCTGACAATGCTGCCCTTTAATTATGAAGGAAGGCATGATGAACCTGAAAAACATTCCATGATGAAGGAAGCCGGCCCCTTTCTTCCAGCACTTGGTTTCCCTCCTGAAGTACATCCAGAAGATGCATTGATGCAAGCATGCAATGCGTCGCATGTTAAGCTGTAGATGTAGACATTTATTTCACACGTATATGTTCAACACCTTGCAATTTGCAAATGATGCTTTCCTGAACAGCGGCAGTTCAATTTTACAACATTTGTCTGAGATATTAGCTGTCCTACGTGCTGTACTATGAATGGTGAAAAGCAGCTAGAATATATTTGGCTACTTTTTTCTATAAGTTATATGTTACCCTGAAGTGAAGTTTTTCATCACCGACTCAGTATGAAAAGAATGGTAGTAAATACTTCTTATCACTTTCTAATTCGATCACCTTCTCTGTCACTCTCCCTGTCCGCACACAGGACACGAAGAAACATAACTGCACAATGTGGGTCCACACAAATTAGAGAACTTTAACATAACACCTTGCTTGTAATTTCTCCACACATGCTGTGTTGCTCATGTCGATTGGTCTGCAGGTGAAAACATGTGCTTCAGTTTGCAAATGAAGTTGGCAAAAAAGTTCTGATATAACAATTCATAAAGGCTAGACCTTGACATTACGACCTGCAACATCGGGCAATGAAACCCCGCCGTGGCCGTTTCGGCAGCTGACGGTAGTGATCGCATAGGCCACAAGTGTTGGCTCTAGATTCGAACAACCCGCATGCAGCACAAACACCTGCAGAATAAATTGTTCAGTCCTTACAACATCTTGTCACGCTGTAGTGACGGGGTGGGGAATAGCACATTTTAGCAAACCTATGACCACGCCTTACTGCCGTCGTCATGCGGGAATAGCTGCAGCACATAGCCACAGCTGTCCAAGCGAGAACTTCGTGCTCCTCAGTGAAAGGAAACAACCTGCTTTATCATATTCCCTAACTTCCACAACACTCTCAAACATTTAGCACTAATAAAATGCTCGAAGCAAAGCCTAGCGAGTTGTCCGTAGAGCACGTTGCCGGCAATCTGCCAGCGGGTCGCACCGCCGTAGTTTTCTACGCTCACTACTTGACGGCAATCGGAACATGTTGTATCCCATTGCAGTGAAGTTCCTACAGTTTGAAGCAGCGCACAACACTTGTTTTCAAGCGATGTGAGCATCTGTATTGAGGAAAGGTCGAAAGCGCACGCCTGCAAGCAATGCCTACAACGAAACCATAGTAACAACCCGGAAGTCCAAATTCACTTGACAGCGCTTTGCCGTGACGCAATATCCGCCGTAGTTTGGACACAGCAATTGATTGATAAGGCTGAACTCTTTAAAACAGGCAGAGGCTCATGCCACCTAGACATGGCTCATAAAATTTCACTTGTCTTGATTTTAGCCACCAGTCAGATAACCTTCGCTTGGTTATTTCTACTCATTTAAAATCTAGTTTTCCTTCACTGTCCTTAAACCCCAATGCTTTGAATAAACCATCCCAGCTGCTTTCAACTGTAGGGTATAAGCCCTTTACAGAAAAGTATCAAGTGTTCAGCTGTTTCCTCCTCCTCTCCATACGTACTGCATAACGTGTCTATCTCATGGTACCCGACTCGATATGTCTTAGTCCGCAGTACTCCCATCCTAGCCTTGATCAAGAAAGAGCTTCCCCTAGAATTACCATAAATATTTTCTTTGCCAATTTCCTGCTTAAAGATCCTGTATGTTCCCTGTGCAATTTCATCAGCATCCCTGTTTTCCAGAGTAACCTTTTTCTTAACAGATAATTGCTGATTTGCCTCCCAACTGCTGTCCAAATATTTGCTTGTAAGTTATCTAGTTTTCTTTCTCTCCATTTTGTGTCGACATTCCTCATGTACAAGTAACTGAAACCTTTCCTAGTCCACTGGTTTTCCGCCATTTCACTCAATCGCTCCTCAGATTCTATCTTACTGCTGTCTTCTCTGCACTCGAATGACGCCCATCCCATATCACCTTGTATCCCCTTATTTGGTGTAACGCCACGTCGCTCACAACGCCCTGTCCTTTCTGTACGCCACGCCTCGCAGATTCGGCTGTGGAAAGGTGTCACCTTCAGAGTGCATTCACTAGACATGCACTAAAGGTCCGTTCTATTCTCCTGCTCTCACTGCACCAGTTCTGTTCTGAAGCGGTGCCGCGAGCGTGCAGCGCCAGTTCCGCAGTTCCAGTGCGGCTTGGCACTGACTGCTTTCAAAACGAATGGTCAAGTGCAGGACTGGCCTTGCCTTGGCGTCGCCCACTTCAACGGCCGCCAACATCCCGAACCGCGTGAAACATTTTCGAACACATCGCAGCAAGTGCTGCCATGAACCATCCTCGAACGACGCATGTGCACCTCAGTAGCTGGTGCGTAACGCACGTGTTGTTTTACTCAACAGAGCAGGTGTGCGACAGTAAATAGCGGCGCGTCCGCCGCTATTGTGACGGCCGGCGGGTGGACACTTTCGCACTTTGTCCGCGCGCCTGTCCAGGAGTAATAGTTCACAGCACGCGGGCACACCAGCACAGTATTGACACCACACACAGCGATATTGCCACCGTGCGCCTAGGATGGTTGGACACACGCACGGTTCACTGCGCACACACTGCACAGAAATCGCCGCAAGTAGTTACAGGCCTGTTCAAGAGGTCCCCAGTTGCGCTCCGTACGAGTCGGACCGTACTGGGGCACCGTTCTCGTCGACGACCAGATAAACCCGAGTCCCTTCGCCGCGTTTATCGCAACGCACAGGCCATCTGCTTCCATGGCGGCTGCAGCTGCACGATTTCGGCACCGACCACTGAGGAGGGGCACAGTTTTCCCGAACTAGACCTGCACAACGTCTGCACTTTTTGAAACGAATGGCGTCGTGCAGACGGCGCCATGTTGAACCGCTGAAACGAATGGCGAACTGCAGCACCGCGAGAACCAGTTCACGTAGTGCAGGCGAATCAAACGGACCATGAGAGAGCGCTGTTTCCAGTTCCTGAGACGGACGGCAGTACAGCGACTACAGCAGCTCCAGATTGGCTCGTCTGCACTTCGGGGCTTGACGCCATGAGTCCTGATGACGCGGAAAGCGCGAAGAGCAGTGAAGGCGTATTCTGAAGCTGCTGCTGCATTTTTTTTTAGGGGGGGGGGGTTCTTCTTTGAGCTGGAGCCGGAAATACGGCAACTGCAAACAATTGCACTTGACCGCGCATCATGGGTTATGGCGTACAAAGACACTTGCAGCGAAGGCCGTTTTTTTTTGTTGTTTTTTTTACCTGGCACATTGGAAAGTGTCACTTCCAGTTTCTGATGCTGAGTGCGTGTTTTCCCGTGTGAACTTGTCAAAAAACAGATGCGCAACAAAATGAAGCTGAACTAG
Source organism: Amblyomma americanum (assembly GCF_052857255.1). NCBI lineage: Eukaryota > Metazoa > Arthropoda > Arachnida > Ixodida > Ixodidae > Amblyomma > Amblyomma americanum. Next base: position 489,104,206 of record NC_135497.1, on the reverse strand, counting down.
CAGATGGCGATTCCACGAATCAAGTTCGATCTGTGGCTTCAAGACAAAACAGCTTTTCAACGTCCTACTGAGTTGTTGGCTAGAATGTGACACAATTACTCTTGCGAGATCTAGGCGTATACTGAGTAAATTTAATACTTGGTTTCTTTATTTGCAACGTATGGGTGCCTTGAAGACCTGGCAAAGGGCCAATATTTTGTGTTCTTTATTGTGTTTCTTGCGTTGGCTCAGAACGCTATTTTTTATTGTTATTTGATAAGAACTAGTTCTGGCTCCTTTTAAAATGTGCCCAACGGCAGCCCTCTTTCTCCTAGCGCGCGTACTGCAATGCGATATCTTGACTCGCGTGTAGGTGGCGGCGGGCACCGTCTTGGCGCCCCTGTGATGGTTACTGAAACTAACTGCGCCGGCCAGCGGCTTGGTTCATTCCTTGAGTGCTAGTGTGACGTTTTGGAGGGAGGTAAAAGGGTGGGAAGACCCACCGCAGTGTCACTTTGGAGGCCAAGGTCTTGTGCTCTCTCTTGCCCTGGCACAGGCGCTCCAACACGGCCCAGCGGCTGGAGCGGCTCAAGAAGGAGCGCCGACTGCAAGGCAAGCTGCGACACATCGTCTGGAAGGACCAGTCACCCAAGCAACTCTCCGGTCAGTCGGTCCCGCGGGGTCGCATATGCGTGCTATACCGTTACGTTTTGTAAATGTATCCACCCGTTATGCAGACCGCCCTTTTTTTGCGTAGTTTGGAGCGTCCCGCAACTTAATTACGGCTGCTTTCTGCTGCTGCAGTGGTTGCAGCCATCTGTTTGCTTGTTCCTCGTGACAGGGCGTTCGGGAATTAGCTGCTTTGCCCAGAAGCACGCAGCATCGCGGTCGTCCTCGCCGTCATTTTTGTCAGTCCCGCTTCACTTTTCAGGACTCGCCTGTCGCCGTCAAAAAGTTCCCCCTTGTTTAATCACTTTCTCCGACAAAAGCGTTGTTTTCTCGCCCGCAGTAGCGCGGGGGAGGGAAAAAGTTTCCTTTTCGTTTCGCGATGTGATTTAAAGGAGAAGCGCAGTGTCTGCCCATTTCCAACAACTCGCCAATGGAGCTCGATGAGCTGCGGCTGTGGCGCGAGTGTATCCTTGGCAGGCTAATTGACTGGTGGCCAGCACCCGAGCCGCCGGTAATTACGGCCGGGCCCGGGAAACGGGAGACGACGGGCGTCTCGCGTTGCGCTGACAAATGGCGCCAATTTGGACACCCTCGCAGCCCCTCCCGTGTCGCGGAAACGGGAGCTGGGCACCTCTCTTCTTCGGGCGATAAATAAGGTGCCGGCTCCAGTGTCGCGCCTCTTTTTCCCGCGCGCCTTGTCTTTGTGTTCTGCTTGGCGTTGGACGGCTGAATGGGGCCGGTCTCTGCTTGGCTGCCACCTTCTCTCGTTTGGAAGGCCCCCTCTCTCCCGCTGCCGAGATGGCATGGGTCGGAGCAAAACAGCCGCGTAATTGTTTAAAAAAAGTTTGTTTCGTCGCTGCTGTTGCAAGGCGCTGACGAGGGAACCGTTGGCTGCGCAGCCTTGGAAGTGGACACGTACTTTCCGCGCAAGGAGTCGGCCGCGCGCCGTTCCGCGGACGGCGGGGCGACGCAGCAGAGAAGTTCGGCGCTGGCGCGGCAGCTGGAGAAATTCCCCGTGGCGCCCAACAACCCGTTCAACGAGTACACGCGCTTCGACGGCAAGGTGAGGTGTGTGTGTGTGTGTGTGTGTGTGTGTGTGTGTGTGTGTGTGTGTGTGTGTGTGTGTGTGTGTGTGTGTGTGTGTGTGTGTGTGTGTGTGTGTGTGTGTGTGTGTGCGTGTGTGTGTGTGTGTGTGTGCGCGTGCGTGCGTGCGTGCGTGCGTGCGCGCGCGCGCGCGCTCATTTTTGCAGTTGCGTGGGAAACCTAGAAACTTTAGCTGCAATTTATGGGTGACGCAGTCTGTTAGGCACAGATTAACACAATTTAAAAATGGGATGGCAGCCATATTTTGGGTGTTTGTTTTCATTTGAGACTCCACTCCTAAGCCCTGCATACTCAGTTGTGTGCATTAACCATTAACCAGGTGGAAGTGCGTCAATGGAAAAACATGAAAGAATGTGCATACTCAAAGCTGATTGTTGTCAGGGCTCCTCAGAGTCTTTCTTTTTTTTTTTGTCTGCTTTTACGTGTTCGTCTCTGTGACATTCTTTTTGTTATAGTTATATCTCCATTTATTTTCTAGGGCTTTTCACGTAGAGGGGCTGTGGAAGGGGGGCTGTCAATAAGGTTGCCGCATGCCTGGTATGTTAAAGGGACACTGAGGAGAAATTGAAGTTGGCTTCTATCGATAGAATACCAGGTCCTGATCACAAAAACGCCACTCTTACTGAAAACAAAGCTCTTGTTAGGTACAAAATAGCAAGAACCAAAATACAGGTATCGCCACCACAGGCCGATCTCGCAAGTACAAGCATGCTGACGTCATAGGACTCTGGAGGAATTTTCCTTCCTACATGGAGGTCGCGAATCTCTGAGGCTGACAAAGGAAGGTTGCACGGTTCAATATTGAAGTAAGTTTTGTTGTAAAACCGATAGTGCACTTTTATCTCACAAGGAAGACAGACAAAAGACAACCTGAATGTTGGAAGCAAATAAAACTGATGCTTGGCGGTGCCACAGGCGGCCAGGAGATTTTCTATTTGTTATGGCGCTTTGCGTGCCCCGTGGTTTTGTTTTTGACGCGCCTCGATTTACAAGCGCCGAACAGCAGAGGAACTCCAAGTGCCGCTTCAAGTGCTAGTTAACCTTTGAAGGAGCCTGTTAAGGCTGGTCAGATGATCGCCACAGTCAATGAAAAACTATGATGGCACGATGGTCGGTGATCGTACAAGGCAGTTCGCAGTATAAAGAGCACTTGTATCTTTGCCGCTCGCCTGGCGAAACATTCCCGGCTGTGCCAGTCAACTTCAAACTACTTAACGGAAATCGTTTATTAGGGACGGGAGACAAGGTACAAGCCAGTTAAGAAAAATTGCTGATGGCCGAGCTCTGTTAAGCCAGGATATACGTAGCGAAACGGCGGAGGTTTCTGTATCGGAAGAGTGCATTCACTAGATGCGCCTTTATTGGTCGGCACACGTTGAGCCGTTGTGGCAGAGTGGTAGCGTCTCCATTTCAAACGGGAAAAAGCCCTGGTTCAATTCCGAGCCTCGGCACAGTATATTTTTTTTTTTATTCAGTGAAAGGGCGAGGGGCTTCAGTGGCTCCCATAGATGCCGCCACTGAATACGTTGGTTAGCGGTTAAGCTCTGGCTCTGTTAAGGCTCTGTTAAGGCGCGTTCATGCTCCGGCGTAACGCGCGCGCTGCACGGCGACGTCACGTCAGCCAAAGCGAGACCCTCTATACTCCAACTGCACTTGACCGCCGACGCGTTCGGCGGCTCCGGCGCACTCTGACCGCACTGGCGGAGGAGACTTGGAGCATGTCTCTATTTCGTGCCGAGTGCGCCAGCCGCCGCCAGCCCGGCCAGTCTGATTCGACTCCGCGGCGAGGTACGCCAGAGCGATGAGGCTGGCTGGCATGGTAGCTGCCTGACGTCTGAAAGAAATGCACCGGGGCATGCAACGGAAGAGGATGCGAGCATAGAAAAGTCGTTGGAAAGGCTCGCACGATTGTGGGTTCTCTGTTGCGTGTAGGGGCTGACGAGTGGAGCAAGTTGATGTGCGCTCCTGGGGAGGTGTTTCAGAGCCCCTTAAATATTTGGAGCCATGTGGCTAGTACATATGAGTCTTCTTTTTTTTTTCCGAAATGAGCCAAATTGACCGAAACAGAAACTGAGAAAACCGCAAAAGTTTGATGCGCATAAACTGTGTACTGCTGTCCAAGCTGTTAAATGACACGCTCTACATGTAAGTTAGAGCAACTTTAGACCACCATGTATTGAAAAATTATGCAATAATTCGGTGAATAGCAGCATGTTAACTGTATTTGGCTCTTTTCGTTGTAAAACTCGGTGTGGGCAGGATTTTTTTTTTTTCGAAAACTTTATTTTTGCAGTAATAATTGCTGTCTTCATGAAAGCAATGCTGGTAGTTGAGCAAATTCATTGTGTGCAAATAAGGGACACTGCTGTGCTTCAGCAGCACAAGCATGCAAGTACAGTAGAACCTCGATTATACGACTTCCAAGGGACCACGTGAAATCGTCGTGTAATCCGGCCGTCATACAATCGAAAATCTCGCACAGGTGACACATTTAAAAAACACGTCCGCTACTTTGGCTTTCAAAATTAAAGTTCGTTTCCCCGCGCGTTATAAAACCCCCGTCTTGATTGATTGATTGATTGATTGATTGATTGATTGATTGGCAGCTTTATTTATCTCAAAAAGGAATGGGGCAGCAGGGGAGGGAGAGAGGTCCTAGGCTGGGTAGGCCTCTGCTACCCTCTGGGCCCAATCAAGGATCTTGTCCTGGAGATCAGGCGCTGGGCGGCGCAGGGCAGCCTCCCACTGCTCCTTTGAATTAATATTCAGGGATTTTGGGGCAAGGGGTGGGGGGTGACGAACACAGCCCCACATGATGTGGTCGAGGTTGGCGCCAGCCGGCCAGAAATTACAAGCTGAGGAGGGATAGACAGCTGGTTTGATGAGGTGGCGGAAGGTAGGAGTGGAAAAAGTTCGAGTCTGAAGCTGACGCCACAGAATCTCTCGATACTGAGAGGTTTTGCGATAGGCAGGGCGGTATACAATGCGACCGAGGCGATAATGGTGACATGTCATGAATGGAGAGAAGGCGGTCCGGAGTAGTAAGCGGGGCCACGTGGCTGAAGGTGGACTCCATGGCCAGCGCCCGGACAGTGAAACCTCGAGCGCAGGCGTGAGCCACCTCGTTGCCAGCTGGGCCTGCGTGCGCGGGGGTCCAAAGAAGGTTGATTGATAGAGTGGGGCGGACGGTGGATGGCTTATGTGGAATCACTGACAATGGTGGTAATATCGGGAGTGGTCAAAGCAAGAGCAAGGGCCGCCTCCTTCGAAGAGGAGGCATGTACAGAGGCAGCCGTTTTAGGGCGGCCGCTGGAATCAACGGCGGAAAGGGCATAGGAGAGGTCGGAGTGATATTCAGCCGCAAAGGCATAGGGCACTTCCTTGGCAGTGGAAAGGCATTTTTGAAGGGCTTCGGCCCGTTTTTGACGTCGTTGTGGATGGTGAGCAGTGTGCATAGTTTTGGGGAAAGGAAGGATGCGTAAGTGTTGATGAATACGACACGGGATAGTGTGCTTGGACTGTGGAATCGGGGTAAGGTCGATGGGTAGGGACTTAAGTACATGCCGACCAGTTGTGGTACGGGCAAGGCGGGCATATTGTGAGGTGAGATCAGCCTCTACAACCCGCGTTTTCGTTCTGCGAGAATTATACCCCTGCCACACGGCAAATTTAATGTCATTTCCATCGAATGACATTCGTTAAAAGCGACATTAGTTTGCTGCTACACGAGAAAATATAATGACATTCGATGAAAACGACATTAGGTATCGAATGAGTTTGGGGAACTCATTCGCCAGCAAACTCCGAGCTAATGTGTTCCCTCGACACCAAAGACTTGGTGAGAATATGCACCGAACATAAATTTCAAACGCGACACAAGCATTATAATATTTCAACGCCCGTATAATTCTGTGGTCGTTCATTTATTTATATAATAATACCGAATAGCACCAGAAAAAATAAAACTGTCACTCTCGCTACCAGCCAACCGGAATGGACGAGCAGGCATGTTTTTTGGCTGTCGAAAATGCAGTCCACCCAAGTGCGGCAAAGTTTCTTCAAACCATCTTTCGCTCCTCTGGAATGCCCATCGCTCTCGAGGCACCGCTGGCAAACTTTCAGCAATAGCTGCACTTATCGCGAAGGCATTGGCGATAAGTCGATCCTCAAGGTCAGCGCTCACTGCTTCTTGATGGCGTATGGCTACCCTCAGCTGCGCTAATCTGCCTTTGTACAGGGCCAGCCTGCTGCGTCTTTGTGCTCGCAAGCATAGACTCGCAGCGATCGCATTCCGCTGCCGCGAATCCATTGCACAAAGCGACGTGTGGCGTCCGCCATTTGTCTGCCGCCGCTGGCTGAACTTTGGCTTGGACTCGTGGTGGATAGCAGTGATCAACGCGTTATTGAAACGAGGATTAAAATTTTTAAATCGGTTTCCATTCGCAAAACAATACTTTTCGAAACATATAGAAGCATAGATCAAAATGTTTTTATGCTGCACTTTTTCTCCATCGCAATCGCCATCATTTGCAAATGGCATTACTTTTGGCCGTGTAGCAGCACGCAGAATAAATGACATTAAGTCGAACAAATGTCATTCGATGGGAATGACATTAGATTTGCCGTGTGGCAGGGGTATTAGTTCTGAGGCCACGCAGCCAGGCTTTTCGGCATCGAAGAGGCAGCTTTAGACAAGGCGCGCGAGCGTTCCTGTCCCTGCGCGTTAAGTAGACGTCACATGCGCCTCAAAAACGGTGGTATGGACGACGCGCGAGAAATATGTCTGCTCTGATTTTTAGCGCCAACTCGATGAACACTTCCTTGGCGTACGTGTGGAGCGCCTGCACGCCCAGTGCCGCGCCATGACAGACGTCGAAAAGGGGCATGCATCACCGTGTTCCCGGTGCTGGCTCGCTCCCCCTCTTGAGCCGACTGAGAGAATGTCAAGCCGTGAACAAAAGATGGTTAGGGAGCTGAAAGGATTCCAAGGAAAGTTGGGGGAACCTGAAAGAGCTTCCAGCCGTGAAGAAAAGAGTACGAGAGCCCCGTGGTCCTCCGATTGTTGTAACAGCCACTGTAACAGGATCCCGCTTCTGAAGCGCGGGAGCGCCCATGTGCAGGCGCCGGTAACATCTGCGCTTGCTCGCACGTCGCGCCTCGCGCATGCAGACAGGCTGCAGCGTACGCCCGTGCATAGGCGCTCCGCCCGTATGCATAGGATGTTTCCATCGAGTTGCGGTGCTTTGATGCGGCGGCAGAGGGGGGGAAGTGGGGGGAGCACATCTAGGTAACCTACTGCGACCCTTCGAAGGCGTTTTTCGGCGTGCAGTACAACAATGCCAGCGACATGTCTTTCTGTTCAGACTTCCTCTAGAACTGCTGTCATTCCGTGTCTGTACTAAAATTTGCATCATGAAAAAAAAAAGAAAACACTATGGTCGCTTCCGATGCCAATGTGCCGGCGGCGCACTTTCTGCAGTGATGTGCGGCTCACCGGCTGACAACGCACTGCTCGCTCGTGGCTCGCTCGGTGTCGCTAGGCCTAACGTGCTCTGCACTGGAGCTGCAGCAGAAGCGTTTTTGAACGAGCCGTTGATGATCATAGAAATGTATAATCTTGTTACAGAAACTACGATAACTTCATGCTGGTATGAACGTACAGTCAATTTCCTTAACGTAACACCTTCATCAGCGAAGCGCACAGAAAAACGGGCCAGGCAGGCCGCCTCGCACCATCAGCTGCAGGTCACACATGTGGAGTTCGAGTCTGAGCCATCGGCAGATCTGTCAGGCCTTCGTGCTCTCGGTCGCATCATTGTCCTCACATCCCTGTCTTGATTCCGATCTGGACCCAACTTGGTTGACGTCACAACTGCCAGTAAAGCGCTCTGCCAGCGTCTCTCATTCTGGGCGGTTCTCGCCGGCCGCCGTACAAAGTGGGGCGTGCAGATTTTTTCACAAAGGTGAATAGCACCCGGTGTGGTAGACCTCTAGTGCACCCCCACCCCCTTTACCTGCTATGGAAGCTGCACTCTTAACTGTAACATATGAAAGATATTTGACCACAGCATTACAAGAACAACCTGTATTGCATGGCGTATTTACAAACAACAAATGTATGTAGCTGCACAGCTAGTGGGAAGCAGCACCCAGCACGTGAACCGCTATTCATCTTCCTCCTTGTCTGCACCTTGTTGTGACATGAACCTCCGGCGACAATAGCACATTCCCGGTGCTTAGCTGGAAGCATGTCACCTGCGTGGTGCTGCTTGAGCCAAACAGCGTCAAGAGCGTCAGTTACTAGGCAGCTGAACGATGTCAGGAAATATAGCAGGGCAATTTCATAGGTCATATCGGTCACCTGACTGAGCACGTACGGGGCGCATAGCTTTTAGAGTCTGGCCCGGAGGTATAAACAACATAGGAAGATGAGGTAACCCGGAAATACGTGGGCTTCCTGATGCTGGCAGCCATAAACAGGCTGCTCATTGGAATGTGACGAGTAGAGGTGGGCACAGGCGAGTTGGCACATGATTCAGCTTGCGTGCAGCGACATCTCGTGCATACTGTGTGGCTGAGGCGCCAGCAGGCAGCATCAATGTATCCAGGCCATAGGACGTTGTAGGGTGCCTGGTGAACAAAGGATAAAATGGCGAAAAGACAGCGGTGTAATGGTGGAAAGAACAGTAGGCGAGAGTGACATAAGGTAGAGCAACTTCCCAATCACTTCGGTCAGCTCAGGCTTTTGCAGAAGTAAAGATCCCTGGATGTTTGCCTCTAGGCCCATGCTGTGTGGCTTATTATGCATCACTAGAGTTCTAGTGCCTTGAAGATAAGAAGCCCTGCAAAATTTAGGATTTCCATGAATTCTGCAGGGTCCCCACAACCCTGCTTAGAAACAAACCCCTCGGCGCTTTATTTTTGCAAAGGCTGTACTTAGGAGAGCATATCAATCAATGTTTGGTCGAGGCATTCAGTCAGTCGAGTCGAGGGATGATAGGCTGTGGTCAGTTGGTGTCAGTTGGAACATGAGCGGAGGACACCACTGATGGCTTTTGGCAGAAACTAGTGGCCTCGATCGGTAATTAATTCTCATAAAGTACCATGATGAAGCACATGGCCGCCTTTTGCGTTTCACCTCCATTGCAATGCGGCCGCCGTGGTTGGGTTCAAACCGGAGTACTCCTGCTCAGTAACAGAGTGCCGTAACGACTGAGCTACCGTGGCAGGTGGCTTTTCGTGCCACTGCACCAGTTTATCTTCTTCCTTTTTAATTTCTAACATTGTGCATTTATGGCTTGTAAGTGGCTCTGTGGCCTAAGTGGTGTATTTCTTTTCCACAGTGTGCATGTGTGGGTGTGACCTGTGGTAGCCTAGAGGCCTTGTTCTTTTTTCTTTCTGTTTCACAATGCACTCATGGCTCCATTATTTAACAGCAACTGTAGCGAGGTATAGAAGTCATCCTAATCTGGCAAGATCGACACCTATCAGTGTTGGGGGTGCATTTGTTTTGTTTACTATGAGACAGAGTGATTAGTGCAGTGGAATTCAGCTGCAGAGGCCTGTGTGTACACTCATGCAGGTGAGCGAACCAGCACATCGTCGCATCAACGTGTTCATGAGCATGCTACCCCCGGATGAGCGTGGGTTTCCCATCATGGTGTCTGCCTTACCTGGGGCCCGGATCCATGACCTCATAGGCCTTGTCTGCTGGCACTACACTAATGAAGGACGTTCGCCCAAGCTCAAGTGGGTTTGTTTCCCCCATTGAAAGTATTTTCCCCTTCGCCATGAGTACTGCTTTTGGAGACAGTTTCTCATCAGTTGACTACTGCACAGATTTTTGTCTGATCCATTCAACTCAGTGTAGCACCACCAAGCTGATGTTTGCAACAGTGCAGTTTTTTGGGAAGGCTGGGTGCCAGCTGATATTTTCGGAAGCTTTTCATGCATTATGTGTCACTCACGTAATGGGCAAGGTCATGCTGTATATTTGCACAATCCATGTGTGGTGGAAGTGTGTCATCTGCTATGAACAAAGCATGCTTTAGGTTCGGCCAAGTGTAATACCCCTCTTTTTGGTTACAGGCGCGAAAACAGACACAACACAAGGTAGAAAGACGGGACGGAGCGCCACTCACAACTGATTTATTTGAAGGCAACACAGACAAATATATACCATCGTATTCCCCTCTTCTGCGGCCGCTCCTATATAGGGCAAACAGGACGCTGCGTTAACGAGTGAATCAGGGAACACGGAAGAAATGTAGAGCAAGATACAGAATTAATCGAAGCTTTTTTTATTGCAAAGAAAGGAAGCATGTGCATCAGCAACACGTCCATATCTTTGTATAAGGCAGAGAACAATTTTTTCACTCGTTCGCTATCATATCAACTTTGAAGATCATAGCATTCCTTGCGTGTACGATGGTATATATTTGTCCATGTTGCCTTCAAATAAATCAGTTGTGATTGGCGCTCCGTCCCGTCTTTCTACCTTGTGTTGTGTCTGTTTTCGCGCCTGTAACCAAAAAGATGTACAGTTGCCAACTTCGCCAGCAAGACATTCTTTTAAGTTATGTAATACCCCTGTCAATGTCACCCGCAGAACTCCCGTCAGAGTGCATCCATGGAACACGTTTCTCTGGCTGAATGTGTAGCCTCGCCGGCACCAATTTCAGAGGCACAAATTATAAGGCACAAAAATTAGGCACTTTTAAGGAAACGGCAAGAAGCAAAACATAGCGAAATTATAATCGTGCCTGCAACTTTGCAGGATGTGGGGCTGAGGCGGCGCTACTTTCATTCAATTTGTGTTTGTGAGCCAGCTGCTGACCACACCGGTCATGTTGTGAAACATTTGTGCCACGTTGTCGACACTTCCGATCACCGCAAACTCGTCGTTACGACCAAGCTGCTTTCTGCCTCACTGCTACTGCATGCTGCAACAGTGTTCTAGCACACTTTATAGTGGCAAAAGTGGTGTTCGCCTCGTGAGGCTGTCTAAGCAGTTGCCATGGTGTGGCACTGCCAGTTCACAGCTCTGGGGGGCATTATAACATAAGTATTTCTTTTTTTTTTCTTACATTACCAATGTAAATGCATAAAAGAAATGAATCCTTGGTTTTTGAACCTTTTAGAAGGAGATCAATGGGTTGCAAGTGCGTTTCATTTGGGACAAAAAAAGGGCAACTACTTATCTCGGTTATTCCAAAGTTTCATTTTTTTTATTTTCAGGAAGGTCATGTGGAATATCTTCCGAACGAAATGGGATAATAATTGAGCAATGGGTCCGGAGATGACCTCAACTCTTCACTTCCTGACTCTTGTTACGATTAATGACACGAGATATTGCAGTTAATTTGTCTTTATTCTTCCTTTATCTGTTTCTGTGCAATATAAATTCACAGGCTTACTGGGACGGGTATTTGACTGTAGCGAAACTAGGAGAACAATAGGCTCTGAAAGCATCACCGGGCGGCGCTTCTGCCCCCGACGGGGAGTACCATCTCTGGCAGAAAAATAGAAGCTGGGTATACCTACTGCACACTTTCTCCTTTTGCTGCCGCATTCCTTCTCTCTTCCTTGCATGTACAGAGCTCTCACACTGCATCTGTGTCGCATTGCAGTGTACCATCTGCAACGCGACTTCAGCAGGATCTGCCAGCTTGACAGCTATTTCGGAAAGCCAACTTGATTAAATCAAGTTCTAATCACATATTCTCTGGGGAGCAGATGATTGGCAACGACAAAGCATGACTGAGCGGGAAATCCGTTTCACAAGTTAGTGATCACATCGTTTACGATGTGTACCTCGAGGTAAATCTGTCATTTTGTGACATGCTCAAAATTCTGAACACTGCAAGCACTGCAAAACGAAGCACCGCACTCGATCAGTGCTCTTCGTTGTCGAATATAAGGCTCATGCTTTAGTTGTTTTGATGTGGCATCCTTGCAGAAGTAATCACGTACTGTCGGCATGCAAAAAAAAAAAATGCTCGACGGCCATGGTACTACAGTCAAACCTGGATATAACGAAATTGAAAAAAGTTCGCAATTTTTCGTTATATCCAGGTTTTCGTTAGATGCAGTTTTGGGTTAAGACTGGTAAGGATCATGCCAAAACTAAATAAAAATTCGACAGATATCAATTCAAGTGAACTCGCCATTCAAAGAATTTATTTAATAGAGAAAAACTGCGTAATTTTCGCTTGCTGTTTTTGCCCAATTGAAGCCACTACTCGGCGCTTCAAGGAAACTAAGGCATCCAGGGCTGCTTCATCGTCCTGCGAGCCGACGAAATGGCGCAGAACGTCCACCACGTCCATCAGTTCCCTCGCGGTGGGCACAGCACAAAACGTATCAGGCTCTGACGAACCGCCACCTTCAAGGCTATCCTTAACGGTTTCCACAAGTGCCGCATCAGTCATCTCTTCCATAGCCACGGCGCCGTTGTCCACGAACAAAAAGTTGCACAGCTCGACACCGTCGGGCACCCCACCATTCATGCGTAGTTCATCCCACGCTTCTGCGACCTCGGGTGGGCTTGAAAGTTCGTCTTCAGTGACTGTAGCTTGAATGGCCTTATTTACCTGAGCCTTGGCGAAGCAATTGGCGATCACTTGTGATTCGACCTCTTGCCACGACGCAGCAAGCATTCCGATTGCTTGGTAGATATCCACTTTTGTTGGCCGTTCAAGGCGGATGTCCAGGAGCATCTTTTGTATCAATCGACGGCGGTAACAGCATTTAAAATCGAGAGCTTATCTTCAAGCGACAAAACTTTGCATTTCCTCACAGCGGAACTCATCGTAACGAACCGACACCGTAAACACACACCAGCACACGCACGTCAACATGCTGACGAAGAAGAAGGCTTACCATAACTGCGCCGCAACACCACGAAGAATTTGTCATAGTAGTGCCACCTAGTGTCAAGCTACAAAATGAAAGCTTAAAAGTTGCTACGCTTGCCACGGAGCGGCGCTCAACATCATCATCATCATCACCGAGGTCTGCTTGTTTGCTGCGATTGCAAGCGTTCTGCTCGCGGTCTACTTTACCTTTTAATATAAAAACTTACTTAAACAATATTCATTAAAGTTGCGCACTGCCCGGTCAAATTTCGGGCAAAACATTACAAGGTACAGCTCGATGATCAGAGCCACGGATTCGTTACATCAAGGTCGACTGCCGCAACGAGTTCGTTACATGGAGGTCGCCTATACATGGGCTTCAATGGGGGATGTGCTGGGGAATTGAAAAATTTCGTAAAATCCAGGAATTCGTTACATAGAGGTTCGTTACATAGAGGTTCAACTGTATATCATCCGTTGAAAACCCTGGGAAGGTACGAGGCACACGTGCTTATCTGTTGGAAGATCACCCACTGACTTGTGTGCGACGCAGTTGGACTTTAAGCACTGCGAGGCTAGGCGTACTGCTTGCCTTATTATTTTGACTGGTAAAAAATGCGAAAATTTTGATTTTGCAGAAATGGCATATTCGTGTTCAATACACTCCTAAAGTACCTGCCTACAAAATTTTATGATCTAATTCGACCTCCAAGTACTAAAGAAAACTATATAGTTCATGCCTTCAAAGTGTGAAAATGGCAATTTCAGAGCAAAGTGTGGCAGAACTTCGCAGCCCACCGCTTCCCGCGACTGCGTCCCCGAAGGCAGCAGTCTTGGTCTTGTTCAAAAGCTGGCGCTCTCCCCTACCTTCTGCTATTACTCACTATTATGAATTTTTTTTTAAACGTCTGCATTCCGTCGATGTCTGAGGCTTCTACAACTACCTCCTAATGGCTGGCACGCGCACTTAAAATGCAGTTTTCTCAGCTTCGTGTTGTTTGCCAACATGACTAGTCTTGCACAAGTTTTCATTGTTTTTTTATGCTTCCATTCCAATTAATCTTATACTGTTGAATTTAGAAATAAGCTATGGAGCTATGATATTTTTCAGTGGCTGAGTTGAACATATCAAATTTTGTTAACTATAATGTCACCTAATTATATTCCATAATTACGATGTACCTCAACAGTAATACCCCAGTCACACGGGCACTTTCGATCCTCATTGAGTCAATGCTCATCGAACTCAATGCAGATCAACGGTTGTCACACGGCCACTTTCAAGCGCAATCGAGCTCGATCCTGCTTGACTCGATGCCGATTCATCAAGAGTGCTTGAGGTTCCAAGCACAATCGAGAACACTCTCGCTCTCATGAAGCTATAAAAATAAACACAAGTTAACAAAACCAAACCACAATTGTTGTTGTTGTAATTGACTCAAATGTAATACAGAACATTTTTCAGATACTATGCCTGCTTATATGCAAACATTTGAAAATAATCTCTACACCACACTCCAAGCTTCGCCGTCAGTGTAAACAAAGATGGCGTCCTCCTGCTCGTCGGCGCGGAAACTGTGGAGCGAGCGCGAGACAGCCGCTCTCATCGACTGCTGGCAGGACCACCTAAATAATTTGCGGCGCCAGAAGAGAAACGCCGCAGTCTATGCAGAAATCGCGGAGGCGTTGCGGGCCCTCGGGTTGCATCGCACAGCAGCAGAGGTGCGCCACAAAAACCTGGCGCAGATACGCAATGTACCGATTTTGCTACGGATTTGGCTGCCGCTGCCCCCGACTGCAGTGTTGCCGGACAGCGCCATGTTATGGCTGTCGGCGGAACATTTGGCGCCAGCTAACACACATGAGGGAAACTTCTCAATGAGCATTGAAAATGCCCGTGTAGCACCGGATGTTTCAAGCGTGCTCGAAAATCTCGATGCAGATCGAGCTCAATGAGGATCGAAAGTGCCCGTGTGACAGGGGTATAATATAAATAGCTCCAGAAGGCAGGCGTTTGGCTGCAGCTCTTTGTAACCACAACCAAAAATATTGAGGGAAATGACCCATAAAAAATTAACTTATTAGCCTTCAGGTATTGCCCTATAATGTGCAAAGTAATTGAGATATACTGAAAAAAAAATACATTTTTTAAAAACACGCAGAAGAAATATATATATTGTTACGGTTTCCGCATCATCGGGGTGAACAGGCACCTGCCAGTAGCCCGAGAGCAGATCTAGCGTGGAAAAATAACGGGCCCCCTTCAGGCGGTCAAGCGCATCGTCGAGGCGAGGCAGCGGGTACACGTCGCAACTAGTAATAGCATTTAGCTTCCGATAGTCAACGCAGAAGCGGAATGTTCCATCCTTCTTGCGCACAAGGTCGACAGGGGAGGACCAAGGGCTACAAGAAGGGGCAATGATTCCCTGGTCAAGCATGTCGCACACGTGCTGCTGGATGACTCTCCGTTCGGCTGGCGCTACACGGCGAGGTTGGTGATGAACGGGCCCGCGGTTTTCGGTGTTGATCCGATGTTGAGCCCAGGAAGTGCACCCGAGTTCACCGGCGCTGAGAGCAAGGCAACTGCGATGCTCGAGCAGCAAGGTCTTCAGAGAGGCGAGCTCCGCGCAGGTCAGGCTGGGTCCAAAGTTAAATTCTTCCCATGATAGGATCGCCGGCGCTGGAGGGTGGCGAGGCGGGGCTTCAGGTTGCAGAGACGCCACTGGTGACCCGGGGTCCAAAACTGAGGCTGTACCCAATTGCGTGCCGGGAGTCAGCGCGAGAGGTACGCTGCTGATGTTGAGTATAAATACGTGGGCCTCTCCTTTGAGCACAGGCAGAAGGCTTCGAGGGGAGGTCATCTGACGGGCTGGAGCTGAACACCGGATGGGTTCGAACAGCACGTCTGCTGTGACCGGACTGTCAAGCTTGGCATACACCCACGTTGTCGCACCCGGTGGCAGGGTCACGGCGGACGCCACAGTCACGGTAGTGACGTCGAACGGCTTGACTCGACACGGCCACTTCGTCGCGAGGTCACGCAGAGATGCTGAGGCACGCTTGGTCGCCGACACCAGGGACTGCCACAGGGCGACACCAAGGCTGGAAACCCGGCTGAGCCAGCCCGGTCCACAGAGAGTTCGGCTCGCCCGTGGTTTGGTTCTAGTAAAATTAAGGACGACTCCGGCTTGCTGGCACCACCCGCACCCGAGGACCACTGGCCAAATAGGGCTGTCTGCGACAACAAACTCGGTGGAGATGGTATTTCCGAGTGCTGTCAGGTTGACGACGACACGTCCGACTTGCTCCACAGGGGTGCCGTTAAAAGCTAAGAGCCGGGTTTTGGCGGCTGGCAGAAGCAGGTGGGGCGCGTTAGCAACAAACGATTTGTGCAGTACATTGACAGCCGCTCCAGTGTCAACCAAGGCCTTTACGTGCCGGTCAAGCAGGGCGACGTCGACGAGCACGTAAGGAGCATCAGTGGTAATCGGAGCCGACGAAAGGAGGTGCCCCCGGAGTTCCGCCAAATCGTTTCCCGACGTTGGAGGGCCGGCACAGTCCCTCGCGTAGTGTCCCCGCAGGCCGCAGCGGAAGCAGGTCATGCGGGCGTCGTTACGCAGGCGTCGGATAGAGGCCGCAGTTGGGGCTGCGGACCGAGGAGCCTGCACCCGGGCGCTGCGCTCGGCAGACGGTGGCGACCCCCGCGTGGCCAGCAAAGTCAATTCCGCCTCAATGGCCAGCGCCATGGCGGCGCGGACGGAATCAGGACGGCCAGAGCGGACCAAGCGCTGCACCTCGGGGAGTCGGATGGCGTCAACAAACGCCTCGGTGCCGACCAGGGCCACGGCGTTCTGAGGCGCTCCCGGCAGCGACTGCAGAGCCAGGCGCTCAGTGGCGGCGGCGAGGTCCTGGTACGTCTCCCCGGGCTCTTGACGGCGGGCTCGCAGGCGGTGGTACTGCACACGGGGTTGACCTGAGGCACCATAGTGGTCGGCGAGGAGGCCCGCCAGAACAGTGTAAGAGCCCAGCTGGTTGGGCGGCACGTTCTGCAGCAGCTCGGTGGCGCGGCCCCTCAGTTTTGCAACGAGCATCCATGCCTTCATTTGCTCGTCCCAGCCTCTCGCCGCCGCAATACCGTCCAGCTGGATGCGGTAAGCATCCCACGAGATGGTGCCGTCAAATGTGGGCAATTCCACAACGTCCAACGAACACTGCGGCGAGGACGCACCCGCGCCGAGCACGCCATTGGCGGCCACGACCGCAGGCCCAGCGACGGCAGAGCCGTAAACAGCGGCGGCGGGGACGCCCAAAGGCACCTGACCTGTGCTCGGCTCGGCTGGCACCAGGCGACAGAGTTCGCACCGGAGAGCTTCCATCTCCCCAGCCTGGGCAGTCAGACGGGCCTCCCATGCGTCCATCCGTTGGGTGACTGTATCCAGGAGGCGCTCAACACCGGCGTCCGGCTGCTGCGAAGAGCCGAGCCTCTCCGAGCGCCTAGGTCTAGCGGCGCCGGCCGCCGCGTCGTCGGCGCTATCGGCTGGTGGTGGACTCCTGTCGTCTGGCACGTCGGGTGCTTGATTCTGGGAGCGGGTGAGCGGCATGATCCCACCGCTGCCACCAAAATGTTACGGTGTGGGATGCCACGGGGTGGCCACGGGCCCGCCCAGAGAAATATAGCAGCAGTACGGAGGAGAGCCGGCGAAGCACGACCGGCGGCGGCCAAGCTTTCTCGTTCTATCTCCCTCGTGCTAGAGCCGCGCGCTCGCGCTCGCTCTCCGCCTCTTCTTTTATTCCCGTATCAATATGTGCACACCTAATTTGGTTGCAATATTTTTATTAATAAAAATGTTCATTTTAAGACCAGCATCTCCTCTTAATTTGTGCACACTTTTGGGAGTGTCGGAAGCAGCACTGCTCTGTAACGGTAAGAGTATCTGCGGCTTCTCTCAGTCTGCAAAACTGTAGCACGTGAGGAGGCTTCAGCGCAGTAACCTCAAACAGCACGTGATGAGTGCGGAGTTTCGGCACGCTGGAAATGTAAAGCAGGGGACACACGTGGAAAGAAAAAAAAATTCAACAGCAAGTGAATTATAGTAAACGGCATGCGGCTTGGCTGGCTGACTGATATGCACAGCTGAAAGCGGCCATCGCTGTGGGGTTGCAGCAAAGTTTCGAAACAAAACTACACGGCCAGACTTCCTATAGTCACAAACTGTAGGGAGCCTGGCCGACACGCCGCCTCTTTGGAAGCCCGTCCGAATCAACCGATGCCAGCCCCAGGGCGTCCAAATAAATGAGCTTCCTAATTAAAGGGCATCAAATTAATGAGGTTTTACTGTATATGTGACAATGTTTCAGCAAGTTATATCTGTCTCCTGGTCTGTGGAATGTGACTTCACCGCTCTTCAGATTTCAGAGCTTCCCTTAAATTAGTGCCTGCAGTTCTCACTGGTCATGCCTTAGTAAGGTAGGGTAATATCAGTTATATTGGTTTGGTGTTGGTTGCATACTGTACCTCATAAAAGTTTTCTGAGCCCTTGCTTCAAAATTTCCTTGATATTAGCTATCTGCAACTGTACAGAGCACCTGGCTACTGCCTTTCCTTGAAAATAGTTTTGAGTTGCGAATACGTTAAGGCCGTACTTGGATGGAAGTGAAACGCAAAAGGCACCGGTATGGTTTGCAGTGTTAAATTAAATAGCAAAGTTGGGCTAGTTAAACACAATGGACAGCGAAAAAGGAAACCGATCGAACACGCTTTTTGCGTCAAGTTGATGTCTAGCGTGTGTTCTGTTGGTTCCTTTTTCTGCTGTCCGTTGCGTTTCTTTTTTGCACTAGTTACAGTGTCGCAATGGCACGGTAAAAAACCGCAGGTGGTCTTAGATTAACTATGACCATTGTCCTTGCAATACACAACCACCCTGTCTATCATGGCTTTCCCTTTCATGACGGGTTTCCTCAGGACGGTCTTCGCCAGGCTGTCGGTGCCATCGAGAATGCGCCTTTCTTCATCAGCTTCCCATGCTGCACTGCAGTTAAGAGCCAACTACTCACGTATTGCAAAGATAATGGTCTTTCTCTCCTACAATGAAAAGGCATTGCAAGCAGTATAAAAGAACTTTGTTGCAGTAGAACCACCCACGACCCGTTTTAAGGGCAAAGCAGTGGCCCTCTGTGAATCCGTGGAACTCAAGAACCTGGCAAGAGCTATTGCGGACTCCAGAGAGAATGGTTTGTCAGTCTTCATCGCTGTGAAAACCCATAAACCTAATGCATCGTTCAGGATATTTTTAGTGAGAAAGGCACCTGGCAGTAGCACATCAGTCGGTTTCTGCTGAAGCACTTAAATAATCTAACAAGTTTCAGACCCTTTTGCTGCATAGAATTCTTTGGATGTTGCCAGAATCTTGGAAGGAGAGCAGCAGATTGGATATGGTTTCTATATAGATGTTGAGGATCTGTTTTATTCATTACCCCATAACCACCTATATATTGCTGTTCTGTTCAACAATGCATAGAAGCAAACGGCACAATTTACTTTCAGAATTCAGCTGGGTTGAGTGTCAACAATTTTATGTCACTTTTAAGTTTTATATTAATACCACTTTTATCCAGTTTGACAACCAAGAGTTTTTACAATGCCAGGGCTTTTGGATTGGATCATGTGTTGCTCCATCCAGTTTTGTGTAACATTTTGCTTGCGTCAGTTGACAACATTTTGGCTTCACTAATTGACGATGGCACAACCCTAAAGATGTGCCCCTAAAAATTATTAATTATTAATGTTTGCTGGTGTTACCGCGCTAGAGCCAAGACAGATTTTTTGCCTTTTGATTCGGCCCAGTCAAAAACTGTCGAGAGAGCTATTGCGACCCTTTCTCTGTAAGCCACACTCCTCAAGCCATGCCCTCACATGATTCAGGCGAGCTTTCTGGGTGAGGTAGCTAGACTGCACAGAGAAGGGTTCTCTGACCACGTACTGGCAGCCGTCACCAAGGCACTCTTACACAAAATCAAGGGGACACCAAAGAAAATACGGAGACAAGAAGCTAGCAGTGCCAAACTAATAGCGATCCCATACATCCATAGGGTGTCCCACAATCTGAAGAAAGTTGGCAACAAGTACGGTGTGCCGATGGCCTTTTCAGCACCAGGTAAATTGGCCAAGATGTGCCTCAATGTTAGCAGTGGTGGCCCTGCGAGTTTTGGCTTAGGAATGAAACACACGAAGCCGTACATACGGTGTGCCACGGGTGTGGTCTGTGCGATCTTCCTTCCATGTGGCGAAGTGTATGTGGGACAAACTGGTCGCTGTGTCAACGAACGTGCCAGGGAACCTGAACGATCACTAGATAATGTTTCAGACTCGTTCCAGAATCTACCCGCCTATTGCCGCCGTTGCAAAGGTAAAAACGATCATAACTGTGAGCCACGACTTGAGGGAATCAAAATTCTAAGCAGAAGTAAGGACAGATTAGCTCGCAAATTTACAGAAACGTTTCTTATCAAGGAAAGAGGCGACACATGCGTCAGCACCACTTCAGTCCCCCTGCAAGCCAGTGGATTCAGATTATTAAGTAGGCAATAATATGCAGCCTGCTGTCCTTCATCTGCTCAGTTTTTGTTTCGTTTTTTTTCTACAGTCGCGAATGCACATGCGCTGAGTACCTTCATCCTTTATAAACATAACATGTGTATACTTGAATAAAAATACTCCTGTCAAGGTGTTTCTGTGTAATCATCTTAAAATGTTGCACTGTATTAATTTTTCAAGAATACTTATTTTTGTTATTTTGTAGGGCAAATTCCGTTATGCAAACTGGGCACTTAATTGCATTGAAAAGAGCCCGGTCTTGCAGCACATCAAACATGGCCGACAAAGAGAATGCAATCAGGCCACCATTATTTGAGGAGGAGGAGTGCTGGATTGGAGGCGCGCGTCTTCCCTTGTGTCCCTCCCTAGGTTAGCACACTCATCGTAGCCTTGGGAAACAGACTTATGTCAAGTCCTTTTTTTTTTTTTTTTTGAAGTGATGTTTATTGCCTCAGGGCATAAAAACTGTGAAGTGATGAGAGATGAGTAAGATGCTTAAATAAATGAAAAAAGGTGGGCTGATTTGATGAAATCAAGAAGTGAACGATATGGACCCGATGTCCAGGCAATGTAGCAATCCGGATTGTCCAGTGAGAGTCCCACTGCCGCCAGGTGGCATATTCTCGTCGGCTTCAGCGCCGGGCGGTCCCACAACAGGTGGTGGATATCCGAAGTCCGGTTGTTCTCCAGGGTCTGCACTGTAAATTTGCCACCGAGCTTCGAAGCCAGCTGTCAACACTACGCTAATATCATGGAGTGGCAGCGAGAGTCGCACATTGCGGCACGCTGATGGAGGCTTGCACGTTCGTTCTTGGCATAACCTGCGGGCCACGCAAACCGCTGATCAGTGTCCTTTTCTTCAGGTTTCGATTTTCTGGATAGCAAGAGTAGCACGAGCAGGTCTACTGCGCACTCCTGCCATTCTCGATGCGGGCTTATGCCCGCCGGTAGTTTGATAACCATTCTTCACACAGCACCCGCATTTAATGTGCCCTCCTCTACATAAAAGAGTAGAAATTTGGGTGAGTTGATTAGTACGGATCCATACTGTTGTGGCATTTCGAGAATGGAGACACAGATGAAGATAGGACAGAACAAGTGCTTGTTCAGTCCTTTCTTCATCTGCGTCTTTGTTCTCGCTCTGCCTTCTCTATGTTTTGTATCTAGCCAGCCCATTTATGTTAGTTAGTTTCAGTCATAATAAATACCACGGGAGTGATCACACCTTGTCCACAAACACAGCGGTGGTTTGCAAGCGATGGTGCCACATCCACGGAGTGGAGAAAAAAAAACACTCAAGATAAGCTAAAATTAAAATGTTCTTGATCAAAATTCAAAGACTGCTAGTCCTTTATTATTAAATGCCTTCTATATCCAATGTCTGTTACCTAAGAGGTTCGTTTAAAGGGGCTCTGAAACAACTTCTCTGAGGTGAGTAAATATACTCACTCGATCACTACATTGTGTCAACATGAACACCTGAGCCAAATTATACACTTTTAATATGCAGCAGAGAGCCCACAATTGGCAAGCCTTTTCCGGCGACTTTTAGAGCGCAGCTCTTAAGCGCCCGCTTGTGGGTTGAGCCGCATCGGCGCTGTCAGTGTAACCAAGCCAAACCATAAATAAACAAAAATAAATATTGCCATGACGGATTCAAACCCGCGGTACCGCAACAGGTCAGCTTCGCTGGCCACTTCACGAGAGGACTAGGCTATCGCCGCCGCCGGTCATGCCTGGTGTTAATCTTCAACACACTATTGCGCTGTGCATCGTCGTCTTCATCAGCTATTGCTGCCGTCGAACTAATGTTGTTACCAGACGTGCCAATTACCCAGCAAAGCAAAACAATGAGCCTACAGAGCCTGAGATACCAACAGAGCCGCGCTCAAATTTCACATTAGGGAGAATCATAATTACCCTTAGATTTTTTCATACTCGTGCCCTCCTTCGTTTAACGCTCCTGCATATAATGGTTAAGAGATGGCTATTAGTCTTTCAGATGTCACACACCTGTCATGGCCACGGCCAGTCAGCCGTGTTGCTGCAGTGGGAATTCCCATGTGTGTCAGCAAATGGCAGTGGGGCTTAGTGGGTGGGGCCAGTGGAGGAGCGCCAATCTTAGAGCGTGCAAAAAGTTACGAGAGAAGCGGAAATGGTGCGAAAGCGCTGAAATTCAAATTTTGACAGCAGATAACTCAGCTTCTAACAAACACATTAAAAAAAAAAAACGTGACTGAGGATATTGGTGAAACGGCATCCTTTAACATCCTAGGCAGACCGCAACTTTATTGAAAGCCTCTTTAATGGGAGCCAACCAAGTAAGTGGAAAAGGTTACTTATTCCCGGTGTAACGGGGTTCAACAGTACATTTGTTTTGAACAACTAACAGCATGATCTCTGGCCAGCCTTTGCTGCACACCCCTGCTGAGTGCGAGTTGTACAATAGAGTGGAATGACGGAGCCATGGATGTTGCTCTCTCACTTTGAAAAGTGCACTGGTCAGTGGGTAACTTTGTAGTGTTGAGGGTAGGGGATGAAGCTCAGTCAGCATGCTCATGTGGCATCCTTTGCGCAGGCCAAGTGTGTCGCACTACTGCCTCCGGATTGCTGAGGAAAGTGGTGAAATTGACGAGGACTTCCCTGCGCTGGACCCCAGGGAGCCCGTGACCAAGTTTGAGTTCCCGTTCCTGGCCTTGGCTGAAGTTGAGAAGGAGGACTTTCCTATGGGGCCTCTGCTCACCTTGTGAGTGACTGCGCTTCTGCTGATGTCCATCAGTGCCTGGCCTGATCAGCAGTTGGTCTGCAAGCTTCACTGGGCTAATTGAAACAAACACAAAACCCATGTCACGTGCTCTTGTAGCATAGCCTGTCAGAGAGGCAGGAATATGTTTAGCTCTTGGCACTTGCCACCTGCCACAACAGAGGGCGCATGCTGACTCATGCACTGACCGCGGCAACGTGGGGGGCGCTGTAGAATGAGGGCTGACGATCTGCGGAGCGTTTTAAATTGTTATAGTGCGCTAGTACTTTCAGTGGGCATTCCATGCATTTAGCCGCTGTTTGTCTCAAGCCTGCCTAGCGGCAGGCTGCC
Source organism: Amblyomma americanum (assembly GCF_052857255.1). Classification (NCBI taxonomy): domain Eukaryota; kingdom Metazoa; phylum Arthropoda; class Arachnida; order Ixodida; family Ixodidae; genus Amblyomma; species Amblyomma americanum. Next base: position 489,080,910 of record NC_135497.1, on the reverse strand, counting down.
CACCTGCCCACCAGGTTGTGGGCAACCTGCCGAGGTGTGCGTGCGTGCGGGCATATTAGGGGTGTGCAAACATTAGAAATTTGGATTACAAATTTAATATGTTTGATATTCAGTTCATGTTCATGCTCGAGAATTCTGAATAGAGTGTAAACCCGATTATGTGTCCCCCATTCAAGCGGTGAACCACATTTTATGATGAATTGACGCGGGCCCGCTGGCGAATTCCCTCATAAGAATAATTCATTGAAAGGCTCAAATACGCGACGGAAAATCATGCATGCCGCACTTCGTAGGACAGCCGGTGGGAACCGTCCAGAATGGGAGACATTGGTGGACAACCTTATTGGCAGCTGTCATGTCAACCCAGTTGGTTCCAGATTAGAATCAAGACAAAGACGTGCGTGCAAGTGATGCAATCGAGCGCATGACAGCCTGCAATGACAATTCTGCCGACGGCTTGGACTCCACGCATGCTACCATGGCCAACTGGCGAATTCCCTCATAAGAATAATTCATTGAAAGGCTCAAATACGCGACGGAAAATCATGCATGCCGCACTTCGTAGGACAGCCGGTGGGAACCGTCCAGAATGGGAGACGTTGGTGGACAACCTTATTGGCAGCTGTCATGTCAACCCAGTTGGTTCCAGATTAGAATCAAGACAAAGATGTGCGTGCAAGTGATGCAATCGAGCGCATGACAGCCTGCAATGACAATTCTGCCGACGGCTTGGACTCCACGCTTGCTACCATGGCCAACTGTGCGAGGCGGCTCGCCTGACCCGTTTTTCCGACGCTTCGCTGACAAAGGTGTTAGGAAAAATCAATTGTACGTTCATGCCAGCATGAAGTTATTGTGCAGGCGGTAACAAGATTAGACGTTTTTGTGATCATCGGCAGCTAGCTCAAAAGCACTTTCTGTTGCAGCTTCATTGCAGATCAGTGCAGAGAGAGGAAAATGTTAACATTAAGGAAAGGTGTAACGTTAAGAGACAGGAAGAGGGCAGAAAGGGTCAGAGAACAAACATCAGTTAATGACATCCTAGTCAAAATCAAGAAGAAGAAATGGGCTTGGGGCAGGGCATGTAATCAGAAGCCAAGATAGCCGTTGTTCATTAACGGTAACAGACAGCAGGCAAGTGTAGGGATAAGGTGGCGGCAGCTGGCACAGTGGTCGCAGTAAGGGTGATGATGATGAGAAGCTGGTTGAAGCAACGGTTAAAAGCTGCATGAAAAAGCACTGCTTACTAGGAATGGGATGAACACCCTTGTTACCTTTTCTCGTTGCTTTTCATTATGAACTGTTACCTGCTAGCCAAACAGCAACGGCAGCAGGAACACAAAGCTGATTGAGGGTCTAGTGTAGCAACAGTTTGTTACCCAAAAAAATGGTCATGTGAGTACATAGGAGCGAAGCAAAGGGTGAGTGCTTGTATTTGGGCAGTGTGCACTGTGGAAGGATCACAGCGTCAGGATGCTGGCCGCATGCTCAGGAACTGCAACAGTGAGGCACATACAGTTGAGCCTCATAATTTGTCTGTGAAGTAAGTGGCCTGTGTACAGCCTCCTGCTTGTGTTTCATTTGAATGCTAACAAAGTTTATGGAAGAACCTCACGATCTGGCTTTCAATTTGCCTTCATTGACAAGTTTTTTATTTTTGCTTGCCAGTGAGTGTGTTGCCCTCAATGCAGCACAGCCTAAACTTGTTCCTTTATGGCAAGCAACAAGCAGGCCATGCTCAGTGCATGCATTAGAGTACACGGATCACCACGCGGCACAGGGTTTTTGCTTTGTCTCATAACAAAGAGTATGAGTAATAAATTTATTTTTTATTTACAGTGACGATTCTGCTGCTTCTAGGCTTAAAACAACCAGTTGGCGCCACTAGGCATAGCTTGTCATTGTACCTTCATTTCCATAGGATGCGGATGTGAGAAATGGAGTAATGTCCCACAAAATGCCTGTGTTTAGCGTACGTAAGCGTGCTCATGCTTATGGTTCATAAACGGTGTTGATTTATACTCTTTTGTAACCATATCTGTGTACGGCGCAAGCAGGCAAATTGGTGAGGGGGAACACGTTTAGTGCATCTTCTTGATTGGCTGAGGAGGTCTGTGCCTTCTATAGTGCTGCAAGGAAGTTACGAGATGGAGTATAGCAGATGCCATGGAGTCGCCGCTTAAAAGCAAAAGCTGCGCAACTACCTAGTCACAGCAGTTGGAGGCCCCACTTAGAGGTCTCGCACCCCACAGATATATTTTTTGTTTGTCAGAAGTACCGTATTTACACACATAATTTGCGCCCTCGCATAATTTGCGCACCCTTAACTTATCACCCGGGTTTACAAAAAAAAAACATTTTTTTACTCGCATATTTTACGCACCGCGCTGCGCTAGACCACCACCATGCACGCAGGCTCTACCCTATGGCTCTGCCCAGTAGCATTCGGCTATTCCGTGTGTTTGTTCGGAAGGCTTTTTGAATCTTTTGTGCACGGGGCGTTCATGGTGATGTCAGAGGCCGCTATTACAATCGCGGCGGCACCAGCAGCATCGCCACTCGGAACGGCCAGCAGCGCTTCCGGGGAGGATCAGCAGCTGATAGAAGAGCCAACACCGCTGTTTGTTTGGCGCGGCCTTTCATTTAGAGTGAACTTTTTTTCGGGGGGCGGCCAGCGTGGGGTGCGGGTCCGGGTGCTGACGTATACGCAGCAACATACGCTATACCTATATTGCGCGTTATGACCTTTGTGGAGTTTTTTAAGTCGCGCTTGCGAAATCCCCGCGTAATTTGCGCACCCCCTTCTTGGAGCCCTAACTTCTGAATAAAAAGTGCACAAATTATGCGCGTAAATACGGTATTCCAAATATTTGCCTTGAAATTATTCGAAGAAAATTACTATTCACTTTGAATTCGCTTTGAACCAAGAGACCACTATTTGCACATGCCTTATAAAGCAGCCATCTTGCAGTGAAACCCACCATTATCGGTGTGACCCACCACCTGACCATATGTCTGTAAAAAATCGTTGATTTGGTTTAAGTGTCCAGTGTTTTTTCTTTTAGGAGTGTTCATCATGTTTTATTATAGTTTACTTTCTCCAGAGCACCCTTTGATGAAAAGCAACATTCCCTTCGCATTGTCAACAGTGTGCTTTTAGCTTTTGTCACTTGGTGGTGCCACAGTGTTTTGCATTTCTTAGAGTGGCAGCCACTGTCTACTAAAACATTCGTAGACGAGGAGTAGATCACTGAGCCGTAACAGCTTTGGGTGTGGAAACTGAAATGAATGCTACTCTATACTAAAAATGTCTGATCACTGTCTGGCAAGTGAGATTTATATCACTTTTTGATACAGCACTTTTGCCGACGTGCAGTCGCCATCGCACTCGCTGATTGTGGTTTCCAGCATCGGGATACATAAAAACAGGCGCATGCACTGATTGAAAAATTCTTGGTAAAAATTTTCTTCAGAAGGACGGATAGCTGGGCAAGTTTGCAATAGTAGTTCATTCTGGGTGGTACAGCAAAAAAACAGAAGCAAGACAAAGTAGAAGACAACACAGACGAGTGCTCGTCCGTGTCGCCTTCTACTTTGTCTTTTGTCTGTTTCTTTTTGCTGTACCTCCCACAGAAGTCTTCTACAGCATTTCTATCAAACTCGTTGCAGAATCCAGCACTCAGACAGCAAGCTTTCCACTGTGCCGAAAAAAACTGGGTGCTTAAAATTCAGTGTTAGGTCCCTTTAACCTGTGAATTTGCATTCAGCTGCTTTTTTAAGTCCCTGTCACTGCAAAATGTTGTTGGAAAATTGTTCTTTTCCCATTTCTTGCATTAACTTTTTGCTCCCATGTGTATATATTTTCAATGGTGTCATTAGTTCTGTCTCTTGTCATGCTCCATCGTGTGGCTACCGTGCATGGTCGTCCAGCTTGGGAAACAACGGCCATTTACAAAAACAAGCATGGTGCTGCAGAGCACACCAAGCACTACTTTCATGAAAAAGAGAACTTTTGCGGCACTAAGTCAAATCAAGTGCCAAAGTGCAGGTGATGCCAGCTGTGCCACCTGAACTGCTGGTGCGGGAAGTGCATGAGCTGCGCCAGTCACCATGTATGTTGTGCTCCGAAAAATGTAACTCATTTTGGGCTGTTAAATCAGTATTGTATTTCACCGATGTGTTAAGGGGCTGATAGGAGTTGATCAAGTCAACCAGATTAGCCTCGCAGTACTTCCATTTCTCAATCTCCTGTGGGTATTGGCATTGCCTTTCTTTTTACAAGATAGCTTGTAATACCTTGCAGTGAGTAACATGTTAAACCTAACATGCTCCCTCTGTTCCTCTGCAGCCACACGAAGGATGGTTTTACCAAGGTCCAGATCCCTAGCCTGGATGCCACGCTGCGGGAAGTGCTTGACCAAATGCTCAAAAAACGCAAGGGCCTGCTTCGCTCTCTGGGTTAGTCCAGTGGTTCACTCACTGCCTACCCTTTATTTTGTGCACATCAGAAGAGAGGCACAAATTGAGCAAGAATCTATAATTGTTTGCAGTTACCTGAATTTTGAGAGTCTGCAAACAAGTATGGCAACCTGTCATCAGTTCAGTGGAGTTTTTTCATAATGGCAGCACCAGTGACATACCATTTCGAAACGTTCACCTTGAAAAAGTGTAACCACCAAGCACGCAGCCAGCTAGTAACATGCGATGTATATATATATTTGTGTATGTTTGGTTTTTTTGTAGGCTGCAGTGACTAGTGTGCAAATTAGTTTTGGTGCACATTAACCCTTTGTGGTCTCCAGTTGGGCGTGGCCCACTCTCTATGCACATGATGCACCATCTGTTAAACCACCTGTTGCCCAAAACTGACAAAATAGTGTCGGACCGGGACAGTTGCAAAGTGGGCAAAAGTTTCGACCGCAAAGGGTTAAGAACCTCAAGTGGTTGAAATTAGCTCAGTCTGCGCATTGGTGCGCCTCACAGTAGTCACTTTCTCAGCTTTTTGATTGTCAGTATAAAGTTATTATTCATCATTATTGAATGAGCTGTTCATTTCAAGTTAGCATTCAAAAGACCCGAAATAGCATGCTAACCTTAAAACAGGGAGGAAATAAATGAGTGTATCAAGAGCAGATTTAGGACAGCAATATTATGTTTTAGTATTTTGGAAGGGTTTCTAATATCCTAATCTGGCTGCAGAAATTGGAGAGCACTACAGTCTGCTGCATTGGAGAAATGCAAAAGCATTTACAGTTGAACATCACTTTTTTTGCAAGTCATCATTTCCTAACATTAGTACACATCCCCAACACACTTTACCGTTGTACACACCACAACGCGTTCACTTTGTGCCCCTCTAACATGCTTGAACCAAGAACCCTTCATGGCATATGCATTGCGTGCCCGCCTGGCACACACAGGGCATGGGTTCGAACCGCGATGCTGGCAAATTTCTTTCTTTGAATGGTGATTTTCGTGCGAACATGCTCTGCTAACACAGCTCATGAGACAAGAAATGCTTTCGCATTAAAAACTTATGTGAAGCACTGGCAGCAGTTTTCTGCAGTAGATGCAGGTTATGAAACATGGTTGATCAGGACGAGGTGTGCATGCAGCCCATTAAAACTGAATCGTCATGCTAGAAAATGGGCAAAGTAGATGTCACTGCACAGGGCTGCTGCTTTCAGTGCAGGTGCTGTTTTATGTACTACTGCAGTCTGAAAGCTTGAGGACTGGGTGTAGTAGATGGAGCTGCTGTGCACAGTATTTCTGATACCACACACTGTTTAGGTAGTGACACTTATGGGGTAAAACGATGCAGCTAACGTACAGAGTTTTGGCAGAAACTTCCAAGTCACCCCCTGGAACATTCCAGATGATTCAGCAAGCGTTCGGTAATTAATGACTTGGTAAAAGTCTCAAGGCACTGGGTAACCCCGCAAACAGCTTCATCAATGATGTGAGGCAATAAAAAGCTTTGACTTTTCATGCAAGCCTGCTTGCTCGCACCTGTATGCAGTCGAGCCCCGCAATACGAAACCACCAGAGAACGAAAACTTTTTCGTTCTGGCGAGAATTTCGCTGTCGCGAAAATAGACAAATCAGCACACATAATGGACAAATAAGCACTTTCCAGAAGCAAAATTTAATGAAAAAAGTTGTTTATTTTGCTCTGCCTCACATTGCTGTGCAGGAGCTTCACAACTCGGGCTTCGCAGCTTGATAAGCTATGCATAGCTTCGTCGTCGCCGTGGTCGCCGAGGGAAGTCCGGATAACACCAAAAGCCTCAAGCACATCACGCGAGCTTACTTGCCTTCCTTGTGCTTGGTTTTCGCCATCCTCGTGGTCACTCTCCTCATTTCCTTTGCGCACATTGTCGATAATAGCGTCATTGCTGAATTCCTCATGCATGATCAACTCGGCATCCACACACAAAAAGTCATCCAGTTCAACAGCGTCTGTCACCATTGCATCGACACTGTGAAGTGCGTCCCATGCTTCGGTTAGTGGCTGCAGATCGTCACCGCTTGCAGGAGCACTCGCTTCCGGTTCTGCCAAGCCATGCTGTCCAGCCGCGAAACCGGCGTGCCTGAAGCAGTTCTGGACAAGGGTGGCCGAAGTAGCAATCCATGCCCCGGCAGGCATTTCCAGCGCCATGAAAAGATCAATTTCCATCGGTCGCTTCATTTCTATGTTTAACAACATCCACCGGATGAGTCTTCCCCGTTATGCAGACTTCACACTCTTAACCCCTTGGTCAAGAGGTTGAATAACGGATGTGCAGTTCGGAGGAATAAAGTGGATGCTCGTCAGGACAGTGTCTTCGATGTAGTGGACACTGCAGTTATCCAAAAAAAGGCAGACGGATCTGCCCTGCTTCCGCATATTTGCATCAAAAGGCATCAAGCTGGCTGGAGAATATTGCGCGCATCATCCAAGCTTTGTGGTTAGCACTGTACTCGACCAGAGGCCTTCGGTTGCCTTTAAAGCACCGTGGCCTCTTGCTCCGGCCGATCACGAGGAAGGGACGCTTGTCGGATCTGCCCATGTTTGAGCACAAAAGAATTGTCACCCGCTGTTTGCTCAGCTTGCCGCCATGGCATTTTTGTCCCTTCAGGTCGAGCGTTTTCGATGGCAACATTTCATAGAAAAAGCCAGTTTCATCCGCATTATAAATTTCGGAGGGCTCGTATTCGTCCATTGTGCTTTCATAACTTTCCTGCATCCAGGACGATGCTGCTTCAGCGTCAACGCTCGCAGACTCCCCCGACAACACCTTAGCGACGGTGCAGAAGGCTTCCAGACAAAATCATCTTGTTCGCCCTCTTGTCGAGGAACCACTGGAATACGGCTTTGTCAATGTCTTTGTAGACCGGCATTGCCACCGTCTTGTTCTGTGTGCGTGCGCCGTTCTGAAGTGCCGCCATGATGCTGTTCCTGGATTTCAGAATGGTAGAAAGTGAGCTACACGGGATACTGAATTCTTCCACAATGCCTGACTTCTTTCTGCCTTTTGCAGTTTCGGCGATGATTGCAGACTTTTCCTGCAGCGTCAGAAACTTGCGCTTTTTAACAGGAGGCGGCATATTTCCAACAGGCCAAAAAAAGAAACACTGGACACAAGCAAGTCACGGGCGAAATCAGCGTGCACGAGGCGGACGGTGAGGTGGCGTGGCTGGCGTTCACGAGGCGTGGTACCGAAAAGAAAAAGAAGGGTTCGTTGTTCTACCTAGATGCTTCCCCAGTTGGCCGGCGGTGTCATCACGTGAAACGTCACATGCATGCGTAGTTGCCAACAGATGGGCTAGCAAAAAGCCGCTTTCAGTGAACAAAAAAAAATCTCGTTGCTATCATCATCATTCCCGAACCGACAGAAAGTAAACAGCAATGGCCGCGCCAGTGCTTGTTGGTGGAAACGGAACAGCCTCGACTTGTCGGACGAGTGTGCTGCTGCAGTTTTGCCACTTCTCTGTTCCCAACTGACTGATGTTCCGAAAAAATGTTTCAGATCACTACCTCAAACTTTCGCTAATGCGGGACTGCTTTTTAAAAGCTCTTTACTGTTGAAAGGAGGCAAATGCATTGAACTCTATGGAAGTTTGCCAGAGGCACCAGAATTTTTCGTTGCCACGAGAATTTCGTTCTTTAGGGCTTTCCTTATTGAGGGGTTCAACTGTACGCATCTCTACTCACACTAACATCCACTCGCTCGCACCACTCACACTCGCCTCCACTCACATTCGCTAACCCGCACTCACATCTAGTCGCTCGCCTCATACTCGCGTCCACTCACACTCTCAGACGTGAGTGTGAGTGAGGTGATATGAGTGCACTTATGAATGAGTGTGCTAACCTGTAGGCTCCAGTAATGCAATGACTCAAATGAAGCGACTTGATCGAGAGCTTAGCGTACACTGGATGTCTGGCATTAGTGCAAATGCTTCTCTGTAAAGGTTTGTGCTCTGCATATATAGGGCCTGAGTTTCACGTCGAAGACTACAAGGAAGTGGGCATCCCTATCGACCTGGACTCTACCATCCGCACGAGTGGCACCCTCGAGTTCACCCTGGTGTCTGAGGACGGTGAGTGCACTTGTCTGGCACTGTCTACCATGGGTGGATTGCAAAATGATCCAGTCTTGCAGGCTTTTGCATGCAGTTCATTTTTTCCTTCATATATCTGTGGTGTAATTTCAGAGGCCATAAATGAATTTCACTCACAGCTGCTGGCTCAGAAATGTCACTCCAGTTGCAAATATAAAAGGATGTTGGTATCGTTTTGGAAGATTGCCTATAGATCAGCGACGTGACTGAAATGTGTTGCCTTCCCTAGAGTGCAGGCACATTACAGTCGTAAAACATTTGTGCATTCGAATATTTGGAACACCCACCTTAATGGCGTTCAGCTACTGAGTTCAAGGTCGAACCCCTCCCATAGTAGCCAAATTTCAATGGAGGCAAGATGAAAACATGCTTTGTACTGTACAGTGCATATGTGTGGTCAAAATTAACCCGTTGGCAAACGTCACTGGAAAAAAATACGCATTCGCTTCAGTGCAATTTTTTTTTCAGTACCACATTTTTCACTCTATAGACCTCCTTAAACCAGCGACGTCACGAAGATGCGGTAGCGCTGATGTTAGCAGCGGCTTTCACATGGTAGGCAAAACAGGTTCCGCCTGCCCGTGCCTACTGCAGCTACTGCATCATGCCTGCGCACTGCGGAAGCAGCATGTATTGACCAGCTGCGTCACTGTTGGATCCGCATAGTAGCATAAAAGGAAATTTAAGTTATCCTCGACAGGTTTCTCGCAGATAATTAGGGAGCCGGCTAACAGGTTATGGGCCGTGGTAGTAAAGCGCGAAGTCTGGGAGTCAATTGGCACTGCCACTTAATGCACTTAATAGCATGTAATTTACTGCATTCATTCACCTGAACATCAGCTTAGTACGCTTATAACTGCACAAGGAAAAAAACACATATATAGCTGCACACGTATTTATTAACTTGAGCCGGTGTGCCAGCAGGTTCACTCGCCCCCAAGGAATGCGTTCTTTTGTTAATAAATAGCACAGCATGTTTTAACGGCGCGTTTTGTGGCATTTAGTTTTTACTTGAAACTGTTTCTTAATGTGACCGACATAATTATTTGATTCGAGTAGAAAAAAGCCTGGTAAGTTGGGTCAATCTTGCGCGGTCACGTTGGCGTGCATACCTTATGTACTTTAAGCGTGCTAAAAGCCATGCTTTTTTTATTGCATCATGCATGTGTCATGTTTCATGAGGTAGTACATGCTCGCGAAGCTTGTTTAGAAAGAAGCAGCCGCAGGCGTGCTACTAACAGACACGTGGCGAGATTGAGAGGGAACGCAGCAATGAAAAGTGTTTTCGTTATATGCAGGCGATATCTAACTAAATTTGGTGCAAATATGAAATTGCTACGCTAGTTTCAGTAATGAGTTTTATTTTTAGCTATACCTGGTGCAGTTCTTAAGTAATTAATATTAACACCCGCGTCAAGTCGCCCCAAGGTCTTAAATAATTGAGTAGAAAGTGCGCAAATTTTTTGATGTCGGCTTGTTCACAAAGTCATGTTTTGTATGATGACGCTATTAGTACTTTTTTTAGACGATCAGTACTTATGCATGCATTCATGCATACATTTCTCGAAGTACACGAGCTCGCGTTGTCCACGTGCGGCATATTCAGAGAAATAGTTTGCCACTGTGTATTGTATATATGGTTAGTAGTAAACATGTAAAAAGCGTTTCTGCCGTTAATTTATACACTAGGCATTGAATAAAATCAGTTTTGACACTTTGCACTAGCCGGAATGATTTTACTTCGGGGAAGTGCTGGCATTGCTTCGGCGATGCAGACATGCGCTCACCGTCTGTGGACATACGTGTCGCGCTGTATGAAAACTGGGGACAGCGTCGTGTCCCTGATCTCCTCTGTCTCTCTTAAGCGCTGCTTTTAGCCGCATGATCACGCACCAGCCAGGCCGACTTCTCCCTTTGTTAAACTGGTCGATTTGGTGAAAAGGTTTGATTTCTGGAATTATTTTCTTTCCTAACCCTGGGGTCTTGTTGCGTGACAAAAATTATAGCAAAATATTCAGTACAAATGTATAAATTACGCTTTTTAGATGTGTGGTCGTCGAAAATTGTGAGATAATTTCTTCGATTTCAGTGCGCATTTCTTTGACCAAAGCGAAAGTGAAGAGGTCATAAACGAGGGAATAAACTTTAAGGTTCGTTTTCTGTCCTGTCATATTTTCTGCGACTGGCATCAGTTACACCTTCGTAATTCCATAACGCATGAAAATAAAATGATTCCATTTGTCGCAAACTATTCCTGAGACGTTGAGGAGCGTAATAAAGCTCTCGATTTTTTTTTTCCTACACGTGCAGTACTGTGTTATTTTTGTAAGAAACGTTTTCATGTAACTATGCATGCTTAAGTACTGGTCATCTAAAAAAGAACTAATAGCATCATCATACAGAACAGGACTTTGTGAACATGCTGGCATAAAAAAGTTTGCGCACTTTCTACTCAATTATTTAAGACCTTGGGGTGGCTTGATGAGGGTGTTAATTATAATTGCACAGAACTGCACCAGGTATAGCTAAAAATAAAAGCCATTACTGAAACTAGCGTAGCAATTTCATATTTGCACCAAGTTTAGTTACACATCGCATGCATAAATAACGAAAACACTTTTCATTGCCACGTCCCCTCTCAACCTCGCCACATGTCTGTTAGTAGCAGGCCTACTTGTTTCCAAACAAGCTTCGCGATCATGTACTACATCATGAAACATGGCACATCCATGATGCAATGAAAGAGGATGTGGTGTTTTGCACACTTAAGGTACGCTATTCTAAGCACACCAATGCGACCGCACGCGATTGACACAACTTACCAGGCTTCTTTCTACTCGAATCAAATAATTCCGTCGGTCATATTAAGAAACAGTTTCAAGTAAAAATTAAATGCCATAAAGCGCGCCATTAAAACATGCTGTGCTATTTATTAACAAAAGAACACATTCCTTCGGGGCGAGTGAACCTGCTGGCGCCCCGTGCACTCCGGCTCAAGGTGATAAGTACGTGTGCAGCTACATATGTGCTTTTTTTCCTTGCGCAATTATCAGCCTACTATCCTGAAGTTCAGGTGAATGAACGCAGTAACTTGCATGCTATTAAGTGCATTGAGTGGCAGTGCCGATCGACTCCCGGACTTCGCGCTTTACTACCGTGGCCTGTTAGCCAGTTTCCTAATGCGGTATTTATGTCCGAGAAACCTATCGAGGCTAACTTAATTTTACTTTTTATGCTACTACGCGGATCCAACAGTGACGCAGCTGGTCAATACATGCTGCTTCTGCAGTGCACAGGCATGATGCAGCCGCCGGTAGCTGCGGCAGCTGCGGTAGGCACAGGCAGGTTGAACCTATTTCGCCTACCTTGTGAAAGTCACTGCTGACATCAGCGCCACCGCATCTTCGTGACGTTGCGGGGTGAAAGAGGTCTATATAAGTCGCACCCCCCTATAAATGAGTTTTTCCTATAAAAGATCACATACCTGTCCATTCAGTAAGTGCTATAGAAACTCTGTGAGAACCCTTTCGTTGCAACGAAAATAAAATGCACACTTGCGGCAGCAGTATAACTATCATTTTGACGCTGGACTGCACAGCAAAAAGCACCGGGAGCGGCGGTTTTCTCTTAGTTTAAGCTCAGAAAGTAGAGCAAGTTCTAGTGCAGGAGCAGTGCGCTGCAGGAGAGGTAGACAGGGAGCATACGTTGGTGCTGCATCGGCACCTCATAGGAGCAAGGAAAAAATCAGTGGTAACTATACAGCGGTACAGCGGTGCGTCTTGAGTTTCGAGCACGTTTGGTCGATACCAAGGTGCAATTGAGTCCCATAGGCAACAAAGGTTCGAAACACTCGGGCTATTTCCGGTGGAACACACCTACAGTTGCTTCAGATGAAGCAGCTTAATGGTAGCGCTGCCTCTACGAGCTCCGACATGTCAAGGCAGCAGTCTGTGCATTCCGAAATGTCCGCTTGCTACAAAGGGTGCGACCAGCCGGTTGTTATCATCATTATCACGACATTGACGCTGACCGAATGCAAGGGAAGCGTACCAATGGGAGAGTTGCACCGGTTGGGGCCGTGCACATACGCGCGACGATTTTGAGCTTTCGCTCGGCTCGGGTAGGTGGTGCTGACATGCAGTTTTTTTTCTTGTGCAACACGTTCCATTTATTTCTCTCCACACCTGTACCTGTGCGGCGCACTGAATGCACACTTTTTACCAGGAGCAACTTTTACCGTTTGAAGTTTTGCATTGTGCTTTGGCTTGAGAACATTCATGTAATTTTGAGGACTATTGCGGTCCTGCCTTACTTAAAAGTGTATATCAAGTCATGTCGAGAAGACAACAAGCGACCAACCAGTGCCAGTTTCAGCATGGTTGAAGCAGCCATTCATAATTCTCTGCTGTCTGCGTAGCTAACCTTTATGTGCTTGCTTTCGCAGAAGAACTGCAGCTGGTCTTGGCTCAGTTCCAGAGCGATTCTCCTATTCTTCGATTTCTTGGTGCAGCATTGGAATCTCTTCTGTTATCATTGATGAGTGCAGTAGTGAAGAAAGAAATGATGATAGCAGCGGAAAGTCCATTGAAGTTGATAGAGGTCATCCTGCGAATGTTGTTGCGGCACCCAAGATTGACCTTGGCTCTGCTGCAGAGCTCTTAAATTTTCAGATTTGACTATCCTTGAATTCAAGGACAACTGCACCGCTGAAGTTCAAGCTGACGAGGAAATTGTCATTGCTGCATTTTATAGATTTTAATCCATTTAACAAGAATATCTCATTTAAAAAGGGTGGAAATAAACACAAATGGTTGTTTTTACAAGAAAACGCGCACCAGCGCCTCAGGGCACCAAGTGAAGGCTGCTGTTGCCTACGTTTGGCCAGTGCTGTCGCGACATCATCCGTTGGGTCTTCAGCCGGCGCCAGCGGTGTTGCTGCGTAGCGTGTTGCTTCAAGTGGCTTGACGACTCAGTTTAGAAAATTGTGAATTATTCAAGCAGTGTCAAACAGCTTGGACTCTTACCATACATGTTTGAGCGACCAGCGGCTACATTAAACGGCATAACCAACGACACTGTGGAGTGCGTTGAGAGCGAAAGCAAAGTCACCACATTTGCAAGTGTCAGAAGATATGTTTGGCAGAGGTGCGTGTGCAAGTGGCAGGAAAAAAAAAAGAAAATCGCTCACAAACACTGTTGTGCACTCGCTGCTGCTGAGAAAAAAAACTGGAGCACTGACTACTTGCTACTATAAATGATTGAATTTAAATTACTGGCATGCTTACGCAAGTCGCACGAGGTAATGCAGTGTTTTTTTCTTTCCCTGCCAAGGTCGCTGAGTGGTTATGGCGCTCGGTTGTTGATCTGAAAGACATGGGTTCGTCCCTGGCCACAGTAGTCACGTTTCAATGGAGGCAAGATGCTAGAGGCCCGTGTACTTTGCAATGTCAGTGCACGTTAAAGAACCCCAGCTGGTCCCAATTTCTGGAGCCCTTCACTGCGGCATCCCTCATAGCCTGAGTTGCTTTGGGATGTTAGACCCTCATAAACCTAAACAGTTCTCCCTGTCACACAGCAATTTCGATCCTGATTGTACTCGATCTGCTTCAAGGATCGAAAAATCCGGTGCTATGTGGGTGTTTTGAATACTCGTTGAGAAGTTGCTCTCACAGGGTAGTGCCAAATGTTCCGCTCACATCCATGGTATGCTAATGTCCGTCAACACTGTGCAGGCAAGGCCAGTGTTCTCGGTGCGAAGGTGCAGGGTGACGGCTGCGATTCATCCTTTTCTTTGCCAACATACGCAGCGGAAGTGGTCGTAGCGTCATACAGCAAACATGGGGACACTATATTTGCACAAACGGTAGAGCCTGGTGCTGAGATTATTTAAAGATGTGCCTTTGTATAGCAGGCACGGTGCACTAAAACTGGTTATGTTAATATTTGTCGTGCTTTCACTTTATTAACTTGCTTTTATGTTTATAGATCAGTGAGGATGAGAGTGTCAGTGCCCGCTTTCAATTGTGCTTGAAAGTGTTCGTGTGACCATCTCTGATCTGCATTGAATTCAGTGCGCATTGACTCAGGACCAATACGGCCCATGTGACAGGGGTATTACTTTCTATCTTTGTTGGCATTTTTAATTTCACTGCCTGCCTGTATGTAACTGAAGATGGATCTCACAGAGAATAGGTGCTTCCTTGGCCATGGCCTCCATTCTGGCCATGCCTTGGTGAAGTGCTGAGAGCACGCTGCATTGGAACCAGTATCCCTTGCTGCGTTGCAGTGAAGCGTGTTTTCTCTCTGTGGGAGTGCTGGGTGTAGGGGGGCTGTGGGGTACTTAGCATGTCGAGCATCGGCAATTCACTGTGGCGCCGCTTCATGGCTCTGAAGGGCTGTCACTTCACCAGTTTGTGGTGAAATCGGGATATGGCATTCCCGCGTGGCACTTCCGATCTTCGAATTAATCGGTCTGGTACAGGCCATGAGCTTGAATTTTATGGTAAAATTTGCATTAAAGGTCACGGGACTGCAGAAATTCTTTGAATTATCTGGGATTTAAAATTAACCGAGTTGGAATTGTCGATTTTTTGCTGAAGTTAAGGCATTTGCTGCTGTGACTGATTGTGCTGTCTCGTGTCTTCATGCTCAGCTGCACTGTCAGCGTCTCAGCCGGATGATTATGCTGATCGGGACATGACAGCCATGGAAGCTCACCTGTACCAGGCGTTCAATGTGGCTCTTGTGCCTCGGATCGGTCGCAACACTCAAGTCCAACTCGGTGAGTAGCTGTCAACCACTGTATAGTCTTTTCAAACAGCTCTGCTAACATTATTAAACACACATATTGCGTCATAGTGCTCGCTGCCTGTGCGAATGATGTTCATGTTCTGTTGCTCGTAATGCTGTGTTGAATGATACCAGAGCTTGCGTTTTGTGTCAACCCTTTTGGGCAGTGGCCAATTCTTCCCTTTCGCTCATCTGTTAACTGAACTTTGCCTATTATATCTCTCTACCATTTGTTATCGTGTATCTGCTTTCTGTGAAAAATTGCCCCCTTTGTAACACCCACTTCTGGGCCTCTAGTATAAATAAATAAATAAAAATGAAACTCCTTGTCCTCAAAAGAAAGTAAGTCTGCGGTGTCTGCAGTATTAGAGACCATGCTTAGGGTGGCTGTAGCCAGTGCAGTGATGTCATATGTGTCTTGAAGATATTGCAGGTGCTCTGTCTAGCAGACCATAACAAATAAAAAAGAATGCTCAACAGGAAGTCTATGCAAGCTTGTTGAAAACAAATGTGCATTGGAGCAATGGAAGGCCCAGAGCTTCATTTGCACGGATGTAGTTAAATATGGAAACAATGCACTACTGTGAATTTCATTGCTTGTACTACCATAAAGACCGAAGTGTAGATTGATTTTGCTTGTAATATGCATGTGTGCCATCGGTTACCCCATGAACGGTATTAAGCATGGAGAAAAATCTACTCAAAACTGGATTGGTGGTATTCCTCTACCAAGTCAGGAGCATGTTGTTGGGTTAAGGAGTTTCTTCTAGTAAATGAAGCAGCGATTGCCTGGTGCATTTCTTAGTTGCGCTGGCTTTTGACGTGAGCAAATATTTCAGCCTGAGCGGTATGTGTGACTACATTTTGTTCTCTCCCTGTTTGTAACTCGCAACTTAAGTGTCACTAGCAGTTCTACTCTGGCTGATGCGGGGAAGTGGTTTTCCATCTCTTCTTTCAAACTTTTCATGTTGCCTGACATTTGGAGTGGCAGAGGTGTATGAACTGATGGCTGTTGCTTAACGCTGCCACAGCTGGCTATGTGTGTGCCCAAGAAAGTAGTTTTACCCCTCATCGAGAGCTTGAGAAGAAGCTGGCATGCTTCCATCCATGTCCGCCAGTAGTACCACTGTGTTTTTGTGCAAAGTATGAGTGATGTGCTTTTGTGGGCACACCACTTGCGCAGCTTGCTCGCGAAGTGGTGTGAAAAGCACTGCGCTCTCCAGCCACAGAAGGCGTTATTAGTGGTAGCTTGTTGCTCACTGCCTCAGTGGTGGTGCTGTGTGTGCCTTTGTGCCACTGTCTGTTGTGTTCATAAACTGTGCAGAGGAAGGCCACCAACGAAAAGGAAGCATTTGTTGGTTGATTGTTCTTTGATGATCATGCCTGTCTTGTAACCATTGGGCACTTCTCGTTATCCTTGGATCAGGTATATCTGGCGAGAAGGTGGAAATAACACCACTGCACCACAAAACCAAGAACCGACTATGGACCTGGCAGCCCAAAGCAGTGACGCACAACATGAACGAGATTGCGGCATGCGAGTTTGTTCACCGAAAGCACAGTTGAGTCCTTTTCCTGTCTTTGGTTATTAAAGGATGCAATACATCACTTGTATCCATTTACACCACCATACCATTGTTTTTTTCAAGTGCGCAATGCTTAGACATAGCATTTCACAGGTGTTGAAAAACAAAATATAAGAAACAGCAGACCTTACTGCAAAACTCGGACAAAAAATTTATGCTAAAGAGCGGTTCAAGGTAATCCACATAGAAACTTGCCACATTAGTAGTTGCACCACAGTGAAATATAGGTATGGGAGGGAGCTCTGACACAAGTGCATTGCAGCTCATTTGTAGCCTACTTATAGCAAACGATCAGGGACTCCGGAACAGGGTCAGTAGTGGGGGGTGCAGTCCATCCTCGTCTCCTCAACTGCACAATGCCAATATAGCTTAAGACAGACTGACTGTTTTTATTTGCTCCTTAGCCAAATAGACGCATTTCTTCGAACAGTCTTAACTTAATGTGATAGCACTCAAACTATGCACAGGTATTTTTCACTCTAGTCAGATCACTTCTTGCATGCACCGTTCCAAGAACGTGAAATTTTACTTCAAACTTTTGTGAGCAATAAAAGAATGCTTGTGTTGCAGCTTCTGCTTGCTTTCTGGCCCTTTTCCGCTTTATCACCTGTTGTACCAGAGTCAGTGAGTGTGGAAAGTGAAACATGGTTTCCTGCTTTTTGAATAATTATGGCAGGGTAGCTCTTAACACGGAGTGTATGTGCTGTGTACCTGAGGCGACAGTTGAAAAAGTGGCCTGTGTTTCATGTGGAAAGTGTGAGCTTCAGCGCCAACCTGCATAGCTCGCATGCTGCGTCAACTCTTGATATAGGAATACAGACCTGTCATTGAGAGCAGCCTGATCTGCGTGGTGGTTTCCTTTGATTCCGCAGTGTCCTGGCAGCCATTAAAAATCATATTGTGTCCTTTCGATAAGGTGCAATGGTACACCTCGCGAATCTCTGCAACCAGTTTATGGCACGGGCGGCGCAGAGCAGCTTGCAGGCCTTGAAGGGCTGCTTTGGAATCAGTTAAAACTGGCCATTCATGCGGAGGTTCTTGGCTGGTGAACTCAACTGCAGCCCGAAGGGCAGCTAGTTTTGCACCAGTTGAAGATGTTGGGTAGGTCGTCTTCACCTTCAACAAGATGGACCTCGCTGGGATCACCACAGACCCCGCACAAGTAGTTAACTGAGCCATCTGTGTAGACATGGATGCGGTGACTGTGGTTAGAATGCAAATGTTCCGGTGTGATCTGCTTGAGAGCAGCCAATGATATACCGGCTTTCTTCGTTATTCCAGGAATAGAAAGTAGCACCCAAGGTTTACGTAGACTCCATAAGGGTGAACATGGTCTTGAGGCAGGGGTGAATTGCGACGAAAGATAGGCTTGATGAGCATCAGTGACTTCGATGAATGCAGTATGTTGCCCAATTACTAGAAGAGTGTCAAGATGATGACAGAGGACCTGTGTGACGTGCTGAATATGTGCTCTTAAGGTGTCAACAGCAATGTATGTTGTAATTGGATGTTCCCTGGCGATGTCAAGTTGCTGCTGTGGAAGCACATTTAGGCAGTCCAAGGCAGATACAGAGAGCTTGCGCTTGCACATTTTGAAGAGTCTGGACGTTTGTCTTTTTAATGTTATTGAATATTGGAAAGCTCTACTGCAGGTAGCCCAGGAATAATGAAAGGTACAGTTGTAGCACCGAGCGCACTGAAGCGCACCAGGACATTCCCCCGAGGACAATCGCCATCAGTCTATATCTTGTATTTCTCGTGTTGTACAGATGACGGCTCCATGAGAGAGTCCTGTCAATGACTACACCAAGGAAACAATGGCTTTTCTCATAGGAGACAGCTTTTCCATTGATGCATAGGCGTAACGTGACATTGTTTTGCGTGTGAACGCCACAAGTGAACACTTCTCAGTCGAAATATTGAGGCCCTGCAGACGAAGGCAAGACGTCAGTATAGATGACGCCTTCTGAAGTCTCACACGAACTTGGGGACGAGTCACACTTGAAGCCCAAACACAAATATCGTCCGCGTATATGGAGATCTGAGCAGATTGTGGCAGTAAATCGACCAGGCTGATGAGAGCAAGGTTGAAGAGAGTTGGACTCAGCACCCTATCCTTTGGGGGTCCAAGCGAAGTTCGATGTAAACACATTGGTCCATCCGGACAAAGAGCGACCCTATTTGTGCACTCTATAGATAGATGTGTGGGAAGGCGTGACCACCCTCGGCTGATCGGCACAAACAGTGGAGGAGTGCAGTGGCCAGGGTGCAGGCGAAAGGACAAGAATAAACGCAAAGCATGTCTTCCTTTTGGGGTAGGCCGGAGGTGTAAATTGCAGCAATTTGCTGGTTTCAAGTATGGTTCTTCAGGATGAAACAGCCCGTTGCGACTAACTTGGAAGGGAATGCCCACGACGCTAGCAAGAGGGAGCAGTGTGCTTGGGAGATGCCCCCTTCCTCAATGTGGTCTGTGGCCGAAATTGTGGAGCTCACAGCATGATTGAGTGAAAATCTGCAAACCTTCAGTGTGTAAAGGTGTGTTCACATTGGCAAGTTGCGGATGTTATGTGACAAGTTTTAATCTATTCATTACGCGTGCGGTATCTCGGGCAAGTCACGGTCGTGAGCGACCGGAACAAATCAACCAAAACTAATTGCATGGCATGTGGGCTCACCGGAGTGTGCTTAGACAAGGTGCAGACGAATGTCCACGAGACTGGCACAAATGCCCTTGACCCAGCCATGACCCGAGACCAGAAATGATGCCACTGTCTGCCAGACAGAAATGTAGCATTCAGTCCATAGCCAGTGGTGAGCAGCCCTTCAGCTCCCCTTATATTGGTATGTTTGGCCCATTGGTTGCACGGGTGTAGCACAATTGCCCTGAGTGCAAAACACCCATCGCAAAAGCCCTGGCAGCATTTGTGCCATACCCATACCTGCCAACCCTCCCAATTCGCCTGGGAGACTCCCGATTTTTGACTGAACTTTCCGATTGTACGACCACGTCCTTATATCTCCCGAAAAGCTGTCTCTGCCCACGCAAGAATGGCTTTTGGGAAACCAGTGCCACGGTATCAGCAACCACGCCGTAATCGCCAGCGTCACGATCATCGGTCGCACAAGCACAATCAGCATCATCGGCTAAGCAGCCAATCAAAGCCAAATCAAGCAAAGCCAAAGTAGCTGTGGCTAGTTAAATTTCATGCATGATTTCGTGCTTGCTGTTGCTCACTGTACTGTTGCTGCTGCTTGTGTGTATGTTTAGGGTTAGCTAGGCCGTCTGTGTGCAGTGCGCAGCAAATTCTCGTGTGCTTGATGTCATGGCGCTATCAAAACCCAAGAAAAGATGCAGTATTTACTCACATAATATTCGCAGCCCCAACTTTGTACCCGGATTTAAAAAGAAAAATTTACTTTCATATTTTGCGCACTCTGTTGCGCCAGACCACCAACACGTATTCGGCTGCGCGCTAGGCAGGTTTGAGAAGATTGGCGCAGCCGCATCGCCTAGTGTGGTCGCGAAAGGTGCGACTGATGAGACATGAATTGTGCGCCGTTTAGCCGGCTCGCTCGCATTGGCAGTCGCTCTCCCCGACGGTCAGTTGCGCACACACCCGAATCCGATACTACAGAGCAGTTTTCTGCTCGGGTTGCCGCTAGTGAGCCAGGGAGCTCGCGAGGGCGCCGTTTTGTCCTTTGCTTCCCACTGCTATTTCGCGATTGTATTGTTGCTGGCTTATTGCTCTGAGCTGCACACGCGCCGCCATGCCATCCCGTGGGGAACTACGTAACGTGGGGTGGGGGAGCTATGCGTGTTATGTTTGGAGTCAACTTTTTTTTTTTTTTTTTGCCAGCGAGGGATGCTAGATGGGGGCCAGGTCTATATATACAGTATATGTCGCGCGTTGTGACCACTGTAGCATTTATTGTGTGCAAATTATGTGAGTACGGTATTTGCACAAGTTTTTGCGATCTTATACTTCCGAATTTGACATCAAGAAAAGGTAAACATTCCCCCCCCCCCCCCCCCACCCCCCCCCCCCCCCCCTCCTTGCTTTCTTTGGCGCGGATAAAAAAATCTTCCCGATTTTTGATCTCGCTAGGTTGGCAGGTATGCATACCATAATCCCCTCACGTGAAAAGTTTTGTATTAGAATCAAGTCTGGCATGCTGTTCCTGTTCTAAGCATCTTCAACCTTTAGTCCTGCAACCTTTCACAACTGGGATTGCCTTCCCAGCCATCTGGCACTCTTTCGTGATCCTTCAAGCCTGCCATCGAAGAAGCTGTCTCATCATAGTCATGTTTACCACAAGCCTTTCACCATTAATCGGCGTATGCACACCCACCCATCATCTAATGTCCCATCCCTTCGAGGTAGCAGTCACTAAAAAAATATAATAAAACACTGCAGGCAAAGGAGAGTCGCACTGCTGTGTTTAGATGTCATTACGTATAAAGGTGTTCGCCTTTCCTACACATTGCATTCGCTAAGACGTCCCACTCAGTGGTACTTGAAGATGAGATTTCTGTTTTTTCCTGTGAGAAAAGTTGTAGAAAAAACACAGCAAAATCACTGAAAAATATGTTCAGTGAATCCAAAATTTTGACAATCTGGGTTACAACAGGCACAAGGGCCTCGCGCTCTCCGTGAAGCTCGCATTTTTCACCAGGTACAATTCAATCTGCTTCATATACCAGGCAAACTTTATTTGTACCGATACACTTCCACGCCTCAGTGCTGAAACTGTTCACACACATACACAGATATAGAACGCTGCCTCGCACAGTGCCACACAGCCTTCCAGTCCCCCGCCTATTGTTTCCACCCACCTCCACTGTGGCCCATGTGGTTCGCCTCCCGGGACTTGGCACTGCAATCAAGGACTTGACATAAAGGGCTGTTTTAATAAATGTGCCGCACCACCACCCTTTTTGTGTTCAGAGTAGGGGTGCGAATGCATTATGAATAGGGTGCCTCAGTTAATGCATTCCGCCTCCTGCCACCATGTTCAGGGCGAAGATAACTGCATCACTGCTGCGGCGTCCACCATGTTGATGTCCTCCTTGTAGGCAGCCAACAGGCACCGCACAGCTACATGCGGAAAAGGTGCGCCACGTTGAGAATAAGAGGAAAACACAGAAATAAGCGTCGACAGCGAAAAAGGGCGTCAAATTGACATTCATAATTTTTATTTTCAACGTGGAATGGACGACTGAATTACGGAGTTTAAGTTGGCACTGCCAGACAGCCATACGGCCAATACAGTAACGCATTGCCATTGGCACCATTACCGAGCTTGCCTGGCAGCATTAGCTGTGCAGTAGTAGTAACTGTGCTAAAGCTCGCTATTGGCGGCAGTAAACCTCCATTCTTAGTTGCTGCATCAAAGTCATTTGGCTGCTGGCTAGAGCTGAAGCTTGGCGAGTTGGTAACCCATTGAGTAATACAGCGTGATTTGAAACGGAGGAAGGAAGACAGATGAGGATGAGTGCTGACTCACGACTGAAGTTTATTGCTTTGCCTGCGGAAATGTATGACGAGCTAACCATCAAACATCAGCAATCACAAGAGACGGCTCATACTACAGCTGTTGATGGTGACAATAGCGGCGCCATTTAGTTGTTGCTTAAAACCTCAGTTCATTTTCTGTGATTGCCACAGAGGGGCAGCTGACACATGCTTCCCTTACCCTTGCAGTTTCTGCAGCTTCAAGAATTTCGCTAGTTAGCTCATTGTTGTGTCTGCTTATCTCTTTAATTTCTGCAAAGTATGGCCTGCATGTTTTGCTGTCGCAGTTCCTGCAGTGTATCCCAAGGCATCCTCTCACCGTTTCAAGTACATTATTGTGATGCTTCTTAGGGCGTTCATTGAGGCATCTTCCAGTTTGCCCTACAGATTGTTTACCGCACGATAGTGGGATCGAGTGCACAACACCTTCCTGACATGGCACAAATTGATTTTTGTGTTTTACGGAACATTTTTATGCGATGTCAGTGCACATTAAAGAACCCCATGTGGTCGCAATTTCCGGAGCCTTTCATTGCGGCATCCCTCATAGCCCGAGTCGCTTTGGGACGTTAAACCACCATAAACCAAGCAATTTTTGCGCCGATATCGTACCTATTTTAAATGGTTGTTTTAACTGGCACTGATCAGCACCAAAAGTGACCCTTTTCCTGTGAAGTTATGTTGCATTCTTTGTGCGTTGCTCGCATCGAGGCATCCTATAAAAAAAAAAGTGCACCTGAAATTCCCAACCCGTCTTAAAGAAGGAGTAAAAATATATTAATTTTGTAACAGTTAACATTGAACTAACTAAATAAATGGCCAAATAGAAAAAGCAAAATAAAAATACAAAATTAATTTAAAACAAATAAAAATAGGAAAATACCTCCTGGCCTTGCCTCTCAGTCAAAAAAAAAAACCAATGTTCCACAGTCCCTGTAAATGATCAATTGTTACTAGTACCAATGTAGTGACAACTTCAGTTTTCATGCTGGCTGCTGGTTGCTTTCAAGGCACGGATACGACACCTCTGATTGGCTTATGACTTAGCCAAATGCATCTGATAACTAATTCTTACCTCTGGAGTTGAGCCTGGTTATTTGGGGTCCTGTGTGAAAGTATACCGAGCTGCACGCTGCGCCCTTTTTGCCAAGTGAGTCGGCGCAGTGCTACCAAGTGCCCGAGGGGGTGGCCAACCACTTGCACTCATTTTCCCTGCTGTCGTGTAATGAAGCCTCGCCTGGCATCGCTTGTTTTGCTGCCGAAGGTGTTGCGGAATCCAGCTGTGCCCCAATTCTGTTCTAGGGTACTGGTAACGGGATCAGCCATCTTACGGTAGGCAATGGCTAGTTCCAAAGAACTGCAGCTTCGATGCGAAGCGGGTTAGGCCAAGCACTGTCCAGCGAGCGGAGCGCTGCGACAAGTGTGGGTGAAATGCAGTCTTGCTTCTAGATTGCAGATTAGCTTGTTTTTTATATACAACTCATTCGCGATCCTCTGTCTTTTGTGGCCCATCGCATTCCATGTCTGTTGGCATGACAATTGAAAAGAAAGTCTTTCACTCTAGAGGCCTCTTCGATTCGGCTGCACTTTCTGCACCAGTTCAAGGAGTGCTGCACTTCCACATTCATTTTGCCAGTGCAGCTTGTGCCCACTGCACTTCCGTCTTCGTTTTGCAAAAGTGCGAGCTTAGTGCAGCACAAGTTCATGGCTGGCTTGCACCCTCCCAAGTGGAAGTGCAGCTGTAGTGCAGCAATATGGCAGCGCCCGTGTGTAGGTCGGAGAAGCGAAGAAGATATGACAGTAATCTCTAAATCAAACGAGGACAGTTTCTTGAAAGGAGGTGAGGAACTGTTCATGGCATCATAATTGTAAACCTAAGCGGTCAAGTCGAGCCGCATGGGCAGCCTTCAGCACATATTCGTAAATCGTGTGTGTATATATGCAACGACTCTTTTTTTTTTTTTGTGAAACAACTATTTCTTGGGTCTGGTTCATGGCGACACTTCATTGCAATTTGCTGTGTGAAAAATCTTCACGTGGTTCGCGATTGTGACGCCCGTTTATGTTGGCAGCACGCAGTTGGCTGTAATTTGGTAGCAATGCCAAGGCTAGCAGACGACCAGGCCTGCACTCTACCATTCGTTTTGGAGGCAGCCATTGCCAAGCTGCACTTGAACTGATGCTGCATGCTGGCAGCACCACTCGACTAGTGCAGCGAGTGCAGCCAAATCGAAGAAACCTGCTGTCAGAGTGAGCTCTCACAGGCATGTGTGGTTGTGTTTGCACAGAAATACAGGGAGGCAGTTGCAGTCTTCATTTTATAACTTTTGAATTCTGTTTAAAGGGACAGCTCCGTCCAGTTGTTGTTCTCTCGGTACTTGTGGCTGCTCGATTTACACATTGAGAAGTGTTCTGGCGGCACCTGTTTTTCTTTCTTTCGAGGCTTCATTTTTCTCATTTCAGCTCATTTATCTCTGTTCATACTGAATTATTGGGGGCCTTTCTCTCAATGTCTGATTGGGCGCAACATATTACTTCATGCTCAGAGAGAACAAAGCTTCAGCACATCCAACAAGGACGTGAAATCTGAGCATGCATGTGTAGTACACACGTGAGCAGGCCGCAGTTGTGCTTATGTGTGTTTGTGCAGGCATTTTTTCTTAAGACTGCCTTAAGGACTATAGACACCTAATTTTATTGCATGTTTTCTTCTGTAAAATGATGCATTAGGCCTTAGAATACATAGATACCAACATGGTATTCACCTATGGCCGCTAAATAATTTATAATTGAATTTCTACTCTCCTGCTCTTTCGGTTTCATCAACCGAACGATGGCTGTGATGTGTTGCTGGGCTTTAGGATATATGAGGCACAGAAAAACTGCAATTGTAGTGTCATCGGAGAGACCAAGTCGCTGTGACGGATCTTGCAGCATCTTCAGGCGTAGTCAGCGCCAAGAGAGCGGGGCAACTTCGTCTTCAGGCGCAGCGTACTGTCGGTGCATTCTGGTAGCGAAACCTGTGACAGTTGGTGCACGACACAGTATAAACGCTGATACATAGGTTCAACTCAGTGGAGCACTTAAACCAGCCTGCTTCAAGAGTGTGACCTAAACGTCAGCTATGAAACTGAAACGGTATGAGAAGGAATTGAATTATAAATTATTTAGCTATTGTAGCCAAATATCACTCCACGTATACCAATGTCTAATGCATCGTTTGAAAGAAGAAAACACGCAAGCAAAAATTTGTTGTCTATAGTCCTTTAAAATTCAGCTTCATTTGCTCCACTATTACGAGCACTCCTGACAAGCCCGGTGATGTGATTGCTGCACCAAAAGGCAAATTCTGGTACATGCTGCTACAAAATATGAGTAATCTGCACTGCACCGACCGTCAGCATTTCCATGAGAACGAAACTCTCGGGTGCCACATGTAATCTGTGGGGTTTGAATTGGGGCGATAAGTACGTTCTCCCCACTCAATCGCGGCTGACACGGTTCAAAGCCACCCGGACCCCACCCCGTGATCGCGTACGCTACCGAGCGCTCGCCGACCACGGCGGGCCTCGCTCTGAGGAAACAAAGGAACGACACATTGGCTGACACAAACAGGCATTTATTGCTACAGCAACAATAACGCCAGCTAGCAACAAGGTACGCTAATGAATCAAGGTCGTCCGACTCGCCAGCAAGGTTCCGAGCGAATGTTCGCCCGCGCTAGGGCAAGGGATATATACTCCGAAGGCCGGACGGGACGAGTACGGGAGCCTGTCTCCCCGTCGCTTCCTCGCCCCGCCGGCGTAGAGCGGAGCCCCGAGCGACATGTCCGCTCGCGCCAACGGTCCCGGCCGAAGCGCCCCATCTCCCGCATGCGGGCTTCAGCAGTCTCCCGCGCAGCGATGCTGGCACCCTCCCTTGCCAGTTAATGTAACTGACAAGGGAATGCGTTCATCCTCGGGGTGAGACTGCTGCTGCACGGTGCCTCGCGGGAAAGCAAACACAGGGGGCTGCAGGGCAGGTCCCCACAAATCCTACATCTGCATTAGGCGTGCCTCTAGCGGAAAACCTAATTTTTCTAAGAATCCTTCAATCTTGCATTTCTTAGTGTTTACATGCAAGCAGGCATCATGCAGGCTGGCCTGGCCTGTTTATTGGTGTCATCGCCGGGTGTGGAGGGAAATGCACATGGCACCAACGTTCACAAATTTAATTAATCATTTATTTATTTATTTTAAATGCTTCACATGCTCCTGTGCAGAGGTTTTACATGAGGGGTGGTCATTCGCGATGGCAGATGAGTTCTTCAATGAAATGCAATGGACGACAGCAGAAGCAGGAAGGTCATTACACGGTCTTGTCATGGCTGAGGCGGCAGGAGTGCCGATGTTCTGGTAATATGTGAGAGTTACGCGGGGATTCATAATAGAATTTATGGATGAGGGAGAGGTGAGCGACTTTTTTGCGATGTAAAAGGTTGGGCAGGTTAGCTTGCGCTTTGAGTTTAATAGTGCTTGATATATATGAAAAATCAGAGAAGATAAAATGCACAGCGCAGTTCTGGACGGATTCTGGTAAGTTGATGTGATTAGTTTGGTGTGGGTCCCAGATAGTGCACAACTTTCACATCCTTGCTCGGTCCAGGTGGGGAAACGGCACACTACCGTAAAGTTCTCAGTCGATGGCGCTTTTGGTGTTCACTTCGTTGTGCAGTCAGGCGGTTAAGCCATTTGTGGCATGCAACATGAGAAAACCAACTTGAAGGGACAACACCCAGTTGTTGTTCCCAGTAAAAATTGATTCTGTGGCTCTTTCTGGCTATGCTGGGAGCAAAAGACGGATTTGTCGCCGAGAAAATTGTATTTCAAAATTTTCCCGCCAGTCGGCTCAAAATGTCTGGACTTCAGCAGCGGCAGTGTGTGCTTGACGCTGTATTCCGGCCGGGTTGCCACTGATTTGAAGGGAATGGCAATGCCTTCTGTGATGCCTAACAAAATCGGTGTCTGTGAGTGTGACGAAAATACAAGCATGCCTTAATTCTTCTCAAAGCCTGCCTTTTTTGTTGGATTTATCAACCGGGGCGTTCCTGTGGGGTTCCACCAGTCCCAGGTAGTTTTTCTCCCTGCTCCCTGGTTGCCATTCTGCAATGCATATGAAAGGCACGGAAATTTATTTTTGCATCATAGCTTCTTTGCCTCACAGGCGGCATCATGTTGAGGATGAACAATGCACGAGATGCCATACAAATGCGGCGCTGAAATCGAAACTTTCGAGAATATGACTGGACTGGATGCAGTGGCTGCATGCACTTCGTGCTGCCGCTGCATTCTGTATGGTTGTTGCAAGATTATGTGATGCTCCCCCAGGATGACCTTTTAAAAATACAATTTTAGCTTAGCGTTACCTGCTACCGTGAACCACTTCTGCGGGGAGATACCTCACATGTGCACGTGGCCCCAATCAATGCACTGTACTAAAGCTCTCTAAAAATTCTATTGTTTTTCTCTTTTACTTATCGATTTTCCTTTAAAACATAGTTACTGAGAACAGCAAAAGATGACGCGTGGTGGCACGTAATTTTTCCTCGCATATAAGTTGCACCAGATATACACTGCATTTTCCGGCATATATCTGCGCCAAATGCTAATTTTTCTGTGCCAGAAATCACTTTTCGGCCAGTCGCATCGCTGCAAAACTGAGATAGTTTATTTATTACATGAGGGGCGGGCATCACGTGGTGAGAAAGCTTGGATGATGGGATTTGATTGCAGACTTGAAGTATGACTGATGGGGGGGAATAGGTTCTGGCAGGTGAATCCACACTGGCAGTCCGAACAGAAAATGAATTTTGGCATGTGACTGTGCGCGCGCATTGGTGGGGAGTATTGCAGGAATAGTGGTAGAGTGGCCTGATACTCCCTTTGTTAGTGAATTATAAGGTCTATGAAAAGGTGTGAGTCGGGCTATTATAAATGCTGTAAGAGTATATCAGATAGCGTTATCCTAGATATTAGGGGCTGCTTCTGTGCCCAGTGGTTTACTGTTTATCATCCAAATGAAATCTACATGAACTCTCACTAAACATGGAGCTTTTATGAGCTAGGAAATGCCAAGGGACAAAATACAGGTGTCACTACCACCGGCCGATTTCGCAAGTGAAATGGATGCGTTGACACCAGTTTTTGGTGCACATCCTAGAGGCTATGCTTCAAAAAATATACGGTAGCAACCCGTCTTTGCCTTTTTAAGGTAAGGAAATAATGAGTTCGAAGCGACTGCCTGGAAAATTTGTAAATCTCCATGAGGTTCCATAGTGCAAAACAACAGAGTTGCATGTTGTCAAATTTCACACTGTCAGCCTGATAATCTTCATGTGTTAACGCTCTCGCAACTGGTTTGTACATTGGTAATCCCTGTGAGAGCCAAATAAAGCATTTAGTGTAAGTTTACTACTTGTGTCTTGTCCCTTCGTTGTTTACCACTATGAAACCTCATGTGAATTACCCACTAGCCCGAACCATCACCCTTGTAAGTTTTAAATCCAATTTTCTCGGCCATAAGTGCAACTTTGCCGCTAGGCATACGTCAAAACACCCAGTTTAGTGAGAACAGTAATGCATGGAGTTTTCCTTTCGCTGCTGCGGCACGACAAAATTTGGCTACATCGTGCTAAAATACATGCACTTTCGAAAAGTATGCAGGCAAAGCAACCGCTCCAGTGGTCATAACTATTTGAAATAGCCAAATTTTGTCGTGCCACAGCGGCGAGAGTAATGCATTTTCGAAATTCTAAATACTGATGTGGCTATTACTAACGGCCGGCTACAGATCTCTAATTGCAACCAGGTACCTATTGGCAATAGTTAAAAAGTTGACTATTAGAATTTAGTTAATCACTTAGCTAGTTAAGATGATTTGCCTGTTTTTTTACGTCCGCCAACACTCATATTACTATGCCGGAAATTGCTTCTCGTTACCTCAAGAACCTTATTTTAAAAAATTAGTGATCACCTTCCTGAAACGTGCGTGCGGGGCGGGCGTGCGGGCGCAAGCCCGGTGATTCATGCTGTGATGACGCAGTGCCTAGGGCATTCTTCTGCTAAGCCCGCGATTCTGGAATCAAATCCTGCCCATGCCAGCCAAGTTTTTGACACAGACAAAATGCAGAACACCCATGTGCTGTGCAATTTTCTCGGGTTGTCTAAATTAATCTCGAGCCACCTGCTCTCATTGTCCACGTGCAGCTTGAGGACAGGCATTGTGCTCATTGGCCTCGCTCTCTCTTCAAACCCACTCAAGCTTATAATCACTCACATGCTAAGCTTTCCAGTGCTTTGCATGCACTGAACAGGAAGAAATCAGCTCTTTGTTTTGTCATGCCCTTCTCTCTGGTCACATTCAGCATCCTTTTGGGCCCACATCCTAACATCAGTCCGCCCATGGATTGGCTGAAGCACCGGAAGCAGCTGTGGGGGTGCTCATTTGCAACAGAAAGTCTGCGCTTGTGCGATTGAAAGCCTCGAGTTTTTTAGACCTGTGCAGACTGCTTTCTTGAACTAAAAGCTCAGCCGACTCAAAAAGATTATCTGTGCTATTGAAATTTATTACCATCCTGATAAAATAGGTCTCTAAATATACATTTTGCTCAGTTAGCAAGAAGCAAGTTTTGGCCACTGCTTTCGAGCACAGCTGATACGTAACTGCAGTTACATCCAAGTTGTTTTCACACCACGAGTGACTGTTCTAGAGGTGATGCACTTCCCAAGACTCAAAACTGTCACCCCATCTCCAGTGTCAGCAAGCCACCTGGCACATTTCAGTAGCAACACT
The DNA here is from genome assembly GCF_052857255.1 of Amblyomma americanum. Classification (NCBI taxonomy): domain Eukaryota; kingdom Metazoa; phylum Arthropoda; class Arachnida; order Ixodida; family Ixodidae; genus Amblyomma; species Amblyomma americanum. Next base: position 489,050,588 of record NC_135497.1, on the reverse strand, counting down.
TACTGTATTACCGTCATAACTGGTCCAACAGTATGTTGCATTGCAGCTTAAAGGGACTATGCAATGAATAAAAAGTCGCTTGTAAATGTTTTCAATGCTTAGAAATGATGCTAAGAAGCATTCACACCAAGTATGAGTCTTTGGAACTGAGCCGGCAATTTATTATGAATTTTAAAAAAAACGTGTTTCTTAAAATTTGCGGGCCGATTGGTGTGCTCGTAGTGACCAATTTTGAAACTAAAATCATGAAAAAAGACTTCACTATGCACATGACGTCGCCAGGCCACCACACGCTCTCATTCGCTGGAGCCACGGCAGCCACGACGTCACGGGCACACTTCCGGTAGCCGTGAAAATCGTCTGCTTGTGCCGCCGAGCGACCCTCTCGGGCAAGCACGAGCCAGGGCATTGCCTTCGTGCATATGGTTTCAATTTTCTTCTGCCGCCTCCGCTGTCCGGAGCCACTCGCAGTGGCTCGCCGAGTCGCTGCTGTCGTCGCTGGCGTTCAGCCGTTACGGCGTGAACACATAGGGCTCGATGCCCATCACGGCCGTAAGAGCGAGCAATCGCGCCTCGAGGTCCGGGTCCATTACTGCTAACCACAAAACACGACAAGCAAAGAAACCCGACGCGCGCAGCAATCACGCCACCGACGCTGCTGCTGGGGTGCTAGGAGCGACAACCGGAAGTTGCAAAAGGAACGTCAGCGGATGACGTATTCATGGGTGGGGCCCAGTCCCAGAGCTGTTTTCTTTATTTTTGTCTAGTGCCCTGCATGTACAATTTGGGGGGGGGGGGGAGAGGAGGAGCGTAATTTTTAATCGTCTATATCTTCGGTGTTATTGGCGCTAGCTTAAAAATTCTTGCGTTGGGGTGATGAGTGATGAAATGCCTATCTCTCGTCTGCTTTACGTAATCTCAATTAATTTATTGCATAGTCCCTTTAATGCTTTGAAGCATTAAGTACTGAGCAGTTTATTAATGCAAAAGCATTACTAGGCTATGCTGGCAGCCGACGTGTCCGCAAAAAGTGGACACAAAATGTGGAAGCAAAATATGTCTCACGATATGACGTCATCAGCTAGTGTATAGTAATTGTGATTGAATGTGTATGACAATTGGTATATATATAGTGTGTCAGTACATTGTGATGGTCATGCGAGTCATTGTAGTTAAGTCTTAAATCATGATCGGAATCAATGTGGTCACGACCGGAGTCATTGTCTGAGGAATTGGCGTGGTCATAAAAATCGTGATCATTAGTCATGGACACACAGTGGGTCACAAAATGTGCTGAGTCATATGTCATTCAGTGGGCAAAAAAAAAAAAGTTTAATGCGGGGTTGAGGTGTCCACCTGCACCCTTTCCTTTCCTCAAAACATTCCACCACGTAAGCAGACTTAAGTGCCCTCAGAATTTTTGCAGACACTTGGGCTTGTTAGTGCATGCTATGAAGAAATACGTAGTGTGACCTAGACATGGGCACATAGGGCACACACACAGCGCTAACTTCCAACGGTTTATTATGTATCGGAAAACGTGTTTTTATGCCTAAGTGTCATAGTTTGCCCATCAGGTCAGAAACGAGACAAACTAGTAACAAATATCCTCTGATATATCCTCTGATAGTAACAAATATCCTCTGATCACAAAAGGGTTAATTATATAATCTTTTCTCAAAATTGTGACCCCTTCAGCCTCTGAGACTTCACGTGTCAACCGCTATTTGTTAATTTTTTCAAACAACACATTTTTTTAGCAGCAGTATGCATTGACAGTCACAGAAGTGAGCTGACGAACCTTTGCCCCACGTATTATGCACGTCATGACCATGTCCTCAAAGCCTATCATTCAGGCATCTGCCTGTTTCCTCTACATATTGCTTTCCACATGAAAGAGGAAGTAAAGTTGAGCCCATATATAACGATGAAGCTTTGCGGAGGTTCGTAATAAGTGGACTTCCCATGTTGCAGCCAAAAACACGAAGTCAGTCTAGACCCTGTTACAGCACTTTCCAAGTTCTTCAGTGCAGTTACATTCTCTTCGCCGATATCCTTGCTACATATAACTAATCACGGTGCAAGCACTGACGGTAGTAGGTGGTTGGTCAGCCTCCTTGTCATCGTCCTCATCAGGTTCCTGGCAATACGAGAGTTCTCTGGAAGTACGAGAGTTCTCGTGCCCCCATGCTATTATTTTCATCAGTGTATGGCTTTCCGGTGTCGATGTCATCATCTGCAACCAATGAAGTCCTCTCAGGTGCGACGTCAGGTCGGGGCGAGCAGCAAATTGACAACACGTTGCCACACATCCACATGCTGAGAATGTATCCCGGCTGCGGCGGTCGAATTTCGATGGAGGCGAAATTCTAGAGGCCCGTGTGCTGTGCGATGTCAGTGCACGTTAAAGAACCCCAGGTGGTCGAAATTTCCGGAGCCCTTCACTACGGCGTCTCTCATAGCCTGAGTTGCTTTGGGACGTTAAATTCCTATAAACCAACCAACCAACATGCTGAGAATGTGATGTTCGATAACATCCCTTCATTGCTTCTGGGCCCCTAAACACTGTCTTACGGAAGCAATTCTTGATGCACTCTGCAGTCAGTTTCATCCACGGGACCTTATCAATCTACAGCGGGGAGCAAAGAAATTTGAACTGGGATGTTGTGGCACCTGGTCAGTCAATTGCTGTCAATATGCACTGGTGACATGGCACTGGCAGGCCACCTTGAGCATGTGAATTATGGCCATTTCAAGTGGCTGGGTGGCTGAAGAGCGTGGTCACTGCAGTGAGGGAAGGTAGCATGTGGTGCGCCGCAAGACTGTCAAGCATGGAAAGGACCTTCATTTTTTTTTTTTTTTCGCTATGTGATGACTGCACTCAACAAGCAACTCTGCGAACGTTGCCTATCATCAGCATGACCCCTGTAAACTTATGTCTAGTGGCACACTCGTTGAATAAAAAAAATGTCATGCATCAGTAAGGCCTTTGTGTCGTGCATGTAGCAGACGAGAACATAGCTTCCAATGCTCTGCGCCTTCTCGATGATAAGCGGCGACCACCGGTCGCTACCATTCATGCTCGTAAACAGAAAGCAGCTAACACGAAGCCTTCGTTTTTGATGGCCGCGCCTGGGAGAAAGTTTTGTCAGCATTCCACACATCCTGTCTTCATTTTTTAATTGTTTTTGCTTTTTAAGCCGCCACATTACTTTCGTAGGAAGTGTCCCCAAGGGGGTGGCCTGGAGGCTAGTAGACGTTTGTTGCTCTCTGCTCCTGCAAGACATGGTGGTTTTCGGCTGCGGGGCTGAGTTTACAGCGCCTCCTCGTTCACTGTAGCCAAGCTGCACAGCCCCAGGTGATCGCTGTATTTGAGACGCAGTGCCATTGCCCTAATACATAACTTGACAGTAGCACCGCCCTCATTCGTAAAAGTAAGCGTTCGTTATAATTGGGCTCGGTTGTATCTGGCATACCATATTTTTCGACTCAGTCAATAAATTTTGAGCCATGTTTCTTTCTACAGCTGGCCGCTTCTTTAACTTTCGTCGCCTTTTTAGTGCATGAGGCACTCAATTTGCTCGGTGCCAAAAAGATCATGCTAGACCCTGCCCGTTGCACTATTTTTTCACGTTATGGGAAAGCCTACGAAAGTATGGAATGACTGCATTTTTTTTTTGTTCTGTTTTCCACAGACACAACTTGTTCAAAGCACCTTCTGTGACAAATACAAGAACATGGGTAGGGTACCCAGCTTCTTGCAAAAGTTTGCAGTGCTGTAAAAGGCTCTCATACATGAGGTGCAGCCAAGATTTCTTGAGTGCATTAAAGGGACCCTGAGGAGAAATTCAAGTTGGCTTGTATCGATAGAATACCAGCTCCTAAACACAGAAGTCTGAAAACAAAGCTCTTGAAAGGCAGAAAAGAGCAAGAGCTAGAATACAGGTACCGCCACCAGAGGCCAATCTCGCAAGTACAAGCGTGATGAAGGAACAGGAGAAAAGACACCGCAGATCTCTGAGGCTGACAAAGGTGCATAAAGGTTACATGTTTGGTCGATAATGCAGTATATAAGTTTTGTCTTGAAACCACTAGTGCACTTTTATCACACGAGGAAGATGGAAAAAAGACAACCTGAGTATTGGAAGTCAGAAAATCTGCAATGGGCGGCGCAACAGGCGGGCAGCAGAGTTTCGTTCATGCATGCCCGCATGATTTCGTCATACGCCTCGATTTACAAGGGCAGAGCAGCAGAGAACCTCCAAGCACCTCCCAAAGTGCTCCTCGGACGAAGTTCGTGCAACGGCATGCCGTTGCAACAAGGAAAAAGAGCTGTGTACAGCCAATGTTCAACGCGCCTCCACGTTAGCAAATGTACCACTCGACGTGTTCGTATCATCAATATACCAAGACACTTGGCTGCATAACCAGCTCTACAAGGACTATTATTACAGAACTTATATCTGCCTGCACGTACCAGTCGCTACACATCAGTCGTGATGGTGGCTCAGCAGTAACAGCGACGATGCCGACCCCTGAGCACTAGGACTTTCTTTCCAGACCCGCCGCCTCAGCCCTCAAAAGCATCGCACGCTGTGTGGGGTTGAGGTCGCTGAATGCAGGTCGCAGTTCTTTGCGAGAACTTCACTGTCGGAATCGGGAACGGGATCCATCGTGACATTGGTGCAAACGTAAACGAAGCGATGACGGCTGATAGAGGCCTTCATTGTCCGGCTGGCAGTAGTTTTCATTTCGGCTGCTGCTAGGCGGGAGCGCAGTTCTCACCGCCAGCAGTCATGGAGTCCTCGTTTCTGTGTCCATTGCTTTATGTCGCCATTCTCCTATTTCGTCACCAGAGAGTCCTGAGTTTGAATCAGCGGTGGGAAAAAGTTTCTCAACTTCAGATCCAAGTCTCTTAGCAATAAATGCACCTTTCGCTGCTGGACAAGCGGCAACAAAGCCATGAAATGCCGAACTATCGAATTTTACTAACAAAAAAATTTGATAGCATTGTCCTCAGTGTTCCTTTAAGAAAGGCAAGGTGTGATCTTTTCACAAGTTTGGAATGAACTAAATGAAATGGAAAAAATGATTTTTTGCCAGTTGGCCCAGCATGTCTAATTCAGATGAAAATAAATTTAATGTTGAAAAATCTGATTTATCCTCTTTCAGGTAGGAGGAATGGTTTAAAATGGTCACGAAATAATGTGACTACATTAAAAGCGCCGCTCATAAAGGAATCGACATATCACTTGCTGTTTCAGCAAAGGACCTGTGAGGCTGAGTTAAAAACGAAATACAAGACCCAGCGCCTTGCATTTGAAGGTGTGGTTATTCATTCCATTGTACATGAAGGTGGCGCAAGGGATAGTGCCACATATTTTTCCATAATGTGACTTTCTTTCAAACATGAGCCTGCCTCTGTTTCTTTTCCCAGGTGTGGGCTCTCTAGAGAGGTGTGTGGTGAAGGTGGTGTACTTGTCTGGAGGGGAGTTCAAGAACCACGTGTTTGAAACGGACCCCAGCACGGCCTCTGTGATACGCAGCAAACTTGGCTACATCCTGGTCATGCGCACCAGCCTAGCACGCACCCAGTACCTGGCACTGAAGGAGCGGAAGCTGCTCCGCAAGCAAGCCTCCTTCCTGCTCCCAAGCTAAGCCCCTTCGAGGCATGCGGACGGAGCAGCAGTGCTGCCACCTGGCTGGTGCTCATTCTCATCACATCCCCTGGCACAACTGAGAGAGCCCCGTGAATGGAGCCATGCTTGCTTTCGTCATGATGGCAGATGCTTGTGTCTGTGTGGTGCACAGTGAAGTTGTTCCGATGGAGATGGTGTAGCGTGCTGATTTTCTCTGGAGCTTGTAGTGCTCAGGTGTAGCCAATGAAAGGAGGTGCGGCAGTCAACACTTTATCCCTAGCCACATCACAGTGGGAGCAGCATGGTAGAAGACCACAACTGAGGAGTAAGACTTGTCGAGTCATGTCATTATAGAAACATGGACAAATGGCTTTATGTTTGTTTGTCCAGTCAACTCAAAAATATTGCACACAGCAGAGTGACGGACCACATTGTTGTCTGATGCTTAATTTGTGCACTGGTATTATGCATAGCAATATTGCAATGTTTCGAATGACGACTGCCTGCCTTACTCATCTTCTTGCCTGTGTTGCTCTCCTGAGGGAAGAGAAGCCGCTCACCAGTGCCACCTGCAGCAGAGAACAGTCGCATGTTGTGCTACCTTCCTTTGCTTCTGTTCTGTGTGATCGCAAAATGCCAGAGCAGAAGAAAGTGCAAGCCCTGGAAATATATACGGTGTTCCAGGAGTGAGGCTTGGTGGGTGCACTCCCCCTTTTCTGTCATGCTAGTGTCGGAACAACTGTGTGCAAATGGCCTGTGTGGTATCTGCTGTGCAGATTACACCCTGTTCCTACCTCTAGTTTTTCTGCCAAAGAAACTGCTGCCAACCTGTGCAGAGAATGACGTTCATAGTGGTCCTGAAGCCAACCTGTGTGTGAAGAGGAAGGAGGAAGGTCCCTGGACTGTGCACCAACCATCACAATTTTGCAAATGCCACTTGTTTGTTTCAAAGAAGGTGCCCAGGCTGAACATGGGTTTGAGTGTGGGCAATAATGGTGGCTTTGTATCAGCTTGCCTTTGCACAGCATGGCCCAGAGGACAAGTGTGTTGTTTGCTGGTTTGTTGTAGCCTCACTCGTAACTAAGCAGGAAACTAAACTGAAAAAAATAGCTTGTTACTAAGTTTATGCGCAGTCTTTCCTGTACACTGCCAGTGCTACCACAGCCCATACTTTTCGCTGAGACCTAGTTTTTAGCATCCAAGTACTTCTTGCGTGAAAGTAAAAACAGGGAGTACATAATACTCCGCATGTTGCCCCAACTTGTAATGCAAGCTACGTGGGAAACTTGGAGCGCAGACGACAAAGGCAGTTCAGTTCGAGGCACTTGAAACAGTTTGTAGCAGATAGTGTATGTAGTTGTACATAATGTCATCGCTCTTTGTCAAGCATGAAGCGCAGAAACCACTAAACCTTAAAGCTGTATTAAGCTTTGGTCTTGTCTAGAATAAATGTTGCCATGCCTTGTTTTTCCACTTTAAAAGTCATCCTATTTAATGAGTTGTGCTGCCTCAGTTGGCTTAGTGCTGGAGCATACAATCAGTATTCATGGTCAGCGATGTTTCCACTTGATTGAGTTTGCATATTTCATGCAGGGCAAAGAAGGCTATATAAATTCGTTGCTCAAATAAAGGGGACACTGTTTCTCAGTGCCTCCAGCAGGTTCATACCACAAAGGTGGGTTGTGAAGCTGCCCTTGTCTGGATGCCCCGGTTTGGTTGGAGACGGCACTAGCAACTTTGAAATAACTGTGTGCATTTCCAGTATGCAGTTGATTTAGCAATTTGATAGGTAAAATCACTTTGGAAATTTTTCTAAGGAACTAAGGTAACACAAGAATTTGTTCAAGGGCCACTGGGGACAAATTGCCCTGTATTGTTTGACTACCATTTTATAATGACAAAGAGGCTATTTGCACTGAAAATGCAGCAGTTATGGGCTAGAAAACACCACCAATGCTGTTTTCACAAATTAATTTTGATGATGTCAGTTTCTTTTGTGGATCTCCAAAGCTAGGTTGCAAAGCCAGCCACTTTCACGGATTCTGCAGAGCACTTGATGTAGTGTATGAGTTTTAATTCAAATTTAACTCCAAATTTCTCAGCAATAAAAGCATTTTTTGCTGACATTTTATTAAGAACAACACTTCAATGGAGTTCTCCTAAAGCTTGCATTTCCAGCTCTGTTCAATTCTTTGACTCTGTGGTATGAATGACAGCCCCTCGCCATAAGTTGCATTACAGTTGTAACTGCATTTGCAATAATACTTATAACGATGTGGTTAAATATTTATTCACTCCTTCAGCTTTTTCATCTAACTGCCTTATCCTTATTTTCAAATGCCCTGACACAAACACAGTTACCCATGGCGCCATTCTCTCCATACTTCTTTTCTGCGAAGGATTATGAAAAGAGCTGTGTGAACACTCAGTACCAAAATCCTTAGATAAGCTTTAAATTAGGGGATGTGCAAATATTCGAAATTTCGAATACGAATCTAATATGTTATATATTCAGTTCATATTCATATTCGAAAAACTGATATTCGAGAATTTCCAAATATTTGAAAATTTTCTAACTCTTGCCAGCGATCGTATACTGCGCCGACTTTCATGAGTTCGGCCATGTGAAAACAAGCAATATCTGGGCAAATTATCCGGCGATGGAGTTTAAAGTGCCAGGAAAACAATATAAATGTGTCCTCTTCGCTTTCTTCTCCAGCGTTTATCGCTTGGACCGATCGCATTCGGCCGCTTGCTCGGCTTGGCTTCAAGCGAAATTCAAGTGGGCTTTTCCACATGACACCTGATGAGATGGCCGACCACGCGCTTCGAACAGTCTCGGTTGGAGGAGGAGGAGAAGAACTTTAATGGAACAGGAGAGGTCTGCCTGGTTGTCAGCCTGGCATGCTACTCCAGCAGTCTCAGTTGATCCCTCCGTAATGTGTTACATACTTGACGCCCACACCCATGGCAATTCATCCAATCGCCTTCATACTCTCCGAGCGTGAAGACCGCCATCTCATTTTGGCCAAGCATGGTATGCGGGAGAGCCCACTTGCGGAACTTTGCATGAGGCTTCCGAAGGAGCAAGTCGAAGTGCCACAACAGGGCAGGCGATTGTGTAAAAATCCCATGCACCTCCTAAGTGGGCATAATGGCAGGTGTGACAACGATCAGAAGGCCCCTGTTGCCAGGCTAAAATAGCCTGGCCGCATAGTTTTGGTTTCGCCGCTAGCCCGCGGGGACGGCAGCTCTTACGTTGCCTTGCTTGCATTTGCTTTATTCTTACAGCACGCCAAAACTGCACGCTCAACACGAGCTTTAAGGGTGTTTGTGCGATGGAGCTGCCTCATAAAGCTTCACCACATTTCTTTTTTTCTTGGGGGGGGGGGGGGGGGGGGGGGGTTGGCAATTAGGGAAATTTATAAATCCACCTTCAGCCTTCATGCAATTCGAGCATCTCTTCCAGTCCCTTGAACTATGAATTAATGAGGATTTACTAGCCATCATGTTCTTATTTTCCAGTCGTGTCATTTTATAGATTTCATTTTATATGACCACGATACAGGTTGGATACTGTTATGCTGCCTAATCAAGTAGTGCACATTTCTGTGCACATCAGGTTTGTTTTTTATATGGTGCTAATTCAGTCTGGTTTTGTTTCAGTTGTAAAGAAATGCAATGTTTTGAAAAACTTAAGTGCCACATCATTTGCCTGTAGAATATCATTTTCTGAAATATTTTTTTTATAGTGAATAGATATTCAATTCGATATTCAAAGCCATTTTTTCTTCCTATTCGTATACGATTTGTATTCGAAAATTTCAATATTTGCACACACCACTGAAAATGAAGATTCTGCCTGATATTGGCAGAATAAAGCATCGTGACAGCAACGAAACAAATAATGTTTTTAATTTGGTATTGAATATCGAATAAAACAAGCTGAAGCAATGCACTGCGGCGAAACCTTGATACATATTATCAGTGTACCCCCCATGTGACCACATTGGTAAAATATTTTCTTTCATAAATGTTCGTTATGTATTATTGTGCTCTGCTGTCTCTTCAGTGCGTCTTTCAAAGAAAAGCAATGCTTCTTGCTAGAGCCTTGCACGGGCGGCATTCTGAAGCCCAAATTTGGCCCAGGCCCGAGACTCGAAGCCCGTTTCAGGCCCACCATACTAGCACTCTACTGACCTCTCCCCCCTGCCGCTTTTTTTTTGTGTAGTATGTGTTTGAAGACCCGAAGTGTCCTAAACCAATATACTCTTCTCAAATAACGTTTCTCCGCAGCATAGAGATGTTTTTGGGAGGCGAAGGCAGACATTCAAAGACTATCTTGGAACAGAGAGCTGCCCGTCGAGCAGTTGAATGAAGGTTCTCCAGTGGTTCTCATGAAACTTCAGATGTCAAGTTGTGAGCAATAACAGAAAACCGAGCAGTAGTTTATTAAACCACTGGAAACAAATATTTAAGCACCGGGATTTCTCCATTTTCAAGACGTTTTGGGCAGCATCTCCCCCCAAAAAAAGTTGGCCGTTAATTTGCGTGGTTTTGCCCGCTGAATTTATCGTTCATACATTATCTCTTGCATAAATGTGCGCACACAACTGGTAGAATTTCTGAATTATATGAATGTCTTGCTCTGCGTTGTATATGGGCTGCAGTGTGCGCAAGGATGTATACACTGTGCCATTTGTGTCACCAATCCTTTGTACACATTCAATTGTTTTTCTTACGGTGAAAGTCGCATGTGCACGATGCAGTGGTATGTACAGAACTTGAAGCTTGCTTTTTTTTTCTTTTTTCTTCCGCTTGATGCAGTGCGATTCTAGGAAACTTGATTGGTTTTGTCCTTATTGATAACATGACGAGTGACAAACTGATGGTTCCTTGGCCGTTGAGCAGCAGAAATTTTGAGGCAGTGCAATGGCCGGGCTAGGTAAAATAGAAAAATCTTTTTTGCAGGCCCTAGAACCTTCTGCACAATGTGAGGCAAAGAACGAAGGCTTGTGGAAAAAAAAGGCGATCTAGAGCATGGTCGTTGCTGTTTTGTGTGCATATTCCGTACCAGAGTGCTGCTTCCAATATTTAAAAAGTCTGCTTAGTCCACTGTCAGTCTAGCGTACAGATTGAGGAATTAGGTTTTTCAGTCTTTTTGTGCTCAGTCAGCATATCACTCATGAACCACACTTATTTATATACTGAACCGTATATTTTGCAAAAGCCTGAATATAGCAAAAGTTTGAGAGGCTTATTTCGTAATCTTGTTCCTTGTTCCAATCCTGGCTACTTACCGCTATTCAAATCAAGAGCAGAGCTTAGGGCAAAAGTTGTACTAGCTTGCCACTGTTTTAACTGGCTGTCTTCGGAGCCACGTGGAGCGACTGTGCAGGTGTTTCTTCGAGGACAGAAAATTCACATATCTCAACAAGACACTCTTCATATCAAGTCATTGCATCAGGTCAAAGAAATGGCTAGTTTCCTCCTTTCTGCAGTGTGCAGGGGGTGTTGCTTCTTCTGGAACGGACTAAGTCGGGAGGTGACTCAGCCACACCTGTCTTCTAGAGAAAGTCAGGCACTGAGAGCGTCCTTCAAACATCATGGTGACAAAGGACGTCCCCAAAACTGATAGCAGTGGCCAGTTTCAATTCTCTTTGTTCAGTGGGACCAGCTGTTTCCTGGAACTAAGACCTCCTCAGGAGGACTGCAAAAAAAAAGAAATGAGTTGTGTATGATCTGCCTGATATCTAAAAGCCCACTGGTGAGTTAAATCATTTTTCACACTCAAGCAGTATACAACTCAGGCAATGTCCCAGTCAACCACCTAACATCCAATAAACATGCAATAGACTGAGTGCTTGGGACATTCTAACGTTTATTAGATATCCATGAAGGTCTCTCGAATGTTACAGCTACGTGCCATGTAGTGCGAAGTGATCACATGGAAAACATACCAATAACGTTGTGAACTGGACAATGGCCCGAGGTAAATGTGAAATTTTTTCACTGCCCATACCACTGCCAAACATTCCTTTTCAATGGTGGAGTAGTTGCGTTCACTAGCAGTTAATCTCTTACTGGCAAAAAATACTGGATGTAACATGCAGTTCTCTTCCTGCAAAAGCACTGCTCCTAGTGCTCTGTCTGATGCATCAGTACGAAGAACAAATTCTTTCCCCAAGTTCAGAGCAAGCAGAACAGGCGGCTTTGCCATATGCTGCTTTAAAGTCACGAATGCGTCTTCATGTTCAACTGTCCAATTTAGCCAATTGCTGGCACCCTTCTTAGCTCGACAAGCGGATTGGCTATGTGAGCCTAATCGGGAATCCCTGTAGTATCCCGTTAAACCAAGAAACGACAGTACTTCTTTCTTGGTCATTGGTGTCTGGGCTATCTGTATTTTGACCAAGATATCGTCTTTCGTCGCTATGCGGCCCATCCCCAGCTTGTGTCCGAGAAAAGAAATAGCTTCAAAACCTACCTCACATTTTGTTGGTTTTTACAGTCAACCTGGCTTGCTGAATTCTGTCGCTTCTCTAGCGTAATAACTTGCTCTTCCCATGTATGTCGCCACAAGAATGTCATCAAAACAGTGTTCCACATTTTAAAGCCTGTGTAAAACCCTTCTCATCAGCTTCGTGAAAATTGCAGACGCTGTCTTCAAACCAAAAGGCATGTTCTTAAACTGAAATAAGCCTGCCGCACAACAAAAGACAGTTTTTTCTTTCGGTGATTCCTCGATCAGTATTTGCCAATACCATTTAACTAAATCAAGTTTTGAAGAAAACTTTTTGTGGGCTATTTTAGTGAATACCACATCCGCCCTTGGAATAGGTTCAGCATCGAGTACCGAGATGTTATTCAGCCGACGAAAATCTACACAGTCTGTTAGTGCCATCAAGTTTTTCGATGACCATGAGAGGGGCATTCTATGCTGACCTCTCAATTATACCAAGCTCCAGCATCTGCCACGCGTCCTTTTAACTTGATTCCTGTACCACTAATAGTAGTGGATATTGCTTCACACTGATTGGTCTGTCTGTAGAGAGGTCCAATTTGCAGTATATGATATCGATGTTTTCCAGCACATCCGAGAAAATGTCTCCCTTTGCAGTAGAGACCTTATCAGTGATCTTCTGTCTTCATCCAAATTGAGGTTTATTAGTACCTTTTCCCATCCTACACTTTTCTTCCGACTGTAAGCGGGCACCTCGGCAATATCATCTGGTTCTTCTGCCACAAAAGAGCATGCTACCTTGGGACCGTACTGTGCTGGAACTCTTTATTTGTATTTTTTCAACATATTGGCATGAAATACTTTCTTGGTGTTATTTACGAGGGCTGTCCGTAAAATAAGATTCCCAATGATTTTTCACATGTATACTGGCACTGAATAACACATTTTTGGAAAGCTTAGACTTTCCCTTATTTTTCGACATAATTGTCGTTGAGATTAAACAATTTTTGCCTGCGGTGTACCGTCTTCTTTATGCCTGAATCGTAGAACTCTCCCGCCGCGCCGCGAAGGTAGCTAAAACCTCTAATTCTTTCAGCTCCTCTCTGGTTCTGGCCATGTATGCAGATGACATCACAGTCTGGGTAAATCAGGGATCACTGGGCCAAAAAGAAGAAAAGCTTCAGAAGGAGGCAACATGAGTCGAACAATACGTCAAGGAGAGAGGCCTCGTGTGCTCAACCGAGAAATCGGAAATTCTGAGGATTGGAGAGAACACAACCAAGGAAAAGATAGAAGTGTACCTGGAAGGTCAACTCATACCAGAGAAGGACATAATACGCATCCTCACCATGTGGACCAGAGCAGCAAACGGTGTGGACACACGCTAGGCCTGCTTAAGCAATCGACGGAGCAAGTCGGCAGGATGATCACGAGAGTGTCGCAAAGAAGGAGCGGCATGAAGGAAGAGGACCCGATCCAGCTGGTCTGGAGCCTGGTGGTCAGCAGGGTCACATACTCACTCCCGTACCACAGCATGACGCAACAAGAGAGAGAACAAGCCGAGACTCTCATCAGGAAAGCATACAAAACGGCGTTGCATCTACCCAGAAACACGTCGAACGACAAGCTACTCAAGCTAGGTATTCACAACACGGTTGAAGAGCTCAAGGAGTCACAACTGGGTACGCAGCTGTACAGGCTCCAGCAGTCAACCACCGGCAGGGCGCTCCTTAAAAGATTAGGCTATAAAAACATAAAAGAAACGGAGGATAGGATGGCTAACATACCGGACTCTTTTCACCAGACACTGAAAGCTAGCCCACTACGAAGGAATATGGATCCGAATCTGCACGCGGCCAGAAAACAAGCGCGAGCAGAATACGTAGAAAAACACCTGGCCACTAAAAACAATGTGGTGTACACGGATGCAGCTCTATACCTGTGGGACCACAACACCAAAGAACATAGAGTTGCGGCAGTGACTGTGGATCACATGGGAGAGCTGATAAGCAGCGCAACCCTAAGTAGCTGCACGGTAACAGAGGGGGAGGAAGCAGCTGTAGCTCTAGCAGCGGCGGAGGGTTACCGTAGAAACAGATCCTTGATAATACTCACAGACTCCAAAGAAGCATGCAGACACTACACGGCAGGTAGAATCAACAAAGGGGCGCTGCGAATCCTCCTCAAGGCAGGGCTTCCGAACGAAAAGATACAGCATACGATTTTCTATGTGCCGGGTCACACCGGAATAGAGGGTAACCAGAGGACCGACAGTCTAGCTCGCGAGCTCACATACCGAGCGGGACAGTCAATGGACCCGGATACCACTATGACGGTGGAACCAACGTATGCGGAAATACTAAACCATCACAGAGGCAAAAGGATAACATATCCACCACCCCACCCATCTTTGACACAATATGAAGCAGTCGGCTGGCGAAGGCTGCAGACAGGAACATTCTCAAATCTACACATCCTACATAAAATGTTTCCCAGTCAATACAGGGACACATGCCCATGGTGTGGGGCCATCCCAACACTATATCACATCACATGGGAGTGCAGAAATAACTTCTCTTTCCACAAAGAAGAACCCAGTGCGGAACAGTGGGAGGGCCTGCTCACCAGCGGCGTGCTCACAGTCCAAAAAGGATTGGTGCAGCACACTCTCAAAGTGGCCAGGATCAGCGGTGCTTTGGAATAGGGGCGCCGACCACTCAAGACGACGGAGACTTCAGTAAAACATGAAGACCTCTGTTAGCCGCTGAAAGCTGTAAATAGAGCAATAAAGTTTTTTCCATCCATCCATCTGAAATGCATCGCACCCAAGTGTTTGGTGGTCACTTGGGGCTACGTTTAGGCTGTGGGGCGCGTGTGTGACAGTGTCCCATCCAAATTTGTTTATGAGATCGTTTGTTACCGAGGCGATGTGCGGACGAACGTTGTTATGACGGAAACGCACTCCCTTCGTGAGTATACCTCTCGTTTTGAATCGCACGGCGAAGGTTCTCCAACGTCTCACAGTAGCTGTCCGCATTGATTGTACCGGCAGGCATGAATTCGCACAATTACCCCTTCCTGTCCAGAAAGACATCACGGGCAGAGACACTTTATTTTTCGTTCTTTTTTTATCGTCCCACAATAATTTTTGTACCAAAAGACGCTCGCCATCACTTTGCTAGCAGACAGCTTTTGTTTGAATTTCCGCGGCTTCGGCGACTGGATGTTTGCACTGAGGGGATTGTTTCGTTTCCGGCGTCGTGTAGTGGACCCAGGTCTCGTCCCCAGTGGCTATATATAGAGTAAGAATTCCTCGCCATCGGTTTAGTAGGCGTGAAGAAATTTGCGGGCCACTTCAACACGTTACCGTTTGCGGTCTTCCGTAAGCATTCACGGGACCCACCTTGCAACAACATTGGCATGCCCTGAATGGTCTGTCATAATTTCGTCAATGCAAGTCTTGCTGACATCAGGGATCATCTTGCAGAGCTTCTTAACCGTCGCCCTTCGATCTCTCAGCATTGTTTCTTCCACTTCCGCAATCGTTTCGTCCGAAACCGATGGACATCCAGAACGCTGTTCGTCATGGACGTCTGTCCGTCTTTGAATTCTCTGCCCCATTTGCGGCCGTGTTGTACGCTCATACACTCTTATCCGTAGACTTCACACAGTTGGGAATGAATGCCAACCGACGCAGTGTTTTTTGCACACAAAAAAACTAATCTGAGAGCAATTCGCACCTGGCGGGAGAAGCGAGTGGGAGCTCCGTCTCTGCGGCTGCCAAGCCAAGACTGAGCGTCGCAGACAGCCGCCACCACGAAGCAAGACTATAGGAGGTGAAACTCCCGACTGCGCGAGCGAGCGCAGGCGACCAGATAGTCACAATTATACGTATGCGCCTACGTGGGCGCATGCAGTGGCGGCGCCTCGTAGAAGCAGCAGGGAAAAAAATTAAAAATGCAGCGCCCGGGCAGGCTAGTGTTCCTGTATAACACTAGGGCAGGCGGCTCCGGCGCGCTCAAAGCAGACGACGCGGGTGTTTGCTTCAGCGGGCACGCCGTGACGGTGTATTTCAGTAGTTTCTTTCCAGGCCTCCAGCAGGATAGTGGCGCCGCGCGCTTGTGACCTTTTCTGGTCGCCGCAGACGGCGGAGTTACCACTTCCTCCGTGGCCGCCACTAGCCACCCTACCTCGGTGGTGACGAGACAGCTTGCCAGGGCGGGGACTGGGAGAGTGGGTACATGGAGGGGAGGGGGAACCAAGCCAAAAAAAAAAAGGCTTTGACTACTGTAACCAGTATGGTATCCACCATTACAGTGGCACCATACCACAGTGAACTAGTAACCATACGAAGCTACACGCACTACACGCCAGTGTTGCCGGGTCCCGCATAAAGCCTGTTTCCACATGCAAACGAGAACGCCAGCGAATCCTGCAGCCGCGGACAATAATAATAATTGGTTTTTAGGGAAAGGAAATGGCGCAGTATCTGTCTCATATATCGTTGGACACCTGAACCGCGCCTTAAGGGAAGGGACAAGGGAGGGAGTGAAAGAAGAAGGAGGTGCCGTAGTGGAGGGCTCCGGAATAATTTCGACCACCTGGGGATCTTTAACGTGCACTGACATCGCACAGCACACGGGCGCCTTAGCGTTTTTCCTAGATAAAAACGGTGGTGGTGGTGGTGAAAAGCATTTATTAGGCTATATGTACAGAGAGTTGCTCGGGGAGAGGCCCCTAGTGGGCATCGCCCCTTACAATAGAAGGCGGAGTCCCTCATTCCGGGACCCCGTTGGTCCTGACCGCTGCGCAGGTCCGCCGAACCAGGGCCTGTTGGGCCGATAGTTCCTTGCAGCAGAGCAGAGCCGCCTCCCAGTCCTCTCGGGTAGGGGAAGGGGTGATGGGGGGCAGAGAAGGATTTTGCCTGCATGCCCAAACCATGTGAAAGGTGTCTGCCACCTCCCCACAGAATGAGCAGCGGCCGTCAAAAGAAGAGTCAGTGCTTGAGAACCGCCGGGCACAGCAGGGTGTTTGTAAAGAGCCTAAGGAGAGTTCGTTCGCCAGCTTTACCCAGTCCCTTCATAGGAACCTGGTAGCGCCGGTGTTCGGCACGATAGTGCTCTGTGATATCTTTAAAAGAAAGAAGAGGGATTTGATCCGGGTTAAGGTCCTCCCAAAATACGCCTGGTGCCCGGTAAGTGAGTGCGCGGGCTGCCTCATGGGCGGCTTCGTTACCTGGTATGCCTTGGTGGCCGGGAACCCATATGATAGAGCGGTGAGTTGGATCGCAGTCGCGAGTACTGTGATGAAGAGTTTGGTGAGCAAGTGGAGTGATCCAACCGAACTCTAAGTTACGACAGGCTCCGCGAGAGTCTGGGGATGAATTTAGAGTCGGGATGGGAGGCTGCGGGGGCGATCGCTACCTCGTCCGCATGAGTTGAGCTGGGCGCCCTGAACGAGAGGCCGTACACCTGTCTTCCCTCGTGTACGACTGCAGCCGTGTACCATTCCCCCCTGGAGTGGTGGTAGGGGCCTGTAATGTCGACGTAGAAGACGTGTTTCTTTGAGCCATAGTGGCGGTGCAGGGCATCCGCCCGCGCCGGCCATTATGGTCCTCCTTGTTCATCTTAGTCGGAAGGGGTCGAACGTAGAGGGCGCGTCTCCACAGTTCGGGCACTCGAACCCGTTCCATTGTATGATGGTCATCTTTGATGTGTAACCGGTCCAAGAGGCGGCGACGGGACACGGTCTGAGCGAGACGCGTGTATTGGTTAACGAGATGCGCCTCGCGAAGTTCCCTATAGGTGTTCACCATTCCCAACGCGAGCAGTCGCGCGTTGGAAGTGGAGATCGGCAGGTCGAGGACTCTCTTAAAAATTTTGCGGAGGACAACCTCCAAGCAATCTTCGTCATGTTTCCCTAAGCGGAGGTAAGGAGTCGAGTACAGTACTCGACAAGTTACGAAGGCATGGGCGAGCCGCACCGCATCCTTACTTCGCAACCCTCCTCGCTTGTTGGAAACGCGGCGAACCATTCGGCCCACCTGGTCGCCGACTCTGCGGAGTTTGGCAAGGGTCGTGTCTACCTTGCGATGCTGATTAATGAAGAGACCGAGTATTCGCAGCTCCTGCGCTTCACGGGTGGGGCCGCTGGCGAGAGAGCTGAATAATAATAATAATAATAATAATAATAATAATAATAATAATAATAATAATAGGTTTTTGGGGGGAAAGGAAATGGCGCAGTATCTGTCTCATATATCGTTGGACACCTGAACCGCGCCGTAAGGGAAGGGATAAAGGAGGGAGTTAAAGAAGAAAGGAAGAAGAGGTGCCGTAGTGGAGGGCTCCGGAATAATTTCGACCACCTGGGCATCTTTAACGTGCACTGACATCGCACAGCACACGGGCGCCTTAGCGTTTTTCCTTTATAAAAACGCAGCCGCCGCGGTCGGGTTCGAACCCGGGAACTCCGGATCAGTAGTCGAGCGCCCTAACCACTGAGCCACCGCGGCGGGGGAGCTGAACGGAGATTTTACATTTCGGAGAATGTCGAATATGCACAAATTCATAAAAACGCAGCCGCCGCGGTCGGGTTCGAAGCCGGGAACTCCGGATCAGTAGTCGAGCGCCCTAACCACTGAGCCATCGCGGCGGGTCCGCGGACAATAATAATAATAATAATTGGTTTGGGGGGGAAAGGAAATGGCGCAGTATCTGTCTCATATATCGTTGGACACCTGAACCGCGCCGTAAGGGAAGGGATAAAGGAGGGAGTGAAAGAAGAGAGGAAGAAATAGGTGCCGTAGTGGAGGGCTCCGGAATAATTTCGACCACCTGGGGACCTTTAAAGTGCACTGACATCGCACAGCACACGGGCGCCTTAGCGTTTTTCCTCCATAAAAACGCAGCCGCCGCGGTCGGGTTCGAACCCGGGAACTCCGGATCAGTTCCCGGGTTCGAACCTGACCGCGGCGGCTGCGTTTGGAAAATTGTTTTGGGGGGAAAGGAAATGCGCATTATGTGTCTCGCATCTCGGTAGACACCTGAACCGCGTCGTAAAGAGATAAAGGAGGGACTGAGAGAAAGGAAGAAATAAAGGTGCTGTAGTGGAGGGCTCCGGAATAATTTCGACCACCTGGGGATCCTTAACGTGCACTGACATCGCACAGCACACGGGTGTCTTTGCGTTTTTTTGTGTGGGTGCCTTTGCGGCGGGTGCAGCAGTGGCGCAAATTAAAACCTGCTTTGTTGCAAAAAGCTACACCCGCCGCGGTGGCTCAGTGGTGAAGGCGCTCGTCTATTGAGGCGGAGTACCCGGGTTCGAACCCGAGCGCGCTGCGGCCGCGTTTCGTTGGAGGCGAAACGTAAAAGGCGCTCGTGTGCTGTGCGATGTCAGTGCACGTTAAAGATCCACAGGCGGTCGAAATTAATCCCGAGACCTCCTACGCTACCTCGTTATATCTTCCTTCTTTCTCTCCCACCTTCCTCCCTTCCCTTACGGTGCGGTTCCGGTGTCCGGCGAGATGTGAGACAGATACTGCGCCAATTCCTTTCCTCAAAAAGCAATATTTTTGGAAAGCTTCACTAGGCTAGTCAGCGGCACATTTCGGGTAAGCATCCCCAGTCACTAATGCGTATGCGCCACTAGTTGTACCGATCGAGCCACAGGTGTACCGCCGCTGCGCCGCGCCGTGCCGCGCCTTTCCTCAAAATCAAATTTAGGGCTCCTGTTCGATGTCAGTGTCCGTTCAAGATCCCCAGGTGGCCGCAATTATTCGGGAGCCCTCCACTACGGCACCTCTTCTTTCACTCCCTCCTTTATCCCTTCCCTTACGGCGCGGTTCAGGTACGTGTCAGCCGATATGTAAGACAGATACTGCACCATTTCTTTTTCCCAGGAACCAATTTTCATTTTTAGGGCTCTGGAATAATTTCGACCACCTGTGGATCTCATATCAGCGCACGTTAAAGATCCCCGGGTGGTCTAAATTACTCCGGAGCCCTCCACTTCGGCACCTCTGCAGCAACTCCTTTGCATGCGCATCTCTCCTATAGCCTCATAATTCGCGCGCATCTTCACGTGCCTTTGCCCTTTCCTCTCTTTGTCTCTTCATAGAGACGCATCGCCTCTTCCTTGCTTATGCCTAGCTGGAGAGCCACCTCTACTGTTTTTTGCCCAGTCCATACTCTCTGCCGTCGAGAAATCCAAAACGACCGAGACAAAAACAAAAAAAGAGTATCTTGCCAGTCTCGCCTCGTGTTTTTGTCACGGATCTCAGGAGAACACTCGGGCCGAAAGAATGGACCGGACGACACGTGTACCCACACGGACGCACTTTTAATACACCCTACGCCACACGGGCATTAACACAAAACTAATTAACAACACGTACACAAAACAGTCTAACACGCGATGCTCGACCAGTTAGAGACTACTAGCGTTCAGTGTTCAAGCTCACAGTTCGGTGCTGACGAAGCGTTGTGTGGGTCCAGGCAGTGGCGTCGACGCCGAGGTGCCCTTCGAAGTGCGAAGGGCTGGCGTCGTTGGCAGCGTCGGATGAGCTCCCGGTCGACGCGCTGGCAGAAGCGACATTGGAGTTCATGTTGACGTTGGGGGGCGAGGACCACCAGGGCGATACAGGGGGCTGATTACAGCGTTGAAGGTACCCCTGAGCGTAGCAGGTGGTTGCGTCAGCCGCTGAATCGCCGGAAGAGGCTCAGGAACGGCAAGGAGCCTACCGGAGCAGCAGCCGTCATTGCCTTATCCGAACCGAGGCGTCACTGACCTGCCGGAGCCTCTGCTTCTGTTTCCCCCTGTGCCACGTCATCATCTCATCTCCATCAATAACCTTTTGCCACGTCGCCGAATACTTCTTCCTCCACTTCGGCACCTCTCTCTCTCTTCTTTCAATCCTACAAAAAGTGTCTGCAAATTTTGTACGCACGATCCTGTCGTCCTATACAGATATATGTTAAAAAGTTGAATTGTGTTAGGAGTGTGTGAGTACATCTTGAAATGGGAGAAATTTGGTTGACGAATTGTAGTCAGTTAATTATTTAACTTGATTTATATAATTAATTGTTGCGTGTGAAGCGGGTTTTGTGTGAATGTGTTGATGAAAAAAGTTAAAAATAAAACAACAAATTAAAAAGAATAAAAATAAAGGAAATACATATAAAAATACATAAAATAAAATGCTAATAGAAAACAAAAAGTTAGAAGAAGTAGAAACATAAATTAAAATGAAAACAACAAATTTTCAAGCAATAATAAAAATAGACGAATAAAGGATTTCACATTTCCGTTCATAAAGGGGCCCCGAAACACATAATCAGTGCATTGTTCTGCCTCTTGATTGCATAGAATGAGTTATAGTGATGCTATTAGCATCAGTCGTACCACGTATACTCCGGTTTTAATATTTTAATTAGCTCGCAAAAACAAATTCATGGCGCTGACGGTGTCACCATACAGTGGTGGTTTTTAGCAGTGGATATGACATCATTTAGTGGGAGCTTTATGATTGGACAAACAGTAAATATATTTCAAATTTGGTTAACTAGAGATATGTTTTGTCAAGTTTTTGTGTTTTATATTACATCAACAAAACCAACTTATTTGCCTTAGATAAAAGCGCTGTAAAACAAGAAGTCAGTCTACTTGTAGCAGACGGGGCCGCTCTCAGAAGACGACGCTAAAGAGATATGCGATTATTCTTTTATTATTGATGCTAAACTGTACATGCTCCTCGAACGTGCTCGTCCAGACGGTCCTGTAAACATAAGAAAGAATACGAAAGACTGTAATCAATATGCGCGAAATGCGATACGGCTAATATACACTGCAACAGGAAAACACATACGTGACATTAAACCTGCTGTCTGCCGTACGTGGCACTCGGAGACAGCGAGAGACCTAAATACAGCAGCGATCTTTAATCCTGCAAAGACAAATCAATTCGCAACATGCCGGTGTATTTGTTCTCAGAGTGTAGAGATAAAAAGGAATGCACGCGAAAGAGTTGATGTAACTAATACAGCAACAGAAGAACACATTTGTTAACCGTCACGCCAGCCGTCTTAACGCCCGTCGAGGAAACCAACGACAGCGACGAGTATTCTCTAAAATCAAGGTGCTAATTAAGATCCGGCATCGTCAGATGCCGGATCATGTAAACAGACCTACAGCGTCCGCTGCTGTAGCAAAGCTCTCAACTGCACGATTTTCTCCTGCGTGATTCACTGCTAGGAATCGCACGTCCACGAAGATTAATTAGCCACTAGTTTGCGTACCAAATAACATAATGGAATGACTCACATTTTTCCTTTCCTATACTCCGTGTACAGTCCGACGCCCGCAAGAGCACGACTCGCTCATCCGCGTACATCAGCTCCGCCATCTTTAGACAGCAAGTTAGCCTGCATCGATGTAGACTTCGGCGAAGCAGTCTTATGAGACTGCTTCGCCGAGAAATGGAACGCGTCCCAAGATGGCGGCTGTCCGGCTAGACGTCTAAAGGCCGTTTCACATGATGCGATTGTTGCCGCAGCGCAGTGCGATTTCTGCCGCTGTGCGACAGAAATGCGCGTCGTTCTCGTCGCAGGGCCACTGCGACAGACTTTCAACAAGTTGGTCGCATTGTCGCAGCGTCGGCGCGGTCTCAGCGATGGCCACAGTAGTCAGCCAATAGGAGCTCAGCGACATGACAGGAAAATCTCGAAAACGTTTTATTGAACTTAATAATACATCACAGCTCAATATTATTGCCCATTATTACGAAATCAACGCCTGCCACGATGTTTGACATTTACTGCAGCCGAAGAATTTTCGTCCACTGAAAGGCCGCACCGACGCTAGGGTGCCGACGGCACCGACAGAAATCGTTGGCATGTGAAACGGGGGCTGCGATTACCGTTGCAACGACAGTGCGACCGGACCGTAATTTTTCGGTCCCGTCGCACCATGTGAAACAGGCTTAAGTAGCCGTCTACTGGGGACTATTGGAACGCAGCCAATGTATTCTCGCGCGCTTTTGGTTGCGGAGTCCCGGCCCCCTGCTCGGGCCGGCGTACCTGAGTAGGGAAGCCTCCTATATTGGTGGAAACAAAGTTTTCAATCAATCAATCAATCAATCAATCAATCAATTTGCGCTTCTCTGTAAACATCCTACGACCTATCACACAACACTTATGGCTACTCTCTATGTATCTGAGAACGGCTTTGCGGAATCGATCTGATCGAGCCATTGCACAACGTTCGTTTCGGTCCCGAGCACGGTGTAAGATTCTTACACCGTGGTCCCGAGGAAGGATGGAAAGAAAAAAGCCGTTAGTTTCACATTTAGCAGTGCGCATCGTCAGCTTGTGGAAGATCACCGGGCGGCGGCGCCAGATGGCGCCACGTTCCCGTCAACAGCGCGCGCTCCTTGCTCGCCGTGACCAACCAGCGCGCTAGAAGCGACGGGCAATGGTAGGCGGTAAGCAGTAGCGTTACGCGCTATACTAAATGTGTCTGATATCTTGCGCAGGCCGTCACACTGTCGCAGTATCTCGCGCTCGAGTTCGGATCTAGTTCGGATCGCGTTCGGGTCCATAAGTCAGGGAACGTCACTTATCAGTGTTCCCTTCTGAACCATCGGCGTAACGATGAAGCATCGCTGGTTCAGCTGGGCTAGGGTGGCTAGCTGGGCGTTCACATGCCAGCCTTGGCAAGAACGAGTTACAGAGAACAGCTAGGCAACCATGGAATGCAAACTTTCGCCACGGGCTCAGATAGGCTGTTTTGATTGGTCGCACTAAGAGTCGCCATTGGGAGAGCGAAATGGGAATGGGAAGCTGCGCGAAAATCGAGTGGTTCTGGTGTCCAACGATATATGAGGCAGATACTGCGCCATTTCCTTTCCCCAAAGCACCAATTATTATTATTATTATTATTATTATTATTATTATTATTATTATTATTATTATTATTATTATTATTATTATATTATTATTATGATTATTATTATTGTTATTAATATTATTATTATTATTATTATTATAGCATTTTTGCTTGTATTTTGAAATTTCCTCACTGAATATCTTCCTTTCCTATGCATCGATTCTCGTAATTCTTTTTGATTCAGCATCTGCGTGACATAAAGAATCGACCTGAAGTGTAACCGGCATCCGTTCAAGCAGTGTTTCGCAGCCCCTTTAATCAGACTTAAAAGAGTATAGATACCTAACTTTTTCGTGCGTGTTCTTTGTAATGATGCGTAAGACATTATGAGCATTGCTCATTTATTAAAATATACAGTAAGCATATTTCATTACAGGACATATTGATTGTAAAACAACGCTTCCTTGCAATGTATGTTTTGCGAAAATTTGTATTTCTGCAGTCGTAGTACTATGGTTGTGTTTTATGGCCAAGTCAAATACTCTATGCTGTCTTCCCAGCATTCCCATGGTGGATGACGTGCCCTTCAAGAAACTCGCACATATGGTAGCGCCAACTTTCCCTCTAGGTAACATTTAGAAACTATGTACATTACTTTCCAGTTCTTTTTCTGTTTTATATTGCATATATTAGTCGAACATTTGTAATTGGTATAGACAAGTGTCAGGCCCTTATGTCAATGGGGTGCGGGGGCGCTGGCGCCACCTGTCGTGCAAACAGGGAAGCTCCGCTGGCACTTTTGATTGGAAAGGGCTTCTCGAGCAAACATGTGCAAGGCAGCGTTCAGGAGTTCACGTGCGCTTGTTTTGTCGTTTTAGTGTTGTTGCTTTGCCGGAAAGGTTCGTTTGCTAGCGAAAGAGGATGATAGACGAGCAGAACATCCCATTTATTTTTTTAGAAACGGGGTGGAGCGAAGAGTTTTCGCTTATTGGTCTGAAAAACGACCATGTGTGGCAATACTCGCACTCTACTACCTCAACGTAACGCCGAATGACCAAATGAAAATGTGCATGATTGTGCTCCTATGCGCGGGCGAGTGTAACAGTATGGGATGCACTTTCCTAATGCGCACAGACGTTTATTTTTGCGCTTCCTTGCTATAGGACAGGAGTTTCTGCTAACTTCATACAGCACCCTTTGCCGCAGGCCACACTTAAATGGGCTCTTAAACGCCTTCCGAGGAGGGCACATTAACTCAATCATTGCACTGCGTTGCCATGAAAACCAGAGCCAAATAATACTCTTCTACACGCAGCAGACGACCCACAATCACGCGTCAAAGTTGGCGAACCCTTCCCGGCGACTTTTTCATGCTCGCACCCTCCTCCGTCCCCCGCATCTGCGTAGACAAGGAGAGAGGTGGCCATTGGTTAGATTCTAGCAGTCGTCAGGCCGCTACCGTGGCCGCGGCCAATAAACCGCTTAGCTCCGGCGGGTCGGGAAGCTTCGCTCCCAGAGGAGGGTCGGCGAAGGAGCGCCTACCTTCCAGCGTGCAAAAAGTGACGAGAGGAGAGGGAAAGGCGCGAAGAAGCTGAAATTTAAGTTTTAACTGCAGATAACTCAGCTTCTACAAAGCGCATTTAAAAAATCCTTGCTGGACACTATTCCTGAAGCGGCGGGCTTTAACATCCCAGGCATGCCGCAACCTTATTAGAGCCCCCTTCACAGCCCCTTTAACTGATTGTAGTAAAAGACCCGTTGTACTATCTCAATCACGGCTCGTGCTGATACGACAGAGCGTTGCTTTGCGTGCTAACGAGCAGCAGGAGCGTTAGAATGCCCGGATATACAGGTTGCGCTCTGCCGTGCTCCCGCTATTCAGATAGCACAGCTTGGCATTGTAGCATTTATGGTGAATATTCATACTAATATATATCATTCGGTTTCCACCGAATACGCACGTGCGTCGGTAGCAAAACGTGCTCTTCTAGAACGACGGAGTTGTGTGCACATGGCAGCAAGCGCGAAATGTGGCAGGAACACCCGTTTCGAAATGGGCTGTATGCGGGCGCTGCTGCCCCTTCAACGACTTCGTCTTTTGCGTCTTGTATGTTGTCGCGGCCTTTATTACGCCCAAGTCTCCCTGTCGCAAAACGTGTGATTAGTTTATATAGAAACGCGTTGCAGTTATATGGCCGTTACAGCTCCCATCAGTCGCCGCACTACAGCGCAGGAATGCACTGCCGGCTTATGTTTCTCAACCAAAACCAAACGCCTACAGAGAGCGTTGGCTGCGCCTTCACCGCGCATGCGCAGAAACTTTTCCGCAAATGGCCAATTGAACTAATTCTCATAAAGAGAGCCCGACCGAACGCGAACGAGTTGCAGGCGTTGATTCTAGCACTGCTCGCCGCGTGACTGAAGAGCGACCATATGTGGATTAAGAGACGCAAACTGTCATATTTTGATGCATCAAAATATGCGCGAACTTGCCCCGCTCCACGGCTATTGCCCACCGCTTTCGCTTCTATTAGGACACGATAAACTTGTAGAAACTTGTGCCGCTGCTTTTCTTCAGCTTTTCGGCTCAGCCAACGGCACCACAACTCGTCGGGATATCGCGAATTGCGTTCAAAAACACGCAAGCGTCGAATAAGTAGTGTCCAAAATACATCGGACATTGCGTCACGGCTCAGCTTTGTCACGTGAATTTGGACTTCCGGGTCCTTCCTGCAGTTTCGTTCCTGCGGCATTGCTTGCAGACGTGCGGTTTCGGCATTTCTTTCCTTAATACCAACGCTCACATCGCTGAAAAAAGGGTGTTGTGCGCTGCCTCAAACTGCAGCAACTTCAAAGCAACGGAATTCAACATGTTCCGAGTGCCGCCAAGTAGTGAACGGCGAAAACCCGCCACGGTGGCTCAGTGGTTAGGGCGCTCGACTACTGATCCGGAGTACCCGGGTTCGAACCCGACCGCGGCGGCTGCGTTTTTATGGAGGAAAAGCGCTAAGGCGCCCGTGTGCTGTGCGATGTCAGTGAACGTTAAAGATCCCCAGGTGGTCGAAATTATTCCAGAGCCCTCCACTACGGCACCTCTCTCTTCCTTTGTTCTTTCACTCCCTCCTTTATCCCTTCCCTTACGACGCGGTTCAGGTGTCCAACGATATATGAGACAGATACTGCGCCATTTCCTTTCCCCAAAAACCAATTATTATTATTAGAAAACAGTACGCCGTTGCGATCCGTTGGCAGACTTCCTGCTGCTCCACGGACAGCTCTTGGCTTTGCTTCGAACGTTTTGTTTGCGATAAACGTTTAAGAGCGTTGTGGTAGTTTGGGGATTTCGTTAAGTAGGCTGCTTTCTCTCCTTGAGGAGCACTAATTTCTCGTTCGGACAACTTTGGACACAGCCGTCCTCGCATGACTGTGGTAGCACCGCGCGGTCGTAGGTGTGAAGATATGTGCTGTTCGGCCTCCGTCACTACAGCTCTACAAGACGTTAAAGGACAGAACGATTTTTTGTTCAGGAATTTGTGCTGCGTGCGAGTTGCTCGAATCCAGAGCAAACACTTTAGGCATATGCGATCGCAATAGTCAGCTGCCGAAACGGTGACACCGGCCACGGCGGGGTCCCGTTGCCTGACATTGCTGGTCGCAGTATATGTTTACGAGCACTTTTAGGATTTATGAATTGTTTTATGTGAACATATTTCCCAAATCAAAGTGAAACACATGTTTTCACCAGCAGAGCAGTCGATCGACATGAGAACACTGCTGATGTGGAGAAGTGAGCTGTTAAGTTAAAGTTACCCGTTTGTGTGGACCCGCATGTTGCAGTTATGTTTCTCCGTTTACTGTGTGCGGAGAAGGTAGGTGACAGACTAGCTGTTCACATTACAAAGTGATAAGAATTATTCGCCACTATTCTTTTCATACTCTGAGGCAGTAAGTTATGTGAAGCTTCACTTCAGTATAACCGAACTTTAAAAAAAAATATATAGCAGTCAACATAGTCTACCTGTTTTTCACTTCTCATTGTACAGCACGGGGGAGAATTGACATATGAGACAAATGTTATAATACTGAGCTGTCGTGTGCAGCAAAGCACCATTTGAAAACTGTCTGGGTGCTGAACATGCATGTGAAGTAGTTAAATATTTGCGTCTCTAGCTTACATGTGATGCATTGCATGATTGCATATAGGAATATTGCACTGAATGGTTGACTTTTGATAGGAATGTTGGTGATTTCAAGTCCGAAATGCTGCAAGGACGGCAGAGGCCAATTAATATGGTGGTCGTTGGGTCAATTATCCGTAAGGATGAAATTGATAGTTTTAAAAGGCCAAGGAACAGATTGCGTTCACAGACATCCCAGATTTTTTTGTATCACCAGTGTCTTAGGGACGGTGTACGAAAGTCGGCTAACATTCAAGCTATGCCGCAGAGTTCATACCATAACTAAATCTAGATGGGAATGCCTTTCGTTCAACGTCGCACAAGAATTCGTTAAATGAACTTGTAGAAAATGCTGAAAACAACTTGGATCAAGCCTCTGTGTGTGCTGGAAAAGCCGAAGCATGATTTTTTACGCTCTACCTTGCTATTTATTATAATTTACTATTTGTCGCTCGGATCTCCTGCATTAAAATCATTTATTACATGCTGCAGTGCTGTATAATTTGTGCCTGCAAGAGTTTTTGCAAGACAATTAAAGGTTATATCAGATGTTATATTACTCACATGACAAGAAGAGTTTCCAATTAACAGCTGATGAACTTTTTCATTTTGCAGTTAAACAGTAAAGCTGCCTATGTGAAGAGTTAGTTCTGCTTTTGGCTGCGGTCTGCTTTCTGTTTTGACTTTATGCATGACTTCGTTTACGTTGTGGTACCTGTAGCAAAGTTGTGCAGCAGGCTTTGATGCTTTGTTTTGACATGGTGTTTTCATTAAGAAAAACACAAGGCAAGCTAATCTTCTGCCCACCTGCTTGTGTTATTACTTACCTACCTTACCTTGAACACTTCGCATACAATGCACAAGTTTTATATTTACAGATTTCTGTACATATGCATCAACAGCTGAGGTGCCCGCCATTGGGGATATCTGTCCGTACATTGGCTGGTGTTTCTTCGACCAGGCTCCGAGCACTAACTACAAGACAACAAAATGGCTACAGGCTCTTGATGGGAAGCCACAAAGCCATTCAAGAGATGCCATAAAACAATGCATTTATTTTAGTACTTCTTTTTCATGTACATAAAGCAGCAACCAGCATTGGGAAATCAAGCACAGGAATTCTTAACATTCAGAGCTGCAAGTTATATGTAAATGGCATGTTATGTCCCGCACCACCATATGCAGGCTGTGAAATGCATTGCGTCGTTAATTTTATGTGTGAGTGAGGTAGTTGTGCACATACCAAAGCCTCTGTAAATGGGTGCACCTCTCTGAGTGATGGAATAGCTGTTATGTCACTTGCCTATCCATGCCCTTGACGCACATTAGTAGAGGTGTTGAGCCACAAAGTATCGGCGCATACTCGGTGCAATACGTACTGGCAGAAATAATAGAGTAGGCCTGAAAATGCAACACATTTTTCATTCAGTTGCATTTTTGCATTAATGACGAAATGAAATTCAGTTACTTGAGAAAGTTGTTATGCATGCCAGCTAGTCCAGTAATTATTCTATAAGCCATAGCAAATATTCGGCAGAAACAGCTGAGCTGACAAGAACATAACCGACAGTAAAACAGATTGTGCACCTTTGCTAAAGTTGTGAAGCATTGTTAAGTACAGACTTTTGGGAGGAGTTTAAAGGGAAGCTGAAACGGTTTTCAAATCGCATGAAACGCTGTGGTTGGGAAGAAAGGACCTTGAAAATCATGTGTGTAAATTTTTTCTCGATTCTGTCCGCAAACAGAGCTGCAATCGCTTCTTAAAAACCATCCGCCGGCACGCCCTCGTCTCTTCCGGAGGCGCCGGGTGGGGGGGACGGCAGAGACGGAGAACTGGCGGAAGTGACGCCATTCAGGGAGAGTCGGCCGGCCGTCCGGCTGCGCTTGCTCCGCTGCGGCCCGCGCTTTGGCGAACGACAGATCAACGTAATCTTCTGCCAGTGCCGTTTGCTTTCTCTCGTTCCAGCGTTCCGTGTAATGCTTGAAGCCTGTATATAAACCAGTTTTGATATGGTACTCCTTTCGAACAGGGCTCAGCACACAGCTTGGTAGAATCCGTCGATTGTTCTCCCCCAGCCTCTTCCACGTTAACCAGACAATCTGGTGGTACGCAGCATGCCGAAACTGCCTGCACAAAATATGTGCTGCAATAATTCTCTTTTCGTTATATTACTTTCTTACCTGTTTGTAAACTCTGCCTTTTCCAGCTGGTTCACATCCACGCCGAGTTAAGGCCACTTCCAGCAATGCTTTACTGAGGCACACAGTCTTGAACTTTTTGAGCTCGTTAAGCACTGTGTGCCTTATTGCTTTTTCCTGATTGCTTGCGCCTCATGGCAGCAAAAGCAATTCTCTTAATCTTTCATCAGCGCGCAGCACTTGCAGCTGCACCTAACTGAACAAAAAACCGATTATATAAGCCTAGTATACCTGAGCAAAGCAAACATTTTCATTCATGAGCGCTTGGTCATGGCTGACGATCGACAATGGCGTCAGAATTCATACAAATTTGTCCTTGAGTCAAAACGGCAAAGTTGTCGATCAGCGGTACGCATATATCTGCCACAAGTAATTCTGCTCGTTATCTCGATACACTACAACAGCAACTATATCTCGCAGCACACTAGTTTTGATGAGCAGCACTGAGAGCAACGAAATTTCCGGCTTGTAGGCGCCGCCATGCGGTCGCTTCTCTATTGCTTAGCTTCATACCAGGCGGTGGCACCAGTTTTCTGTTTAGTCTGTAGCTCTCAACGATTTCGGAATAGGTTTGCGCGTGCTCGTCCAGATTCCGACAGTCCGACGTTTCCACAGTACCTGGAAACAAAGAATATGGGAATGCGCTGTCTACACCGGAGTCCACGAAGATATTGATAGCAGAGAAAGCTGGGAAGCCCTGCTGCGCAGCGAAGAACCCGCTCGGCTGAAACAAGCCAATCCGCCTGGCGGCTGATGCCGCGAAGAGACAAAATCTCTTTATTAGCTAGCCTTTAGTCACGGAGGCTCCGGCCCCCGCCCTCCACGCCTGCGTGCCGGGGGCGGTGAGTAGTAAGGGGTCTCCATTTCCGGTTGAAATAAAAGGTGTCATCCGCCCATCCATCCAGTCGAGATTTCCAACACGTGAAAATGTCGCGACTTGACTTTCGCTGCCGGCGCACTCCGCGGCGTCGATCGTTGGTTCCGCCGTTTTCTGAAGCTGCTGATGGCTCTAACATGCATGGTGAAAGTCCAAACTGTTCAACACTGCTTGAATAATCCATAATTTCTAAAACGTGGTCCTTAAAAGCCCGCTGAAGCAACGCGCTACGCAGCAACGCCGTCGGTGCCGGTCGGAGATCCCCGTGGATGACGTCAAGACGGTCCCCACCAATCGCGGGCAAGAGCGGCGTTCGCTCGGCGCCTTGAGACTATGGGGCGCGTTTTCTTCTAAAAACAACTTTTTGCGTTTATTTCCGCTCTTTTTGAATGAGACATTCTGTTTTAGCGGACTAAAAGCTACAAAATGACGTAGAGAACTCATTTTTTTGAAAAGTGCTTCAGCTTCCTTTTAACGTGACGCATGTGCCAATTTTAACGCAACTAAAACGCGGTCTATCTTGCTTGCAGGCAACGACATTTCCGCCGCTACCACATAGCAAGAAACCCTTGCAGCTCCGATGCAGCGCACATGAAAGCTTTGTAGACTAGAAAATCGTCAAATATTGCAAATTGTATGGTGTCACGTCTAGAAGCGATACATGGCCGGCAATGAGGGACGCCGTAGTGAAGGGCTTCGGATTAGTTTAGACGGGTTCTATCGCACAGCACACGGGCGCGCTTTTCGTGCTCCGCCGCCATCAAAACGCGGCCACCGCGTCCCGGATTGAACCCGTGGGTCCTCCGACTCAGTAGCCGAGTGCCCTAACCATGAGGCCACCGCGGCTGGTGTAGAAAAAGTACCTGAAATCCTCCGAGCATTTGTATGATGCAAGCTCTTCGCCGTCGGAGCCACTCAGTTGCTGGTATAGTCCATATATTCAGCGCCTGCTAGCGCGAAACCTCTAGGAGAGATGTTCCCTAACATATATTACAGATCCATGCAGCAGCCGAGTAACGATAGAACTTTTTAGCGAGTGAATGAAGCGTCCTAAACTTCTGCGCGAACAGACGACGCACGCCGAAACGTTCGCACTTGCAACGCTGTTTCTCCTTTAATTCAAATACGGAACGTCGAGCGCGGACATAATAATGCACGTACAGCATCCTGACCTTATTTACCGCTTCATTCGCGCGTATTAACGTATGAAGAGCCGAATTCAAGCGTGTCAATTCCGCATTTCAAGCAAAGCGCTGTACACACGCATCTCGCCGAACGACCCGGAGTCGGAGTACCCAGCATGCCTTGCGGCTCGTTCAGATTGGACACCACATGGAATTTTTCCTTCCTCCATGGGACACCACCTATTCCCGGTCACTCTTCACGCGCGCGCGCACACACACACGTACACAGACACAAACAGAAACAGCTGCTGCCAGTCGTACCCGCCGCAGTGGCTCAGTGGTTAGAGTACCAGGGTTCGAATCCGACCGCGGCGGCCGCGTTTCGATGGAGGCGAAACGCTAAGGCGCGCGTGTGCTGTGCGATGTCAGTGCACGTTAAAGATCCCCAGTTGGCCGGAGCCCTCCACTACGGCACCTCTTCTCTCATTCTCTGCTTCATCGTTTCCCTTACGGCGCGGTTCAGGTGTCCGCCGATATGCGAGACAGACTGTGCCGTTTCCTTTCCCCAAAAACCAATTTTCAATTTTTTCAAACGCTAAGGCGCCTGTGTGCTGCGCGATGTCAGTGCACGTTAAAGATCCCCACATGGTCGAAATTATTCCGGAGCCCTCCACTACGGGACCTCTTTCTTCCTTTATTCTTTGTGGGGGTTCTTACTAGGCCGTTGAGCCTCCTTTGAGGTCTAGGCCGCGAACTCTGAGCTCCTGGTATCGCACACCACGCGCAGCCGTTCTCACGGCGGCGCATCGAAAATGCGAAATAAGAACACAACACGGAACAGGACGCTTTGCCCGGGGCCGAGCGTTTATTGGGCTCTCCCAAAAGCGCTGGCTGCTCGATGCTTGATCTGCGACCGTTGCCGTCTGGCTTGATCGTGCAGCTGACGGGGCAAGATGGCGACAAAGAAAGGGAGGTAATTACCTGACGTCCTCTCGCTGAAGTCTCCCTCCGGCCACGGCCGGTAGCCGCCGATCTCGGCGCACTTGCCCGTTGGCATTTTCGGCCAATCAGCGACCGCTCCGGCGGCGCCTGGCGGTGCGCGCTTGCGACCGATTTGAGGAAGAAGGCCATAGAGAAACATACTGAGGAGGCGGCGCAGCGCTCTTTAGCTGACCTTCTGGCTACTCGCCCGTGGGGAAGGAGGAAAGCGTCCGCTTTCCTGCGTCTCCACGGCGCGAAAATTTGTGACCCGCCGCGGTGAGAACCGGCTCGGACGTGGCGTGGATCGGACGCTCGCGCGAACGCTCCTCGCTTCACCCATGCCCACCGCTGAATTCAGCGACGGTCAACACCGCTCTTGCCTGGATTTCGTCTTCGAAGCTCGGATAACGCCGTCGGACGCATCGGCAAGTCCCTTTTTGCCTGTTTCTGCGGACTTTTCTGCGTTTTGGCTCTCGCCGGTACGCACGGCCCGCTAGGCCCACGCCAGGCCTAGCGACCCCGCTCTGACGGGGCTGTGCCGCATTATCTGAGTGGGATCTTCCTCCAACATTGGACATGGAAGTCACCGTGGAGGGGACTGACATTAGCCCCGAAGAAGTTTCGCACCAATATGGTTGGTTCACCGTCGGTGAATCGAAACGCTCCGGTCACGAACGCCAAAGGAATAACCCCGCGGCACACAATGGAACCGATCGCGCCAAGGGACAGGGCAGCATGCGGCACTCTGCCGACTCCTCTGCGAAAAAGCTTGGCCGATAACTTACTCGACAATCGGTGGCGTCGAACCTACCTCGCCTACCCAAGGGCCTAACCAAGGTGATATTCCGGCCATCGGGCGGCCTCCGTATACTCGAGAGCTGTGGCCAACTCGGCATCTTTCAACTCATCCGGGACGCCGCGGGCCTCACCTTGGCAGAATCATCTGAAGACTGCATGCTACTCAACTTCAAGCAACACACCATACTGGTGGCCACCCATTCCGCGGTACGAGTGGAACGCTACTTAAACATCAAGGAGCTCATCTACGGCGACAGCAAGATCGCCATCACCTCGTATGTCGCCACGCCGGATGGCAGTGGTAAAGGAGTGATCCAAGGCGTTCCGAAACATCTATCGGACGCTGACATCCTTGCGAACCTTCAGCATCCAAGGAATCCTCCAATATGTGGAGTCCGGCGCATGGGTGCGCAGTCGCAGATGGTCCTCATTCTCTTCAACGGTGAGCGAGTTCCCCGTTGGGTCAGCTTCGGTGGTGGCATGATTCGCTGCTGCCTTTACAAAAAAAAAATACAAAGTGTGTTCTTTGTGCGGACAACTCGGACATCGCAGAGACGTTTGCCCGGACCCGAAAAACGCTCGCTGCCGCGGATGCGGCGTGGCCAATCCTCCTGAGACACATAGCTGCGAGCCTGAGTGTGCCTTGTGCGGTAAGGGCCATGAACTGGGCAGCAACAAATGCCGCGAAATCTACCGCACTCCATACATTGTCAGCAAACGCCGCTGGGAACAGGAACGCCAACATCTGACCCAGCATAGCCAAGAGTCGCCGCAGTCTAAAGAGCGACGCATCCGCTCCAAAAGCAGGGGACGAACAAATTATAGACATCGATCCAGCTCCTTTCCACGACTGGAACCGAGAGGCCGGTCCGCCTCCAAATCCAGGACTCCTTCACACCAGCCACGGAACCCCGGTTTGAACCAGGACGCCGTCGCACGCAAAGGTAGGCTGGGCAGATAAAGCCTCCCAGAAATCTAACTCCAACCCCTCTGAGCCAGCAGACCTGAAAGTGCTGGTAGGGAAATTACTTCGTGAGGTCGAGGACCTAAAGGAAGAAAATGCCGCTCTAAAACAGCAACAAATGCAGGCTGGGTCACCGCCTACGACCGATGGCGCCAATAACCCTACCCCCTCTACCTCCGCCGGAGCGGACATGCATGCTGAATCAATGCGGGCACCCCCGCCTAAGCGAAAAGCAGGCGATTCCCTGTCCGAAGGCCAAACACTAGCCGACACCATTCACAAAATTGAAGAAGCGCAAACGCAGACTAACAGAACCCTCATTCAAGTGCAGCTTGCAATGACTTCCATCATGGAAGAATTATGCAGACACCGGCAGGAATTAATTAACTTAGGCAGCTGGCAGCAGGAAGCAGAGAGCAGGCTCCTTCCTCACAAAATTCGCAAACCCGCTTCTGAAGCGGTATCCGACTAGCAACAACATGGCGCCACAACCCAATTACACCATCTGGCAGTGGAACTGCCGAGGATTTAGCCGCAAACGAGCTGTACTCCAACAATTCCTCAACAATAGGGACGGACCGGACTTAATCGCACTACAAGCGACACAAACTAATAGCAAGCTAGCTGGCTATCAATCCTTTTCATCGGGGGGTGGAACGCTTGGAGTCACGACTCTTGTCAAACGAAATATTACGGTAGTACAGCACGATACCCCAGTCATAAATGTCACACACGTGCTAGTCGAATTAATTCCGCCTAGGAAACCCGACCACAGTCTGTTTGTGCTGAATGTCTATAGCAGCCCAAAGTTACGGAAAGCAAGCTTCGGCCCGCTTTTTCAGGCGACCCTGAAGCTCGCAGGCAATCACCCCGTCAATTTCACGGGAGACTTTAATGCCCAACACCCGGCTTGGGGTTACGCACAGGACGACATTAAAGGTAGAAAACTGTGGCTCACCGCACAACAGTGTGGGTTGACTCTTCTTACAGATCCACTAGTCCCCACCCGCTGCGGTAACAGTGTTTCCAGGGATACGTCTCCCGATCTGACTTTTGCTAAAAATTCGGGCACTCCAACATGGATAAACACTCAAAATTTCGGCAGCGATCACTACATATTGGAAATAGTGACCTCAACTGGCCCCAAACGTCGTAGCGCTCGAGCCCACCCTTGTCGATTGGGACACGTTCCGCGCTAAAAGAGCCGCCCGAGAAGCTGATACCCCGGAAATACTAGACATAGATATCTGGGCACAGGATCTTTGTCAAGATGCCAAAGCAGTCACCCATACGTTAGACCAGGCTGACCACCTGGAGATTGCGGACAGCCGGCTTCTTCACCTATGGGAGGCAAAGAGAGGACTCGAGAACCGACTCAAACGACAGCGGTGGAACCGCAATCTGCGCAGAAGAATAGCTAGGCTAAACAAGGAGATCGAGGATCATGCAGCTAAACTTACTCAACAAAACTGGGATGACATATGCAACCAAATGGATCGCAATATGGGAGTCTCTACTTGACCCTACAGGTAGCAGAACCACCCAGAGGCAGAACCTGCAGAAGCTTGTGCATGAGTATGCAGGCCCACCAGAGGACCTTTTCCTTGAACTTAAAGATAGATATATTGGCAATGCTCCTATCCAAGCCTTCCCAGATTATGCTGGTCCGGAAAACACGCAGCTCGACTCCCCCATTACTGTGGATGAGGTTAGGGCAGAGATTGCCAGGCTAAACTGCAAATCCGCCACTGGCCCAGATGCAGTATCCAACAAGATCCTCCGCAACCTGGATGAAGTGTCGCTACAATCACTAACTGAGTATATGCAGAAATGCTGGTCGGACGGCTCCATCCCACAAATATGGAAAACGGCAGAGATCATTCTCATCCCAAAGCCAGGGAATGCACTCAGCCTTGAGAACCTCAGGCCGATTTCGCTCACGTCTTGTGTAGGTAAGCTCATGGAGCACGTAGTTCATACCCGCCTCAACCGGTTTATGGAGGAGAACGAGCTGTACCCTCCAACCATGATTGGATTTCGACCAAAACTTTCTACGCAGGATGTAATGCTTCAGCTCAAACATCAGATTATTGAGGTAAAAACGCGGGACACCAGAATAATTCTTGGACTTGACCTGGAAAAGGCCTTTGACAATGTCAGACATGATGCGATCTTGGAGAACCTTCATGAACTCGGGGTGGGAGCCCGCACCTTCAACTATATCCGCGACTTTCTCTCAGGTAGAAAGGCGCATTTTCAAGTAGGAGGTCTCCACTCGCATGACTTCCCCCTCGGCAACAAGGGCACCCCGCAGAGATCGGTCCTATCACCATTTATCTTCAATGTTGCAATGTTGAAACTTCCACACCAATTAGCGCAGGTTCCGCAACTCCACCACAGCCTCTATGCTGACGATATCACCTTGTGGACCGCCGAGGGCAATGATGCCGAAATCGAGGAGAGACTACAGCATGCAATAGATATCGTGGGGAACTATGTAGACCCTAGGGGGCTGCGGTGCTCTCCACCCAAATCTGAATTTCTTATATTCCGCAACATCAGATCCCTTGCGCAAACCCCACCGGCCATCGAACTCCGTATTCGCGGAGTCCCCATTCCTCGAGTGCCCAAAATTAAAATCTTGGGCCTAATTCTGCAAGAACACGGCTTCAATGGTGACGTAATTCGGAAGCTTCAGGGAACCTCGCAGCAAATTATGCGACTCATTCGCCGCATTAGTAACCGCCACTCGGGCTTGAAAGAAAGCAATACTCTCCGTTTAGTACAAGCCTTTGTGATAAGCCGCATAGCTTACGTATGCCCTTACCTACATCTCAAGTCAGCTGAAAAAGAAAAAGTGGAGGCCATAATCAGAAAATGCGTCAAACAGGCAGTTGGGCTACTCATGCACACAGCGACAGAGAAAGTGTTAGGTCTCGGTCTTCATAACACCCTAAGCGAGATTATTGAAGCGGTAACCGTCTCGCAGTACGAACGACTATCGGCCACACCAACTGGCAGACACATTCTGTCCACACTAGGCATAGCATACGAACGACAAGGCGGACCCACAACTGACCTTCCCAAACATATACGCCGGCTTCTGGTCATTCCTCCACTACCTCGGAACATGCACCCAGATTTCCACGCTGAACGTCATACAGAGAGAGCCAAATCATTAGGCAAACGCTTTCTTAATGATACCTCTGTGGTATATGTAGATGCGGCAGATTCTTCGGCTGACAAGATGGTAGCTGTGGTCACCACGGAACGTGGTACACTCATAACTGGGGGCACTATACGCACTCAGCACACACATGTTGGAGAAGAAACAGCCATTGCTCTAGCCATTGTGGGATCCTCGGCAGAAACCATTGTCAGCGACTCAAAATTGGCTATACGTAACTACATGTTTGGAAGAATCTCCCTACAAGCAGCACGGATTCTGCTAAATTATCAGCCCACGCGGCGCATTCGCCTAATCTGGACGCCTGCTCATGCTTCCCTTGCTGGTAATGAGGCGGCTCACAACCTAGCTCGAGAACTGTCCCGCCGAGCTGGGTCGTGCAGCCCACCCGCCCTATACTCTGGCAAGGACAGGTTGTTTTCTTACAGAGAAATCCTGCAGCACTACAGGCTTGCAAGACTCAGATTCCCCCCAGCAGATAAAACGCTCTCCAAGCAACAGGCCAAAGCCTGGCGTAAACTTCAAACTAACACCTATCCAAATCCCCAATTGTGTAGCTTCTATTCGGAAGGACTCTACTCAAACAAATGCAAAAATTGTGATGCGAAAGCCGATCTAAATCATATGATCTGGAACTGCCCGCAGTCCCTACCCGCGAGTCACTTCATCACCGGCTCTGCTCATTGGGAGGCTCTATTGCTCAGCCCCGACCCGGGGATACAGATCAAGCTCCTCCAGCTGGCTGAAGACGCCGCCGCTGCCCAAGGGATAGCGGCCGCCGTTTAAGCGGGGGGTGACTTCGTGTCGCTCCTCTATATCCGCTGGAAATAAAGTTTCACAACCAACCAACCATCCCGCCGCGGTGGCTCAGTGGTTAGGGCGCTCGGCTACTGATCCGGAGTTCCCGCGGGTTCGAACCCGACCGCGGCGGCTGCGTTTTTATGGAGGCAAAACGCTAAGGCGCCCGTGTGCTGTGCGATGTCAGTGCACGTTAATGATCCCCAGGTGTTCGAAATTATTCCGGAGCCCTCCACTGCGGCACCTCTCTTCCTTTCTTCTTTCACTCTCTCCTTTATCCCTTCCCTTACGACGCGGTTCAGGTGTCCGCCGACATGTGAGACAGATACTGCGTCACTTCCTTTCCCCAAAAACCAATTTTCAATTTGTGCCAGAAACCTAATTGAGCGTTCATAGAGAGCCGGGGAGACCGCTAGGGGGCCGGCGAGTGCGGACGCGCTTCGCATCGGCTCTGTACAAGCACGGCTATTTCGTCCGGATTTCAACCCACGCAGTGCCCATCTCTTCACTGCACCGTTTGTAAAGGTGAGCGCTACCATCTATTCAAATTTGGTGGCCGTCGGTCCCCCCTAAGTGGGCCCACGGGCCGAAAACCGCCCTTTGCCGATCAGCTACCGCACTAGGCCTCGCGCCACTGTGCGCTAAGCCTAAGCCGCTCGACCTCCCCTACATCGACAGTATGGAGGTCCACGTGATCGGAGAGACAATCAACCCAAAGGACTACGATCCCAGAGACTGGAACCATATCCTGAGCCCACCCGCCCGTCAGAAAGGAGCACCTAAAAACCAGGACCAGGCGAACGCCACCACCGGCTCATGACCTGAAGATTCAGTACACCAAGCGTCCCAGCTGCGCGCGACGCGTCTCGCGGCTCAAAAGGTCGCAACGCCAGCCGCAGTTGCCTGGGGATGCCTACAAGATAGTGTTTCGGTCAAACGGGGGACTTAACTTAAACACCTTCAACCGCGCCAGCTTCGCCTGGCCCTGATAAATGCAGCCAAGGACCTCCAAGTCCCGGACGCCACCAACTTGCATATCCACCCCCTAAACAACACCTGCACGATGAGTACCCCGCATCAAGCCGACACGCTATGCCTGGTCGCCATCAAACAAATCTCAATTTGAACCCAAGCCTACACCGTCACCGCCTACATCGCCCCCCCCCCGGATGGTGCAGTAAGAGGAGTAATCACTAACGCCTACTGGGAAGAAACCCCAGCACAGATTCTTGAAGACCTCATCACGGGCAACCCTGGCGTCCCCATCATTGATGCACGCCGCATGGGACAGACCCGTTCGATCCTCATCACCTTCCGGGCAGGTCCGGTGCCCCGATCCATCTCCTACGGAGGCGGAATCCACAACTGCACTTTATATAGAGGACACCTGGATGCTTGCGCAAACTATAGAAAACCAGGGCATCGCGCGGATGTGTGCACCCTTCAGCGTACGCACAACTGTTCAAGATGCGGTATCCCGCACCCCCGAGAGGACACTCCGACATGCACCCCAGCCTGAATACTCTATGGAGGCGCCCACATGACGGGTACTAAAGGTTGCAAAGCGAGGGGACGGCGCTCACCGCAACCGCACACTGCCCGCACACCGGAGGGAGACGCGGACCGCGCCAGCGTTCGTCGCTCTAGCAAGTCTCGCTCATCGTCTCGTCGCCGCCAGGACCAACAGCATCCACAACGTTCCTGGGCAGACAGAGTAGCACGCAGCAGGCTCAAAACTACCAGCAAGCCCTCCCCCCCCCCCCCGCCCACAGAGGTGGACCCCTGTGATCGGTAGCTACAGGCCTGCGAGAGGAGGTGAGTCGTCTTACCTCTCTCATCAAGACCCACACTCTTACCCCTCTACCGCTTCCGCCAATAGTCCCTCCTACGCAACCCCCGCTGTTACCTCAAACACCCACTGAAAACATGGAACAATCGCACTCCCAAACCCCCACCTCACCCCTACCCAAGAAAAAACGCACAACAGAGCAACAACCCGTCACCCAAACTGACCTTCAATTCCTAGAGGCCCGCATGGACGCTGAACTCGCCGAAATGAGCGCTCGTCTAGAGGCAAAATTTAATCACCTCGTCGACCACCTGTCCAAACGCTCCGAGCAACAAATTGAAGCGGCATTTACGCGCATGGTGCATACCCTTGAGATGAGCCTCGCACGGTACGACACCCGCCTCCAAACAATAGAGCAGGTCCTTCCCTCGCTGCACCTACCAAATCCCGCCCACCTACCCCACAGAGCCCCCTACCCAACCCACCTACCCTCACTCCACCCAAGCTACAGTATGGCGGGGCGACCACCTAATTCCTTATCAATACTGCAATGGAACTGCCGCCGCTTCCGGGGCAAACGCGCACCCCTCCAACTCCTCCTCCCCACACCTCCCAGGCCCCACATCCTCCTCCTTCAGGACACACATGCCCCTGCAACACTTCCCAACTACACATCCGCTCACTCGGACGCAACGAATACACCCAGGGCTGCCACACTCATACATCGCTCCTTTACACACCAAACGCAACAGATCACCTCCGAGACGCCCTGCGTGATCACAGAAATCATACCAGATGCACACTCCACACCATCTATTTTTATTGCAAATATATATAACACACCGTCTCATCCGATGGCTTCATTGGAAACGCTACTGCGCGATTTCCATCGTATTGCAGGCAAGCATTCATTGATTATCGGAGGGGACTTTAACAGCTTACTTACTGGGGATACCGCACCACCACGGGACGAGGAAGGCGACTCTGGTCCTTGGTAGAACAGCTCCGCCTCACAGTACACAACAACTTTAACATTCCCACGAGAATCCGCCTTTTTCATGTTCCTGTGCTCCACCTCGCGTACAACGCTGGAAGCTCATTGGAAGGGTACTGTGTGCCCAACCCGGCCGCACTGAGTGCCGCTGCGGAGCACGTTTTGTTGGAATCTGTCAACGATGGCGTGTCCTGGGCAGCACCTGGTACCTGGAGGATTTTTAGGATTGACTGATGGCTGGGTGCGAAGTCCGAGGCAGGCTGCTGAGCCCACCGCAGAGCAAATTCTCCAGTATCTCCGATCATGTGGCATGCGATGCGATCGCCAGCTGAGCATGGGCCGCCGCTTCAGAGATGAAGGCTACACTCGGAACATAATATTCAATAAAATATCTCCGATCAGTGAGAATGGCGTTTTCCGCTGTATATGCCTGCCATCCATGAAAGGTGGATACTGCATCGTGCACGCTGTAGCACAGAAAACGACTGGGGACAAGTTTTCACAATCCCGCCGGGGTGGATCAGTAGTTACGGCGCTCGGCTGCTGGCCCGAAAGACGCGGGTGCGATCCCGGCCGCGGCAGCAGAATTTCGATGGAGGCGAAATTCTAGAGCCATCGAAACTCTAGGGGCCCGTGTACTGTGCTACGTCAATGAACGTTAAAGAACCCCA
The DNA here is from genome assembly GCF_052857255.1 of Amblyomma americanum. Classification (NCBI taxonomy): domain Eukaryota; kingdom Metazoa; phylum Arthropoda; class Arachnida; order Ixodida; family Ixodidae; genus Amblyomma; species Amblyomma americanum. Next base: position 489,008,043 of record NC_135497.1, on the reverse strand, counting down.
GGTGGTCGAAATTTTCGGAGCCCTTCACTACGGCGTCCCTCATAGCCTGAGTCGCTTTGGGACGTTAAACCCCACTGAACCAAACCAAAACAAGTTTTCACAAGCAATCGTTGTGCTCAAGCGCTGCAGAATAGCTACACGAGCTATAAAAGCACAAGCGTACTCGCAACACGGCAGCTCTGCTAGCATTTCACTTTATTTTCTCACAGCGCACCGCTGCATATGTTAAACAAGCATGCTCGTCCATAAAGACGTGCGCGAGAAGCGCACATTGAGCCATTCCGACGAAACCACGCAGAGCTTTTCATCATGGATATGATGCGAACACACGCATAACGCACCTTCTGCTTCTTCTGCCTCTTAATACATGGCACATACCCACATAGGTGGTATTGGCCAAGATGTAGTGGCATAAACAAGGAAATTTCCATAGGAGATCACGACAAAATTTTCGCACCATACGTGAATGCTCTCGTAGCTTCTTTTTCGTTATCCGCTCCATCGCGCGTTGAAAGCGGCTCACAGAACTTGCCCATTGGCCTTCTTGCTTGAGAAAGCAAAAAACGTCGAAACGAAGTCTGGGTGCCGCGGTGACATGCCAGGCCTTCCAGCCCATGAATAAAACACTTCGTGATAGACTGGACACGCATTTAACCACAGTGCTTCGTCCGTACCTGTCACAAAGTGATTCTCGCACAGTCTTGAGGTGCTTGACAGTGCACAAGGGCGGCCACGATCGTAGAGCCGGCGAACGGCTTTTATCCTCGCTTCGCGTCGAAGGTGGTCCCGGGAAGCGTTCAAGAAGCGAAAAAATCCGAGTTTGCTTTCCTTTACATATTGGGCACTGCAGCCGTATGCAACACATGTCCTAGGCAATGCCAAATGCGTCGCGCTGAACGCCCGACGGCTGCAGCAACGCACCCCGCGTAGGAAGCCGGTTTGTTTGCACTTCCACGGCCGGTCTCGAGAGGCGCGCGACACTTCCAATATGTTTCGCGACACCGCCGCCAGGGGATGGGCGCATGCGCAGTCGCGTCGTGAAAAAGGCGGATTGGCAACAGTGTCAGCGCGGACACCAGCCCGGACTTGACACTGAGCCGCAACCTTGCGGGTATTACGTGGAATACAACACATCACACATTAGGGAGCGATCATTACATCATCTCCGTTACAGTACCGTACAAACAAAGAACGACCCTTCACCTAACACACAAACTCACCAACTGGGATGCGGTCCGCGCCGCACGGGCGGCCCTTTCAGACGCCCCCATTGCAGACATCGACCAGTGGGTGGCATCCCTCATGAACGATGTCTCCGCACATACTTGAACGCTTGACACCACACCAGATACGCCCACCCTCGACACTCGCCTGGCCCACCTATGGGAGGCCCATCATAGCATCCTAGAGCGCTTGAAAGGGCAAAAGCTCAATCGAACCCTTAAAAAGCGGCTAGCCGCACTGCAAACACAAATTACTGAGCACTCTGAGGAGCTCTGCTGGTCCAACTGGGGACAGATTTGAGACAGTATGGCTGGCAATCTGTCCTCCAAACGCAGTTGGCAACTCCTCAGTCACTTAATTGACCCCACGCAATCCAAAACAGCCACACAACACCACGTCACACGCCTTATACACAGGACCGACCTTTCTCCCGACGCACTCATCGACATACTTAGGAACACACATACAACTCCCGGTACCTCAAACCTCCTGCCCCCCTATGCCGGCACCCCGAATGCGAATCTCGACGCGGAGATTACGGAAGCAGAAGTCAGAGCGGCCCTCCTGACTCTCCGCTCTACTCCACTCCAGGAGTTGACCGTATCTCATATAGCATGCTCCGCAATTTGGACGATCAGTCGATTGCCCAGCTCAACGGGTACTTCAACACATGCTGGCAGGAGGGCACCCTTCCGCAATCCTGGCGTCACGCCAAAATCTTATTCATACCCAAGCCCCACAAACCCCTTACACCTGCAAATCTTCGTCCCATCTCACTAACATCATGTCTGGGCAAGCTTTTGGAGCATGTCGCACTCGCCCGACTCACCCAACACATGATGGAGCAAGACCTCTATCCGCACAGCATGGTGGCCTTCCGTCCCCACCTGTCGGCCCAGGACGCCATGCTCCAGCTCACACAGGATATTTTTGACCTCCTCATACCGGGCCACACAAAAGCTGGCCTCGCCTTGGATCTCTCCAAGGCCTTTGATCGCCTAGACCATAAAGCGATCATGGCGGCGCTCTCCCCCTTGAACATAGGTGAACGTATGTACACCTATATTGAAGCATTCCTTACTAACCGCACGGCCGAAATTCACTTCGGTCCGCACACATCCCGCCCATACACCCTTAGTGGGGTTGGCACCCCCAGGGATCTGTCCTCTCCCCTTTCCTCTTCAATGTCACACTCATCTCCCTAGCCCGCAAACTACTAACTATCCCTCACCTTCGGCATACACTCTATGCTGATAATATCACTCTATGGACCACCCATGGCAGTGATGGAGACATAGAGAATACTCTGCAGTCGGCAGCTACCCTCACCCAAAGACATGCGCGGAGTATCGGACTCTCATGCTCTCCGGAGAAGTCGTAGCTCCTCATACTCCGCCCCACAACCCGAAACTGCCCCACAGCCCCCATAACCGTGAAACTCGAAAACCGGTACATCCCGGAGGTACACACTCTCCGGGTACTGGGCCTCCACATCCAGAACAACCGGAAAAACACTCTCACCATCCAGAAACTCAAGCAGACGGCGGTGTCGATATCCCACCTAATCCGCCGAGTTTCTGGACACCACCGGGGCATGAAGGAGCATGACCTATGTCGTCTCATTCATGCCTTTGTCCTCAGCCGCTTTCTCTTCACGCTCCCCTACCTGAAACTCCAGGGTACAGAAATCTCCACCCTTGATGCCATGATTCGAACAGCATTTAAGACAGCACTACACCTACCCCTAAATACCTCAACCGAAAAATTCCTCCAGCTAGGCCTACACAACACGATAGGTGAGCTTATCGAGGCCCACCGACAGACACAATACATACGTCTCGCGAGAACCACCACCGGCAGACACATCCTACACACCCTCGGCATCAAGATACCATCCACGGATCCCACACAGCTCCCGGTCCCCCACCACATTCACCGCGAACTACTTTTTAAACCTCTCCCTAAAAATATGCACCCCACCTACCACGAACCCCGCCGCAGAGCTCGCGCACGGGCGCTCCACAAACACTATGGCATGGAACCGGCTGCTGTTTGGGTGGATGCCGCATGCACAGGCGAGGACGCGGTTGTAGCGATCACGAACCGAAGCGTCTAGGCAGAGCCCGGAACCGGCCTTTTTCTTTGTGTTTACTTCAGTCCGTCCCCAGCAGTCCCTAGCTCTGGTCCCTCCCTAGAATTCTCTGTCCCTAGCAAGATCTGTTTGTGTTGTTTCTCATTTAAATAAAAATTTTGGATATGATTGCAATACAAAGCTTATGAATTTTATAAACACATTTTTTTATGTTCTGTTTCTCTGTGAATTGAATTTGTTGATACATTGGTATTGTGTCAAATCACGTGACTACTTTTATTTCGCAGGCGCAGATTTGAATCTGCCGGACCGCAGAGACACGCTGTCACTGCCGTTACGCGGCCACGTTACTTACCTCGGCTACGTTAGGACAATGGATTAGGACATCGCCGTTAATTGCGCTTGAGGTGCACCGGGATTGTTTTCTAGCCATTACGCTAATTGCGTTTGGGTCACATTCTCTCGTTCTACACTCGCCAGTTTGCGCAGTTGCGCGTCTTTTGTTTAAAGTTTTCTTTTCAGTGCTGTGAGCATTGTGCCTGCCGCCTCGTGGCCTCATTGGAATGGAAGGACCAAATTCACCAGCTGCTGAGTCACCAGCACGAGATAAGTATCTGTGCCCTATTTGCAAAGCTGAATTTGCATTTCTGAAATCCCAAAGTAGGCATGTGCGAAATAAGCACCCCGAAGCTGCGAGCTCATCAGTTCGTGAGAAAACTTACGCATGTGACCTCTGTTGTAAGACTTTTCTCCACCGTCGTGAACTGTTGCAGCACCACGAGCAGGAGCATGGCTTTGTGGCGAGACGCAGCACGGTTCAGTTCTCTTCCATTGCAGGCGAGGCAGAATCACGTGTTCTTAGTTTTTGTTTGTGCATGCACGCATGAAGGAATATGTTATCTTGTGTACAGGCAAGGAGGTTTGTCTGAAGCACTCGCGCTGTGTTGTGGAGACCAAAAACAAAAAGGAAATTTTATAGATTCAGTGGCTTTTATAGCAAAAATGTTAGTTTAAAAAGCTCCCTGCAGAATGACAATAGCATGAAGTGTTGGGTCTCCAGATCGCAGCCCTCTAGACGTCAGATCACGTCTGTATACATATGAGCGCATTCCAACTTACACGCAGAGCATGAGCAAATTGTGGACTTCAGCTCGTGATTTACTCAAAAGGCGGTATTGCCAAAGAGCAATGGAACGATCTTGCAAAAGAGAAATAAATAGAAGTGTGGAAGGAATCGTTCTCTGCTGAATGATCTTTCATGGCTTCCATGCTTATCTGCTCATTTGTAGGGCTCAGTGATAGTGCCTGCATATATAAAGTGCCACTTTGGAATGAATCTAAGTCCAATGCTTAACTTTGTGTTTTGTTGCACTGTTGTGTGTGTAATTTTTGATGTACAATTCTGTATAGACACCACAAGCAGTGACCAGTTAGCCCATTTTTGTGCTTTCACAAATGCTCAGTATTTCAGAGGTGAATCGAGATCCGGTGGTGCTACATCTTCTGCATGATGCCAGTCTTGCTAGAAAATTTTCGTTCTTACAGCTGCTGAAATACATAATGGTTTCTTTGTGTTAAACATTTACATGATTTTACACAAATTATTTTAGCTCTTTTAAAAAAGTGTGGACCTGCAGTTCTTATGAAACTTTTATTCATGTTCACACCGTTCTAGCCTGTGTCACCTTTGTGTATATTTATGCACTGTGTATGTTGTACGAGACAGCTGCAAGTGAACCCAGAGACATACTACCGGATACGTATACCGCTTTACCGGATGCCTCCCACGCAAACGCAGTGACATGCGTGCGGCCAGGTAAGGTAGGCCGATATAAGCCTCTGGCAGTACGTCTCTGGTATGCTGAAAATGTGTAATGACTAATGATTAAAGTAGGGGCTATCCGAAATATTGTAGATGTAGGGAGCGAATGTTGACTAAGTTGTGTTTTAACGGTCTCCAAAAAATAATAATAATGGTTACGGCATGTAGTGAAAAGCCAAGATAACTGATAGTCATGGGTAACTGATTCTATTCAGAGAGAAGGCAACTACAGCATAAGGTGGCAATGATGCATAACAGCGCGACAGACGGGACAAAGAAGAGGAGACACAACACACAGCGCTGTGTGTTGTGTCTCCTCTTCTTTGTCCCGTCTGTCGCGCTGTTATGGATCATCGTCAGCACCAACTCGCCCAACAACTGGTATTGTCAAATAAGGTGGCAGAAAGTTAGGTGTGGAAATGAGATTAGGAAGTTGCATTGCAGGGACAAGATGGCCGCAGCTAGCACAGGAATGGGTTAATTGGAGAGTTATGGGAGAGGCTTTTGTCTTTAGTGGGCGTAGTCAGGCTGATGATGATAAGATACATTCAAATCACTAGAGGAACTGCAGCACAAGGCATGGCTATGACAGCATCTTGCTTATGGTCTGCAGATGTGTTCACAGTTGTGAAGCTTTCAGTACAATATTTTTATAGATGGGTAGCAAGGAAATGCAGGGAGCCTTACTTTAGAAAAATTGGAGAATGGAAATATTTTTGGAGGCGTGCACATTTTGTCAAACCGGTGCCACCCCCCAACCATAGTAAGACGTGATCAAATGTGGACGGCGGCAGCTCTGTGAAACCCCTTTTATGCTACCTATGGCAGCAAGACTACCACAACCAAAAATACTGGTTTTTCTCCTGATAAGGGAATGGAGAGCGAGCACTATCAATGTTAGGCTGCATAGAACATACACTAAAATTTTTGTGGTCTAGTCTGTGCTGCGCCTAGGCTACTCCACTTCGGGAATGCATTGGTAAATACTGCAGCATGTTTGCTTGCAGTGCTTAAACAAAGTAAACAAGCCTTGATGCACCCACGTCGTTTTGCTTTCCTTTGGCACACTCGCCCAGGATAACGAGAATTAGATGTAGTGCGGCTGCGCCTCACAGCCAGTAGGCGCTGCCATGTCTCCTATCCAGGCAGCCATGCTGCACCTTTTGCTTCGCATTTCCTGGAATGCTGGGCCATGCTAGAAGCATTTTGAAGTGTTTCTGCGCATCCTACTCAGATGGCACAATGTTTTAGGCACAGCCTGCAGCTTTTCAGGGGGCGTTACATATGTGGCTCTTGGTGCAAAAAAGTACAATGTTTTTCGGGGAATCTCTGGTCATCTCATGGCGACGTTCTGCAATCACAAATGCATAAAATTTTCTCTTACGGTGTCTGATATAACTTTTTGTTTTTCGGTTTGTGCTTGGCTAAGTATTAAATTAACATCAGCTTTTAGCAGCGCTGTTGTTCTTGCTGCATTTTATTGCAAGGTAGCTATTAGCAAGTGTAATTAGCATAAGCTTCTGTGATCTACATGCCAGGCGAAAGGAGAAGCAGTGCCGTTGGCTCGCTTTGGTGCAAATGGCCTAAGTGTGCCGCATTGTGACCCCACTACCCATGCTGTTACTAGAAAGGCACAGGTTTGAACCGCACGTTTCAGATAGTCTGTGGATTGATGGATAGATGGACAAAATCTGCACGCAGAGAGATGGAAGTACAGTTTTTAAATGCATTCCTGCATTAAACATAGGTTACATAGTCATCTGCATAGCTTGGTTGGTACAGCAATGTATGCGACATATGGCAGACACGGGTTTGGATCGCACATGCAGTACGTGGTAGAGCCACTGCAGTGGCTTAGTGTTTATGATCTTATCTTTGTGTTGTGAACTTATCTGGAGGCAGTTACTACGATGTTCCTCGTACCCTTAGTCGCTTTGGGACATTAAGCCCCATAAAACCAAACCCATCATACTGTTGTTTTCAACTTTTTAATCAGCTTTCAGTGAGAAAATGATTATGCTTGCAGTATACACAAGTATCTGTACCCACCTATAAGAACTTTCATTACCATCATGGTTCTAGATCCTAAATGACCAGTGTTATTAGTATAAAACTTAATGAATTCTCATTCTCCAAAGGCACTTTCCGGTCATTACATAAAGGTCTCCAGAGGGCATGCATTCTGCTTTATTTTCAGAAAGCATTCGATACAGATTGCTATGCTCCTGGCTCACGTCGAAATATATACTAATACTTTGGCTCTAAAACTGCTTCACTGACCATCCACAGAAAGCAGCGATAAAGGGTGTCTAAGCAGCCGCCATGCTCATGTCCTCTTGACTACATTAGGACCCTGCTTTAGGCCCCCATTTTCGGCAGTGATATTGGCTCTGGTGTAGCATAAAAAATTAGACTATACATGGATGACCGTTTTTACACAAGAGAGAGAGAGATGATTCGGACAGCTTTACAAATTGACCGTGAAACATGTGCTCTTGTTCTCAAAAGTGGCTCTTGTCCCCAAGAGCTTTTAAGTGTTGTCACCTGAAAGCTGCACCCTGTGCAGTCAACGGCACTATAACAAATGGAAACAAATTATATAAAATATATTAAAAAATTATATAAAGATTATATAATAAATGGGAACAAATGGAACAAATTATAACAAATAGAAAATCTGGGGGTTTGCATCACATCTCCAACACAACAAATTGTTCTTCAGGATACTGAGTGGAATTACTTTAAAGCAGCGACCTGAAACTGGACCTTGGCACGTGGCCAGTGACAAGGCTTTGGTTGGCGCAGCGACGTCAACACAGACATTGTACGCATGTTGTATGGCATAAATAGTGATTGGAAGTGCAGATTCAGTTTATAAAAAGCCCAATGCGACCAAATACGAGCCTCAAAATTACTTGCTCAAGCGGTGAGTGGGCAGTGACATGCAATTAATGTTTGTGACACTGAAATGTGGTGTTGTGTGTAGAAAACACCTGAACAGAGGCCACAAAATCTGAAGACTTCAAAACGCATTGTGCAGGAATGAACTGCTGCTTGGCTGCCATACTTTAGGGTGGGGAGGGAAGCCCACAGTACAGTAAATGTTTCACTGGATTTCCTGAACCTCAAAAAAACCTTGGAATTTCTCTTTAAAGGACTAAGGCACCCAAGTTTTGCATGCATGCTTTCTTTCAAATCAAGTGATAGACATTACAAAACATGGATCACCATGTGGCATTCACCTATGGCCGCTGCATAATTTATCGTTGAATTTCTTCTCTCACGCTGTTTCAGTTTCATCAACCGAACAACAGCTGTGACGTGGCATTACGTCATTTAAGGTGTCTAAAAAAGGCAATGTTCCATATTTCCTTGCGTAATTTGTGCACTTTTCTCAGTAATTTAAGGCTCCAAAAGGGTGCGCACAAATTACGCGCACATCCTACATTGGCACGCATAAAACGACCCCACAATTCGCACTGTTCGCTGGTAAAAAGAAAAGGTAGATTGCAAATACAGGTCGATGCATAACACCCCTTCTCCCGAGATTGCATGACAGTGCATGCGGAGCTCAAAGCAATAAATATTCAACAGTACACTCGCAGAGCCAGCAGTCACTGGCAGATGGATACAAAAGGCACTAAACTGCACCCTCACGTGTGCCTGGCTCACTAGTGGCAAACAAATCCGCCAACGGCTCGGTAGTTTAAGGTTCTGTATACCGGAAGTTTGTGCCTGGGAAAGTGACTGTCAGCATGAGGAAGCTAAGTCAATGGCACGCAATTAAAACTTTCTTTACCCAAAGTAATTTACAAATGAATTAACGAGTTTTTCTTTTCACATGTGGGGCTGTCAGGGAATGGGCGAGGGGCATGTAATACCAGTCATGCTCGCCCCTCACATGCAGCAGGTATGACTGCTTTGGCTTGGGAGTGAAATGGTGACATCATCCTCAGAGCGGCGTGGTGGAACCTCCACGCCACTCATATCAGTCGCAACTGCACACAGCGACGTGGCCGCGCCAATCTTCCCAAGCCTGCCTTGCGTGCATGCTGGCGCAGCAGGGAGCATCAAATATCAGTAATGTTTTTTCCATAAATTCTGGTACAAATTACGGGTGCACAAATTAAAGCAGTAAATATGGTAACTGTTGATATGTTGTATGTTATTCTAACTCTCGAAATGGGTTGGCTTGAGTGCTGAACTAAATCTATGTATCAGTGATTGTATTGCAGTTTTTTTGCTGTGTCCTTAGTTCAGCTGCATGTCGTAGGCATCGTTTGGTTGATGAAACAGAAACAGTGTGAGCGGAGAATTCAATTATAAATTATTTAGCGGTTGTAAGCGAATACAACACGGTAACAGTATTTTAACCACTAACATCATTTGAAGGAAGGTAACTAAAATTGGGTGTCTATAGTCAGTTAACCTTAATGAGGGTATAATTTGCAGTTTCTTTCCCATCAGACAGCATGGAATCAGCACTTGCAGTGCTTAACTCTGAAGGCACGATGCGTTCCTAAATTTAAGAAGAGAAAAGAGAATCAAGGTGCACAAAATTTCAAAGAAACACTGTGCCAAACTCCTTTAAAGGACTCTGACACCTATTCTCGAATACACGTGCATCATGTGGGACCCCCCACACGTGTTCATATCAGTAGCCTAGAAGCGTTACAAAATTGAGCTGCTCGCTTCATCAAAAGTTTTAAATTTTTCGAAGAGCATTTCAAAAAATGGCGACTGAACTTGGCCAGTCTTTCTCCGCGGTGCATACGGTATCGCCTCACATTATTTCTTGACATACTTTTTAAGGAAATACCATTCGATAAAAGGTATTTGCTCCACTCAACTTATGTGTCTAAGTGACACGAGCACTTCTAAAGATTAAAGGGATACTGCATTAAATTATAGGCGGTCTAATTTTCTACTGGAATGAAAGCTGGAGTTTTTAAAGGGACACTGAGGAGAAACTGAAGTTGGCTTGTATCGATAGAATGCCAGCTCCTAATCACAAAAACGCCGCTCTTACTGAAAACAAAGCTCTTATAAGGTAGAAAATAGCAAGAACCAAAGTACAGGTATCGCCCCCACAGGCCAATCTCGCAAGTATAAGCGTGGCGATGTCATAGGACAAGAGACGCCACCTTGGAGGAATTTTCCTTCCTACATGGAACCCCGAATCTCTGAGGCTGACAAAGGAAGGTTGTGCGGTTCAATATTGAAGTAAGTTTTGTATTAAAACCTATAGCGCACTTTTATCACACAAGGAAGACAGACAAAAGACAACCTGAATGTTGGAATCAAAGAAAACTGATGCTTGGCGGCGCCGCAGGCGGCCAGGAGAGTTTCGATTTGTTGTGGTGCTTCGCGTCTACGAGCTTTGGTTGCCCCGTGGTATTGTTTTTGACGCGCCTCGATTTACAAGCGCCGAACAGCAGAGCAACTCCAAGTGCCGCTTCAAGTGCTAGTTAACCTTTGAAGGAGCCTGTTAAGGCTGGTCAGATGATCGCCACGGTCGATGAAAAACTATGGTGGCACGACGGTCGGTGATCGTACAAGGCAGTTCGCAGTATAAAGAGCACTTGTGTGTTCGCACGCTCACCCGGCGAAACATTCCCGGCTGTGCCAGTCAACTAGAAACTACTTAACGGAAATCGTTTATTAGGGACGGGAGCCAAGGCACAAGACAGTTAAGAAAAATTGCTGATAACCTAGCTCTGTTAGGCCCGGATATACGTTGCGAAAGCGCGGAGATTTCTGCATCGGAAGAGTGCATTCACTAGATGCGCCTTTATCGATGAATTTACCCCGAGACGTCGTGGCGCAGTGGTAGCGTCTCCGCCTAAAACAGCGAAGGCTCTGGTTAGATTCCGAGCCTCGGCACAGGATTTTTTTTAATTCAGTTAGTGTGCGGGGGGTTTCAGTGGCTCCCATAGATGCCGCCACCGAATACGTTGGTTAGCGGTTAACCGCAGGTTCTGTTAAGGCGCGTTTATGCTCCGGCATAACGCGCGCGCGCTGCACGGCGACGTCACGTCGGCCAAAGCGAGACCCTCTACACTCCAACTGCGCTTGCCCGCCGACGCGTTCGGCAGCTTCGGCGCACTCTTACCGCACTGGCGGAGACTTGGAGCATGTCTCTATTTCGCGCCGAGTGCGCCAGCCGCCACCGGCCCGGCCAAACCAATTCGGCTCCGCGGCGAGGTGCGCGTTGTGACGTAATTCAATAGCTTCGGCAGTTGGGCGGAGCTGGTCTTTTCGAGCTCTCGGCTAATTTAATCCATTCACAGTACACATCTGAAGGCGCATGCAAGTGGGCAAGAGAGCCCGATGCAGTGGACCCGTTGGATCTAGCGGAAGACATTGAAGCGTCGTGCGCCGGCTTTAGTTTCAAGCCGCCAACTTTAAACGCGAACGCCCTTGAGCACCCACCCGTTTTTTGTCGCAAAAAAATAAATAGCTTGGCCCTTCCGCGCCGTTCAAGGAATCACAATCCGTTGGCCCCAAAGCCCCGGCCAGCCTCCAATGGGTGCAACGCGCTGACCTTGTCCTGGCCCCTCGCGACTCCCCGCACTGGGGTTATGATATTTAGTTTGCAACGGCTGCTCACTGAGGAAGGGGGAAACGACCCGCCGGCGCCTAACCTAACCGTGCTCTCTCAAAAGCATCGCACGCTGTGTGGGGCTGAGGTCGCTGAAATGCAGGCCGGTGTTTTTGCGAGAACTTTGTCATCGGGCTTGGGAACGGGATCCATCGTAACGCCGGCAAGACGCCAGTGCAAACGTAAACGAAGCTCTGGTAGCGACCCCTGATAGATGCTTTCAACGTATGGCGGCGGTAGCTTTCATTTTGGCTGCTGCTAGACCGCACCGCTAGCCGCCAGAAATCACGGAGTCTGCGTTTACGTCACGTTTCACGTCACTCCGTCCTACGACGTCGTAAGAGTTCTTTGTGACGTCATAAGAGTTCTCGAGTTTGAATCGGAGCGGCGGGAAAAACTTTTTCAACTTCGAATCCAAATTTCTTTGAAATAAATGCATCTTTCGCTCCCGGACAAGCGGCAACAAAGCCATGAAATGCCGAACTATCAGATTTTGCTAACGAAAAAAATTCGATAGAGTTCTCCTCAGTGTCCCTTTAAGATGACTGAAACCACATCATTTTTTGCACGAAGCCAGCTGAAACCCCCTTTTTCCCCTCATTTTTTTTTTCTTGAGCTGGTGCACCTGGCGGCGGCGCCCTGAACTACTGCTCCTTGGAAGCTGCGACTTCATGCGTCTGCCTGCCTCCGTGCCCGGCCACTTCGGTGGCACGCCGTTCGCCTGCTGCAGCTACGTGGACGCTACGCGCCACGTAGGGGATGCGCTGAGAATGCCGCCGATTGTGTCTGGAGTCCTTTGAGCTCGGATTTGATCCACGCAGCTGCCAGACAAGCAAAGGGTGGGGGTGCCACAATATTATTCCATTAAAGGTTGTAACAGTAGTGAGGCGGGGGAAGGGACACGCCATGTCTTGCCTTCCCAAAGAAGGCTAAACTCTGAAGAATGAATCCGTGTGGCGCAGCTAGCCTTCGCGACAAACGTTCTAGGTCCGAATTTTATCGCTGGAATTTAATCTACAACGGCTAATATATAAGCCTTTCTCTGTTCCGAATCCACATGATTGAAACGACAGTGCCTCAAACCTGACTAATTTCTGTACATAATGTCGCGTATATTTGTGAGGGAGACGTTATTGAAGTCCTTAAGCCATGCAAGAGGAAGCGGTTGTTGTCCTCGATATAAGGGCAATGGCAGTCGATAAGTGATAGCGCAAGCACTACATTGTTGTCTTCCAGGTCAACTGTGTGCCACCTCGCAATAGAAGGTGGCAATATTCCCTAGAAAGCGCGACAGCTGTGCTTTAGCAAAAAGGGGACCTAAACTACATGAAAACTACAAGTCACTTATGAAGAGCGCGGAGTTTACAGCAAAAAAATTACTCTATCACATGTTAGTGCACGTAATTACAGAGGATAGCCAGAAATGCAGCAGCATTTGTTAGATGTGTATTTTCCTTGACAATAAACAGTTTCGAAGTATTTTCACTTGTTCCAGTTTTTTCGCTGATTCAAACAACCTCCCATGGAAAATCATCTCTGATGCGGTGCGGAACAGATATACACATTGTAAACGCTCCCGTCTCCCTTATTCTGAATTTTCAGTACATTCACCAAACTGCCCGCAGGCAATAGTATATGTGTATGCTTGATCGGGTAGTAAATAAATATATCGTGTAATAGTGTTTTCATGTGAGCATGCGCAAATATAGGAAAAATTGAGGGAGGACTTCACTCGTGCCCGAGACCATCAGAAAGCAACAACGTTGCCAATTTAATAACAGGCCAATGCCACAAGTATCCCGCGCCAGATCCCGTTTATGAAAATTGCGCACGCATGTCTGGCAGCATAGCAACAGTGCTCCAGTAAAAAAAAAACTGCGTGCTGCATACTTTTTCGTTACGTGGATGCAATTAAGTTGGCTGCTTTTATATGTCAAGCACTCACTCCATTGTTCCGCGCTGCCTACGTGATGTGTAAAGGCGCGCTCACACTAGCGGGAAGCTTCCCGCGCCGGCACAGCGTCAACGTCGACGCTGCCTCGCAGCTCCTCAGAATGACGCTCACACTGCGCGCGTTTTCTCGCTGCGGTTGTCTTGGAATGTGGAGAGAGGAGGCGCTGAGGGAGGACCCGAACGAGCAGAAAGAGAAGGGGATAGTCACGTGACACTAGAGAAGACTGGAAAGCGCACCCTGCTAGCTCCCCTCCCGTCGCCCTGGCAAAGCAGCCGCCGAGTGCCCGGTCGGCCGGGTCCGGCCGGCCGGACGCGCGCAGCCTCCGCCTCCGCCGACGGGGTCACTGAACTGGGACCGACGTCACGGTTCACGGTCGGCGCCCATTGGCTGTTCTGGTCACCGGCACGGGAAAAATAGGTACCGAACCCATCGCTCCGCGGGACGGCAGAGCAGGCTGTCCGCGGGAGAAAAACCGGCTTGGGCGGGAAGCGGCACGCGGGAAACGCCCGGCGTTGCGCGTTTTCCCGCTAATGTGAGCGCCCCTTTAGTCCTATTTCAAATACGCTCCGCCCCGTCACGGCGCCTGGTCTTTTTGTGTGGCTGGAGCAATGAATGAAGGTGATGCCTCGATTTACCTTCAGCAGAGAATGTGTTTTAATACTTAATTCAGGACAACTTGTCTGGGTGATATCAAATTGGATTATAATATGCATAGCTACCACAGTAGGGAGTGCACCTATGAAAACTGTCATCCTCCAGGCTCGTTTCATTTGTCGTCGCTCAATGAGGCTAGAGGGTTGCAGGGTCCATGGTCATGTCGATACCTGAATGATATAATCGATAGGTAGGCTTAAGGCCTCAGGAACAAAGGAACAAGACCACTGCTGCGAACATACACCAGCACACAACTGCCAGCCGTGGCTGCATGAGCCAAGGCCGGGTGCAGTCTTTATTTTCTTCGCCGGGTGGCACGCGCTATCCGGTTCCCGGCGCCACCCAAGAGAGGGTGCTACAGTTACTACCACAGGCTGAAACTGTCGATGAGTTTCATGTTTCCATGCTGCCAACTCTGAACTTCCAGGCGCGAGAGCCAACCCGATGTCACGCTGCCGCCGCCTGGACGGGTGGCAAATGGCACGCGCGCACAGAACCTACAAAATAATGCCATCCGCGTAAAAATAAAGACTGAAACTTTACATAATCACACCTTCTGAACCCAATTTCGGTGATTTTACAGAAAGTCTCAATTTAATGCAGAATCCCTTTAAGGAACTTTTTTCCTACATGTTTGTAATGTATCCTTTTTTCCATGCACTATCAGCTATAGTGGAATATTTTCACTCCTAACTATGAAAGCAGCAGCTGATGCACGGTTTTGTGATTTACTTACCCGGCATCTCTAACTGTCTACCTCGTTTGTTTGTGCTTATATTCATTTACTTATTTTCGTGGTATTGTCTTCAATGCGTGTTGCTTTAATAATAATAATTGGTTTTTGTGGAAAGGAAATGGCGCAGTATCTGTCTCATATATCGTTGGACACCTGAACCGCGCCGTAAGGGAAGGGATAAGGGAGGGGGTGAAAGAAGAAAGGAAGAAAGAGGTGCCGTAGTGGAGGGCTCCGGAATAATTTCGACCACCTGGGGATATTTAACGTGCACTGACATCGCACAGCACACGGGCGCCTTAGCGTTTTTCCTCCATGAAAACGCAGCCGCCGCGGTCGGGTTCGAACCCGGGAACTCCGGATCAGTAGTCGAGCGCCCTAACCACTGAGCCACCGCGGCGGGTGCGTGTTGCTTTCAACCCATGTTTTCTGCTATTGTAACCTTGATGCAAGTAGGTGCTTGCTGACTTGTATACCTGTCAAGGCAATGTGTAGGTATTGAAATAAATAACTGAATAAAAACTAATTCCCCATTTTCACCAGCTCCAGCACAAGACAGAAATCTCCGACTGCCTTGTTTTCAACGACTGTTGGCTTCGTTCACTCGAGTAGCACTGTGCTGTGTTGTGTCCCTTATCCTCCATCCTCTCTAGATGCTGTTGTCACCTGTACGTTATGCATCAACCAGCCCCACTGTTCATCTTATGACGGACGTGGTCTTTCTGGTGCATGAAATGAAAGACAAGTGAAACTGAAATAAATGCATGCAGTGTAAACACATTGGAGACTGGGCATGGTAACCTTAAAAATTTTTACAAAGCAGTCGGTGGTGTACCGTAATAATGTGCCCTTTTTGTTTAATTCGGGATTAGTGTTGATCTTTCATAGGTTATTTACAGGTTGTTAGATTTGTAAAATGCATGACACCTGCTTTAAAAAGTGCAGTGAATCACTTTTAATGCTTAGGCTGACGACAGTAGTGAAGTGTAAGTGTTGGTAGTATTTTGGGTTTTACGTTCATGAAGGTTTAACGTCTCAAAGTGACTCACGACTACGGGGGACGCTGTACCTGTGGTCCTTTGACGTGCACTGACATCGCACACAGTAGACTGGCCTCTAGAATTTCAGCTCCAACGAAATGCAACAGCCGCGGCTGGGATTGAACCTGCGTCCTTTGGGGTCAGCACCCAAGCGCCATAACCACTGAGCCACCGTGGCGGCGTGCTGTCTTCAAAGCAGTCTGAGCAGTCATTTAGTAGCGCTGTGTCGTGTAGAGAGTGATTAACTTCCGCTTTTTGGTCGGAACCTGCAGCTGGCTCCCTTAAGTCTTGAAGAATGTCATGTAAATGGTTGGGAACATAGCAAATTAAATGCACTCATAGTGTGGTCTCTCTGCATAAATATGTACATTTTTTTTCTTTTTACAGAATTTCAAGCATGGAAGGAAAAGACTGAAAGGAAGGAGCAAGCGCAGTTCATCTTAAAGAGAGGGGTGACGCGTTTGTTCTCGGGAGCGACAAAGAGGTACCTGGAGTGCCACAGTGCCAGAGTAGCTGTGCAGTCTAGGGACAAGGCCTTCCTTCCACCGATCCCTTCGGCGCAACGCCAGCGACGAGTCGCAGTTCGTCTGCCCTGTCCCTTGGACATCCGGCAAATGGCGGCCCTTTATTTTCGTCCCCCTGCCCAGAATTCGGAGGATAAAAATAACGTCATCATCATTTATTTTACCCTTAAAGGCCTCTATTGAGGTATTACATAAGTTTGAGCCAGTCGACATTTGAGCTGTCAGCTGCCAGAGCGCTTTTTCGCATTGCAAATGTGCGAGGGGGTGAAGCATCTGAGGATGACCGGAAAGAGATTCCTTGGCTGGTTTTACTATCGACAGACCGGATGTCATCAAATATTCGCCTGGATAATGTTTTTGTGTGCACATTGCTGAAGTGCATCACTGGGTTACACTGTAGTACACTGTGCGAGCGCACAATTACTGGACACCGCCTAAGGTAGTGAGAAATTCCCTCAGTCCGACTTCCACTCAGGCAAAAGGGGAAAGCACGGTTTGTTGTTTTAGTGTTAGGTGTGACGGACCCACCACCAACCGCAGACATGAGAAATGTCTGCGTCGTCACATCATATTACACCTGTTCACACCATGCTAGTGGCAACAGCACTAGCAGCACCTCTCTCGCATCACATCCTGGTCTGTTTGTGCCACTTCCCTAGACTATGAATACATTCAGACCTTTTTGATATGTTGCCAGTTGATACGCTCAAAATCGCGAAGCTTAATCACATTAAATAATTGTAATCCTAACTGCTAATTTAAAACTTTTCCTTTCATTTTTGTGGCCTCATATCATACAGGGAGAGTCTACTATCGGAAAAGAGTATAGATATGTTGGCATATTCTTGCAGATCTCCCGGCTCTGGTGGCTTAGTGGTTAGGGCATTCGATTACCGAGCTTGACGACTCTGGTTTGACCCCAGCCAGAGTGGCTGCATTTCGATAGAGGCAAAACACCAGGCATCCGTGTACTGTGCAGTGTGCGTGCACAATAAAGAACTCCAGGTGGTTGAGATTATCCGGAGCCTTCCATTACAGTATCCGTCATAGCCCAAGTCGCTATGGGACATTAAATCCATAAACCAAACCATCGTGTACATCTTTCCCTACGATAACAACAAGAGGAAAACTTGCAATTTTGGCAGAAATTTGCATTTTTGCATTTTAAATTGACAAAGAACCCGTGCCAGAGCGAATGGTTGTGCAGTGCTTCCTTAAAACCTTGTAGCTGTCTAAGCCGTTAAGCAACATCTCTGGTTATTACACTACACTTAATAAACAAGACGGACTGCATTATCTTAAAGTTTTTTCTGTCTTTCAACTATAGTCGGATGCATTTTAGTCTGCAGTGAAGCTCGCCCCCATTCAGGACCGCCGCACATGACAAAAAAGTAGCCCAGTATTAAACTTTTCTTGCTCCCTAAACAAAAGGCTAATAACAGCTACAAAAAAAATTAGCTCTAGAATTGCGATGCCTGGCTTGCTTATGTGATCAAGCAATAACAAGCTGATTTCGTCAACCATTGTGACTGGCCAGTGGAGTAATACATTACGCCGTGGACAATGGCCCAGTGTTAGTAACTGCAGTTTTTTTTAGCTTTTTTTCCTACTGTAGCAGTTTCTCACATGGTTTAACCATGCTTTCTGAGCATTTCTTTTAATGCATTTAAAAATGTAGACTGCCATTATACTGCTAGTGGCTTGCCTAGCAATGCCAGCACTACAGCCGGCAAAAGCAGTTCCTGGTACCTGCCTTAACGTGATATTTTACTGACAGTACTCTCGAAACCACCTTAGCATTCTCAACTCTAGTTTTAATAAAAACCTATGCATCCCGGTTAATGTCACACTTAATATTGCTACTGCATGGCACCTAGGCAGTGTGGCAGTGGTTGCATTCATAAAAGGGTTTGCAGACTCCAATAGCTACGAAAAAGTGATGGTTTATGGTTTCTGGGGGTCTAACATGCCAAAGCGACTCAGGCTACGAGGGACGCCGCAGTGGAGGGCTCCAGAAATTTCGACCATCTGGGGTTCTTTAACGTGCACTGACATCGCACAGTACACGAGCCGTCGTGGCGGAGTGGAAGCAGAAGCGTCCCTGTCTCGAACGAGAAAGTGAGACTACTGTACGGAAAAATTAGGTGTTAAATTGTTCTGCTGTGTCCCTAACCTCCGAATCAGAGATTTTTGTTTAGTGGAGAAAGTAGCCCTTGATTGCTGCTAAAAAAACGTAATCTGCAAAAGTCAGTACATTGTTCCTTTAAATCAGCTTAGCCTCGAGTCATATCAATAAGACGCACACCATAAGATAAAGGGCAAGGGAGAGGGGCAGACCTTGTCTGAAGTGACAAGATCAGCAGTTTAAGGTACAATTTAGGTAGCTTTACATGAGAAACTAATGCCTTAATTGATAGATATAAATTGCTTACTTCCGGGACAAAGATCAGTGGCTCTGTTACAGTTGTATTAATCTGAGTGTACTAGATATGTAAGGTTTTTTAAGGCTTACTGCATTACAGTAGCAAAATATACTTGTCACAGCTGCACTGATGCAGTTCCCAGGGGACCACAGGAAAAGCCTACACCAGAAACATAAAGAAAACATACACCAAAAACACATGACGTAATTTTATTCAGGAGAGCTTAACGTAGTCGTGCTCTCTCAGAATGTGGATACATGAATCATAATTCGCGATGCGGATAGGTGGACCCTGTTGACATTCAACCTGTTGTCTCACATGCTCCCCTTGAGAACATGTTCCAGCTGATGTAGAAGCGGTGGCATTGCTGCGTTGGGGAAATGCCTTGACTGCTTTTCTTGTCGCTTATTGGCAGGAGGTGGCCTAGGCTGAGGTGGTTCCTCCTCTTTGTCGGCACACCCCCTGACAACCTGCGCAAGTTTGCCAATGTATTCACGCACCAATCCTCCCACTTTTGGGTCAGTTGATGTTTTTTTACTGAATTTGCGTTTAAGAACAGCAAGCTCAATGTCAACACCTGCAAGCACATTTGAGTCTTGTGACTGAATCATGTCACTTTGAATGCTCTCAAATAGTGCTGCAGGATCATCCACTGGGAATGAATCATTTGCAGATGTGTCCTCACTGACTGACTCGTGAACAGGAGGTTCATTCAGTGAGAATGAATGATCATCTGCAGATGCCAAAACAGAAGATGGATCCTCAATGATCGGATCATGAACAGTTGCATCCCTTCTTCGCAGCTCCCACTGCACAACTGCATGGATATGGTGGCACATTTTCATGCACAGATAAAAATACCTACAGCTGCACTGGAACCTGTGGAAACAAGTATTACATTCAGGGCAGCTAAGCATGCACCCTTGGCACTGTGTGTCCTTCCTGACAACAGTGTTGTCAGGACGTTCTTCAGATCGCGACTGTACAGACCACTTTCAATCAGAAAGTCTGGTCACGCCAGACTTGGAGACTTCCACTCCTGCAGCATGCTTCTTGAAGCAGTCTGCTGTGCGATGGTCTGCCCTGCGCTTCACTTGACAGATCAGCTGTTTCATTACCCGCTCAGTGGACAATTTCATCAAAGACACCAGCAGCCTGTCGAACCGCCAGTTCTGAAACCCTCCCAAATAACTTTTCTTGAGCTCGTTATGCATTGACTCAAGATGGCTGCTAGTAGTCAATCCGGTGTCCTGCCTGTAGAAAAGAGCCCACTGTTCTGGGCGCTTAGCATATACTCTCTCAAAGTACTCAACAAACTTAACGCACTCAACAAACTCCTTTAAAGTACAGAACTCTGACAGCTCCTTGTGCAAGTCCTCTTCGCTTCTGCTGGTCCACAATGCATTCAACTTCTCGGCTTTGGCTGTCAGTTACCTTGGTCATGTTGCACTTCCAGTTCCGTCTGATGTGCCACACACACAACAGGCGTTTCACAGGGTTCCCCATGACCCTCGCCCATGCATTTGCATATGCTGTTGCATCATCTGACATGAATGCACCACAGCTAACTCGTCTGCCAAGCCTGTCCCTGATAGCAGCAAAAAATCTTACCATGACATCCCCAGACACACCACAAGAGAGGAGGAAGGCACACGGAATGCCTGACCCATCATTTCCTATCACCATCACAGTTGTAAGTTAATGCTTATAGCGATTTGCGCCATGAGTTGAATCAACACACACTGCTCTTTGACTATGCTTTAGCAGCATGTCACCCTGGGTAGTGTTCATCATTGCCATCACAAACTCACCAATGCCTTCTTCTGTCAGTTTGTCTGCCTCTGCATACAACAAAGCACCATGATCCTGTAGCTCGACGATCCATTTCTGTGTACTGACATAGTCATCATGATCTTTCTCCACTTCACTGCCAATATTAAACTTCATCTTTATGTTTTGAATTTCTGATGACGTCAAAAGGTGAAGCCTGTCCAGTGGAGCTCTGGCAGGCGAACGTGCATCTGAAAGAATAACCCTACGAGGAACCTGCAGCTTCAGCTTGCATGCAATGTCTTTCTGGTCAGCAATTGACAAGGGCTGGCACCGTAGCTCTTTCTCATGGCCGTAGTGTTCAGCTTGATAGTCTACTACCACATTTCCATTTTTTTCAATGACATCCATTGTCGCCAAGCAGTTCCTCTCACATTTCACACTGCCATGAACCTTTGATTGGCGCTTACCTCTTCCTGTCTTCACATATAACCCTGAGCGATGACAAACCAGATACTTCTTTGTCCCTCCAGATGCCAGATGTTTTGTACCCCCTGACAGAACAAAGTGGACAAGCTCAGTTTTTTCCTCTTGGTCCTTCCAGCTTTCAAAATCTGCGAAAAAGGAACAGGCATCAATATGAGTTAAGCTACAGCAAGCAATTCCCAGAACTGCAAGTAAATTACTGCAAATTGATTGCAGCAATGTTACCTCCTGGTACTGAATGATGCGTCATTTTTTTCATATGCATGCATTCCTTATTCTGGAAGGCTTATTCTCAGCTGACACATATCCCAAATAATGCAGACAGGTTTTTCTTGTTGCCATATTTATTTCCAGCCACCTTAATGTGCTCCCATACCTATCTCTGTTCATTTCGCAACTGTTTAACGATGTAAGCCATGTGTATGCACACCTTATAACAAGCCACAGCGTAAAACAGAAAGTGCGCGTAATCTGGCCCGAACTGCTACAAAAAAAAAAGGGTGAAGTGCTTCAAAAGGCTGTTGTGCCACGAACCAACATTAATTCGATAGAGGCGAAATTCTAGAGGCTCGTGTGCTGTGTAATGTCAGTGCACATGAAAGAATCCCTGGTGGTCGAAATTTCCAGAGCCTTTCACTACGGCGTATCTGATAGCCTGAGTCGCTTTGGGACTTTAAACCCCATAAACTAAACTAAACTTATAAGCAGGCTATTTCATTACGGTAATGTTTCGATTCTGGTTCATTGCAGACAGAAGGCTTGCATGCACAGGCATCAACAAACGAAACAAGGTGCCTGAAGTTACGGAACACGGAATGACATGACTGCTGTTACAGTTCTGTTCAAACACAGCACTTCAGCATTGCAGTTCCATCCTTAAGAGACCCTGCATTCCTCTCTGGAGCAACCCCTGGCATCAAATTTTTCCATCATGTTTTAATCGCAATAACACCTGTAGAAACTAGTGAAATTTGAAGGTTATCGCACCTGTTCCACCTAACACGAACCAATAAATTTTTCCGGTCATGATGGGCACTTGGTGCGCCACAAAACTGATTACAGGATGTAGAAAAATTGCAGTGCACACTTAGGATCCGCCTTAAGAGTGTGATGCAATAGCTGTAATGTGTACCATATGTGCGGAATTCATCATTCTTGACTTCACATTCATCCGTGGACTTCATACCACACCGGGCACAGTGGTGCAGCAGTTAAGCGATGTGCCACTGACCTGCGATGGCAGGTGCTGTCACAGGTGAGGTGGCGGGCCTTGTGCACCGGTGCGGGTTGCCTTTCCTGAGCAACTTTTCACAATCAATAATTTACCCGCCACAGACGCGAGATTTTCTGCTGAACGGGAGCCTTAACACTGTTGCATTAAAGGCTTTGGCTAGCTACGTTCATATCGTGGTTGCAACTTTCTTTCGAATAAAAATATCGTGTTAGGTCGGTTAATCCAAGCTGATAAAGCCTAAACAGATCACCTTCAAATCGCAGTAGGCTGTACATATAATATCACAGCACGTACTGTCGGGGCCAAAATTGCCGAGGACATGCGATTGTTATCAAAAGCATATAGCTTTGTTATCAGCCAGTGGTTGGAAATCACGCTTGTGGAGATGAAACTAGGCCTTGGAATGTATAATGTGTGTTAGTGAAATAAGGCAAACAATAGCACACTTCACACCTATAAGCCGAAATCATCAGTCGCGCGTCCTGGAAAATTTTGTCCTCAACAGTACAACAGTATATTGGTGAGCAGTTTGTTTTGAAGCACTTTGCATGTAAAGCAGTTAGGGTTGTTTTAATTAGTTTACGATAGGTTACAGAACTCAAGTGGCAGTTGTTCTTCCTGGACATAACTCCAAGAGCAGCGAATTCTTTTCAAAATGCCTAGCTCCACCCAGGCGGAACAAAATAGTTCTGCCCATATGTACTAGCGCATAGCATCACAAAACATCCCAATGCAGAAAAAGTTTCCGAGATGCGTTATTTCAACTTGTGTGGCTCTCCTATAGGAGGTATTCACATGACGCCATCCGCAAGGGGCACTAGCGGGCGGCGCGTGATTTGCCATGTTGGTGGTCGCACGCGCGGCAGCCGCAGCATTTTACCTCGCTTGTGATGTGTGAAATGTGAGTGTATTTAGCGTCTCGCCGCAGATCATCTCTGTCCGCCCCGTAACACTGGGTGACTTAGTGGATACGCCGTGAACTGTGCGAAGCAGAAAAGAGCGGGCACACTGAAAAGGTTAGACTTCATGAAAACGTCGACCCGTAGGGATGTGCAGGCGCCGGCGTGGTGTGTGACGTACTACAGGACTGCTGTCGTGCGTTGAATTCATTGATAATGAGGCCCGCCTTGTGCACGGCGTAAGTTTGCCGACATGCCAAGGAATAAAGCATGCAAATCTATGAGACGGTGAAATTGCTTGACAAGTGGGCGAGTCGAAGATCTGTGCTGAGGGTGCCGACGGCCGAAGTGCCGTTTTTGGAGAGGTGAGTAGTTAAACGTGTTTTTTCGTTTAGCTAGCCTAACTTGTCATCTCTGTCTGCTGAAAGTGACATGTTACTACTGAATGTAGCGGAATTGCTGCAAATCGCGCTGCTGCGAACCGTCCTATAGATTCCAGGTCTTGTGCACTGGAAGCAACGCTACGTTTCTACAATCAAACCTGCAAAACATTCTCGCTATGTCTGCCATTCGTGCTGCGACTGCATGACAGTATTTGCTTAACCATTTTGTCGCGTAAATAAAGCAGCTATGACGCAATTTGCCTTTCTGCTGAAACAATGAGGCTTCGGTAGTTCGTGGACAACAGCCGCTGGCAATATGAGTTTCTGCAGCGTCTGTTTTGGAATATGGGTGATTAATCATGTGCTGTGTTATCCACGATGTGTCCTGCACGAGTAGCTGACTCTTATGAACTGATATTAAAAGCTGCAAGTCGTGTACGTTCTTGCGTGCAATGCAGCCGGCCACTTTTGCTGTCGAGTCGCGGCAGGCAGCTCGGTAAAATCACGGTACAGAATTCTGCTGCAAACTTTATGCACAATAAGCGTTCCGCAAAGAAGAGTAGACGTTGACGCATTTAACAACGTGCAAAGATGTTACGGATCACTAACAATTAAGGCCGGATATCTCACGGCGTACCGTTACACTGCGCGAGCTGGCGTTAAACGACCACAAGCAT